>NW_015091257.1:6333283-6462483 GCF_001431845.1 Calidris pugnax | reverse complement strand
GGACGGGTCCGGCCTACAGATTGGGCCCTCTGTACCATGCAAAAGGGAGTCACCAATTACAATGACCCTTCTTTTTTTTTTAGTCATTGAAGTCTTGAGGCACGGGGCTGGGCGACCCATCCAGGGAGCCTCACTGGGAAGCTCATCGTCTCCAGCATCATCCGCCTCATCCCCAAAATCCAGATCACCAAACAAGCGTATCTGAGAGTGTGGGGGAGGCTGTCGAGGGTTCCGCTTCCGACTCTGAGGCAGGACCCTTGGTTTTTCTGGTGTTTCCAGCCGAAGTGTTCCATTCTCTTCTCCATCAGCCAGCTCCTCCTCCAAGATCCCATATCGGTTCTGGAGGGGTAGCTGGGGAGGTGGGAGGGGCAGGGAGATTTGGCTGCTTCTCCCAGCAGGGACCTGTTTCCATCCCCCCTCCTCTCCGAGATCCCCTTCTACCACCGTGTGAGAAGCGGGAAGGGGGTCCTCTGGTGTATGTGGGGCCCCAACATGTTCCCTTACCCTCAGGGAGTGGGCCCACCAGTCTATCTCCTTCTCGCACTCCCTGATGGTCCTCAACCTTTCCACTTCCTCCTTCAGCTCAACAACCAGGCTGAGGAGGTCATTTACCTGTTCGCATCTCATGCAGGTGTTGTCTCCACTACCTTCCATGGCAAGGGCCAGGCCCCGGCACTCCCTGCAGCCAGAGGCCTGGACACCCACATTTTTACGCAGGGCCTCTGTCTGAGTGCCCACGGCTTTCTTAACAACAGCCTGTGACCTAGTTCTAACCATAGCTTCTGGTCTGTTAACAAGCGGGAGGCTCAGTACCAGTTGTGTGACTACTGAAAGAAACTGAACTTACCTTGTACAAAGGCAGAGGTTCATTCATTTTCAAAATGTTCTTAGTCTGAATAAAATACAATTCAATATATTCTTATTTAATCTTCAAATAAAATCCTAATTCAACTAAAGTTCCATAGAACTGTGACATCTCAGGCTTGCAAAATTGTTAAACTATATGCTAACATTTCCTGAAACTTTTTCATAACTCCAGTTATCATTTGTCTCCATGAGGATAGGCAGTCATCTTAAACCAATTTCTAAAACCATGAAAGTATTGCAACGTTATCATGTAAGTTTTTTTCATGACAAAGCCCTCTAACCATTTTTACAGCGTTAAGCTTGGCTTAATAGAAGTTCCATGTGGTGGACTAGAGTTACTTAAATGACTTACTGTATTTCTTTTGCTAAAAGTGCTTAAGAATGATTGGTTTATTGTCAGGAGTCTGACATCTTTTGTCATGCTTAAGATTTTGCAATGAAAATCAATGTATATCTTCCTGAGAAACACACATATTTCTTCTGATGATATTGCATCCCTGTAATGGAGAGTTTGAGAGATGACTTTTTTTTTTATAATATCTTTTCTGCTTTATCTTTCCTGAAATTTCAGTAAGGACAGCACTGATTTCATCTTCTAAGTTCCTTAGTATCAGATGTTTATCTTGAAACAGTCTTTGACTGTGCTCAAGCTCAGTCACATTCAATCATCAGCTTTTATCAAACATCCCAGCTTCAACACATCTGACATGGACCTTGATTTCCCAGGTGATGCTCAAGACACTACAAGATTTCAAATCAACAGAAAACATGCTGCAACAGCATGTGAATGAGAAAGCTAACTCCCTTGGCAAAGACTCATGAATACTTCAGAGAACAGAAAGTGCAGGTTGTTATTATGTTTTTCCTAGAGAATCTCAAGCATAATTCGTTTAATACAATGTCAGTTTGGAAAAGAATTTTTTCTCATTCCACAATGGCATAGAAGAATATAAGCTGAATTTCTGCAGGGGTAGACAAACCAGTTGCAATGCACTGGGCTATAATGAAGAAACTTCATTTTTAATTCATCAGATACCTCCATCCAACCAAATCTTCTTTTAGCAAATTCAGTAAATATGCTGATTCACATTCAGTGCAGAAGCAATTCATATTTTAATATTAATTCATACAGTTTTTACTCATCAACAGTGTTGGAACACATCTGTGAGAGATGCCCCTGAAAACAAAGATAAACTTGTTGCACAGCTTTGTTGAGTACACAGGCTACCTTTCTGGAGACTGTACTTTTTCAGTCAGTTGTATATTTTCTGAGAGGAGAAAGAAGAAAGGGTTATATGTTCCCCTTGCTTTGCTTTATGTAAAGGCTGTCTTCGGTGTTGTTCAATGAGCATCATCAGAATTTTCCTTTGCAAGATTTATTTGACTTTATAATCTAGCCTGTGTTAGTGAGGGATAGCTTCCCCACAAGAATCAGCTATATCTGCTCTTGTAACATATACAAGTAGGCAGCTTGCAAAGCAAGATACAACAGATACTGTATTTTTAATGTCTCGGTGCAGAAAGCCATGCTGGAGGGTTTTACTTTGAATGAAAAATGAGTGATGGAAGTCTATCCGGAGCTTGAAACGCTAATGAAGAATTCCAGTCCTTCAGCCTCTTAGGTAACATAATATTATACTTGATTATTTTACTCTCGCTTATTCCCACTTCCTTCCCCAGTGATCGAAAACTTTTTTTGTGAAATATAGGAAAAATACATTAAACAAAAAAAATCAACTCCATGTAAACATTTCATGTAAAAAAATAATAAGAAAGGAATTGTTAAGAAAATGAAATTGTTACACAAATTTAAAATTTAATTTTAAATACCAAAACACAGTGTCCTGGATTAGATTCACAGACCAAAGCTCAGCCAAAGAAAACATAGTCTGAAAGTCTGTGAAACTTTGTGCTCCACTTCATTCTCAGTTTTCACCTGCAAAACTCTAACTCTGCCCTAGAGTCTGCTGCATGAAATATACAGGGTTTTTTAATCTATGAAAGTATTGTTAAGGAACTATTCCTAATTTTATCTGCAGAAACTGTTTGATGAAAATATTATGAATGTAAATACGAATCAAAGCCAGGTATGGAGAAATGAAAATATTCCTAGTAGTGCTTAAGAGCTAGGCAATAAAATGCAGATGAAATTCAACACAAAAAAAATGTAGCAGTAATGCACACAAGATATAATATTCTTAATTTTATGCATATGATAATAGTTTCTAACCTGAAAATTACTATTCATGAATGATATCATAAAGTTGTTAAAATTCTATGAAAAAATATCCATCAGCTTGTCATTTAAATGTTAAAAAAAAAGAGGCATATGGAGAAAATGAATGACAGAAACTGTTAAGAAACTAGCAGAAATACTGAGACAACATTGAGAAACTATATGTTGTGGCCTCAATTTGAATACTTAGGTTCTCATCCCCTGTGTTGTAATATATATAACACAACTGGGTCAGATAGAGACAGGAGAAGCTAGAACAATTAAAGACAGAGCCACTGTAAGGGAATTCAGAGAGAGAGAAGACATGATAAACATAAGGTCATGTGCATCATGAAGAAACAGAGGACTCAGGATTATTCACTTTCTTTTTAAATACAGGAGCAAAGGATTCTTCAAAGAAATTGGCAGGCTGCAGATTCAAAAAAGGAACCCCTTCATAAAATATGAGAACTGAATTGCGTGCCAAAGTCATGACAGATTTCTGGAATCCGTGTTTTTGGTGTTCCAAAACTGTTAACTGCATAATATAGAATATCAATCCACCTAGGTAGACTGAATGGAAGTTATCAATACAAGTACAAATATAGCTGGCTCAAGAGGTTAGAGAGATAAACGCTGTCGCAGGTTTGGTATTCTGAAAAAAAAAATATAAATGTTTAAATATGAAAATTAAAAAAAAATATTAAAAAGAAGTCAGAACTGATTGCTCTATTTGCCTGCATTTAGTGCAAGGTAAAACAATACAGTGTATTACAAAGAAAACTATGCAGTGACACAAAAATGTATAAACATGTACTGAGACAAATGGACAGGATAAACCTTTTTAGTTCAGTTGCCATGGATGTCTTAGAAAGGCAATTTTTTCTGTTAGTTTTGAAATTTACATTTAGAAGTGATTTTTCAATGACAGCTGATTCAAAAAAACCTCAGCAACTTCAGTGTAGAGCTCATATTCTCCTGTCTATGTGATGTTTTCTGGTTCAGACTGAAACTCATTAGACACATTCGAAACACTAACCTTAATATATCTTCAGTAAAAACTGATTTGTCAAGCTAGATAAAAGAACAGAAGGCATGACTTATAAGAAAGACTGAATTACATAATTCTGGTGAATTTTTTGTTTGTTTTGGGGTTTTGGTTTGGAAAATAGAAGGCTATCCTGAGAGGCATAATCTCCAAATACAAAGAGGACAATGTTCAAAATATAAGCCAAAAGCACATTTCAAAATCTCTGATAACTTTGGGTTTACTTTAGATATTTTCTACAAAATAATTTAATAATGAAAGTATTATTCATCATATGGAAATTCCAGATTAAGATCTTTCTTTTCTGTCACTAGACAGTAAGATATGTAAGTCCCCATTCAGATGAATACTGTAATAACTGTGTCATGTTATGTTTAGGGAAGAGTTAGTCCCAAGCAGTACAGCAAAATCAGTTAAATTTTGCTATAAAAGTAGACAGACATTGTTTTAGAATGAGTTGAAGCACAGTTCTGCAATTTAAGCCTTCACTGAACGGTGTCATAACTTCACAATCATGTTACAATGATTACTTAATATTACATAGTGAAATAAACCAGATGAGGGAGTCACTTTTTCTTTCTGGACCAATGGATATTTAATTATGTTGTGCAAAGAGGAAAGGATTTTAAAGAGGAAGACTGGGAGGTGCACAGTTCCTGAGAAATGATGTCTACTATCTCCTTTAAATGTATGTTCACTCCCAGGAGAGAATTGAATACAAATCTTCATTACTTGAGTTAATGCTTTAACCACATGGAGAAAGGGGAAAATCTTAAGGGGAGTCTAGTAGCAAGAATATCAGATAAACTGTCCATTACAGTTACCAGTGCTCTGGGAGTGCTCCAGCAGCTCCCATATGTACTGATGGAAGAAGGAATATCTCTAACTGACAGGTAGAGACAGGCCTTTTGTACACAGGAAAGAGTCAAGCTATTAAGCACTGAGTGTGGCTGTGACTCAGGCCATGTGCTACCCCACCAGGGCTTGTATCCAGATGTCAGTCACTTCAAATACTCTAAAGGTTAGTTTGCAGCTAAAATTGCATTTTAAGGAGCTAGACATTGGCTTATGAATTTACAGGTTCAACTGGCTAGGATATAAATTGATAAGTCTTCTGGATTTTATTTTCTAATATACATACTTGCTGTTGAAGATATGGTAACCCATGAATCCTGAAACAGGAGGAAGTTAAAGGTACTCAGGCAATGTTTCCTTTTCCCTTTGTAACATCTGAAGTTTTCTTGATTTCGCCTCTTGTAGCTGTAACCATGACAGACCTTGAAGAATGTACAAATTGGCAAAAAGACCTGTATACTAACCAGGCGGTTTACTGTCTATGGACATGCTGTTCAGGAAACAATGTTCTCAAAGTTTTCTTAGCCTTTTGAGAGTCTGTAAAAATTTTATTATGAAATGTCTGAGTTAATTTAGCTTATGAGGCTATGTGTTTAAAACCAAACAAATTTTGATCTTACTAAGTGTGGAAGTATTCAATAACCCACAAGATTTTTTTTTTTAAGCTAGGAAACATATTGACAAAAAAAATAATAAAAGTCAGCATTTTCCATGCCAGTAAGAATGTTATATTTCACAAGGAGAGGAGGAGTGAATGCGAAGGTGTTTACTGTCTTATAAGGAGGACGTCAAAGCTGACAAAAGAATTCCAAAGATAGAAATGACACATGAATCAAAGAACTGTCGATGGTTCAGGTTGGAAGGGACCTCTGGACATCAGCTGGTCCAACCCCTTTCTCAGACAGGGACACTTAGAACCAGTTGCCCAGAACCATGTACAGATGGCTTTTTAATATCTCCAAGGAGGTAAACTCCACAACTTCTCTGTGCAACCTCTGCCAGTGCTCATTCACCTTCACAGTGAAAAACCTTCACACCTGCTGTGTTTAAGGTTGTTCTTATTGACTCTTACCCTGTCACTGGACACCACTGAAAAGAGCATGGCTCTGTCTTCTTTACATCCTACCTTCAGATCATAGAACCACAGAATCAGAGAGTCATAGAATGGTTAGAGTTTGAAGGGACCTTAAAGATTGTCTAGATTCAACCCCCCTGCCCTGGGCGTGGGCACCTTCCACTAGACTAGGATGCTCAAAGCCACATGCAACCTGGCCATGAACACTTTGAAGGATGGGGCATCCACAACTTCCCTGGGCAACCCTGCCTTGTTTCTCTGGACCAAACAATCCAAGCTTTCTTATACTTTCCTTATAGGGTGGATGCCCCAGTCTCTTCAGCATCTTTGCAGCCCTTTGTTGAACTCTCTCCTGTATGATTTTGATGACTGTGTCTCTCTCGTACCGAGGAACTTGGAACTGGACACGGGTTGGACAAACAACATATAATTGTAATTAGTCTGTTCTGTCTCTGTCCTCTGATTATTACTAAAGTTTAAATTTAGTAATTTAATTCACCGTAGGAGCGGTGAAAAGAGTGAATCATTTACTAGTTAACATTCTACCACAGCTGCATCTGGTGCAGTCCTCCAGGCTGGAGGATCACAAGAGGAAAGCTTTCCATCTAAGACGGTCACTGGCAGGCTATACCCTGTCCCTGCCAAGAGAAATTCAATGCTCACTTTCAAACAGCAACTTTTTGTTTCCAGAAGTTCAGGCATTGGTAGTTTTAGTACTGTTTTGCCTTGGTCTACATTTTGTTTTGCATAGGACTAATCAATGTGGTATTATAAAAGATTAAAATTAAGTAAGTATTTTCCTATGGTATTCTGATACCCATTGTTAGGTCATATGCAATGGGAAGGGAAAAATCTGTCACTTATACTGCAATTTTATTTAGTAGAGTTTAATAAAATGGTATGTTCCCTTTCAGAATTTTGGGTACTTATCTGAATGAAAGGTTTAATGGATGAAATATCACCCATGGTATTTTTGGTGAGCATGCTTTTTGGACTATGAAAGTCTCAGAGACATAATACTAGCTAGCACCTCTAAGGTATCATTTTACACTTAAACATTCTCATTTAAGAAAAAAAGAGAAAGTCTTATTCAACATTGCCATATAACTAGCTTGATAAAAACATAGAATTTGTTTCAAATTTATCTGAGTAGAGAATCTAATCCAGAGCTCATCAAAATCATTTAGTCAAAGACTAGTAGTCCTTTTATTGCATTTGTAGCAAAATCAGAATGTACATGCACAAAGCTGTTTATCAGTTTGTATAAGATTTTCTCAAGTGGAGTTAAGTGGTCTTGAAACAAATCAGGTGGTGTAAAGTTTATGGACACATTTCAGAAATCTGGTCTCTATTAGCCATAAAATAGCAAAGTCTAATAGCTGACAAAATACACTTCATTTTTACAGATTTTTTTTTTTTTTCTAACAAAAGTCTGTTAGGATACAATATCATCTTAACTATACAGGCATAGTGACTGATTTTCTTGATATATCATTAGCTTGAAGCATCACTGATTGAATTGAAAATGATTCAGCCAAAATTTGTTTAGAAAAACATAAAAGTAGAGTTTATGTGGCCCTTCATAACACCAAGAGAAGTACAGGCATTTATTACTTTGAGACATAATGCTGAACATTACTGATTGCTACTGTCAGAGGACAATCGACTTAATGGAAAATTCTAGTTGAAATAACAGATTACTATATGACTTAAATATTTACAAAGATTGATTACATTCTTCCAGCTGAATCATATTGCAGATATCACTGCTTAATCATGAAAAAGCACTTGTAAGAACAGTCGTTCAGGTCCGTCAGGTAAATAGATTGCATATCAGTTCCAAAAGTGACTACTTTCAGGCCTTTTGAAAACAACATTTTAACTAGGATTTCTTCTTCCTAATTACTGCATAGGAAAAAAAAACCAAAAACATTGTGCACAGAATCTATCAACTTATTCGTTTCCTGATGGATTATCAATGCATAAACATTAAAATAACAAAATATCATTCTTACATTTTCCAAGGGGAGTACCTGTAGTGTTCATTCAATTAAATTGAAATAATATATGAAAATAGAGATCTGCATTTTTCAGTTAAGTATGGATGAGAATTTATAACATTATTTGCAAAATGGTAACCTGTATATAATTCTTATATCTCATGTAGAGTAGAATCTGGTTTGTGTTAAATTTTCATCAGTATGTACCATATCCTTCTGCCTTGTCCAAATAATCTGCATTCAAATGTACCATGGTATGCTACAACAGACAGACTGAAATTATTTAAAAAAAAAAAAACAACAGCAAACAAACAAACAAACAAACAAACAAAAAAGCAAAAAGGGAAGGTTTGGTGTTTTGCTCTGCTCTAATGTTATCTGTGAGTGGAACATTTGTATGTCGTGTTTATACTTAGTAATCTCTGTCTATATATTCTTTATTTGATTAATGTTTCTTAAATTATTAGACTTCTTTCACATGCATACTCAGACTCCCTGGATATGAAAAGCAGGATTATTATGCCATCGTTTGGGATATCAGGTTAAGGACAATATCCTGTATCAGTCTAAAGCATGGGTCATTTTTCAACTTAAGAAACTTTCTCATTTTTCAGCTGTTTGTCAACATAGTTATCAAAAGAATTATTTCTGATATTTTTGATATGCATTAAATAATAATGATGGCAATAATAAGAATAATGTTACCATATTATTGGATTTGTTCTGATAATATTACAGATAGTTATTGAGTTGCATGAACTGGGAAACTTCATTATTGAATTTAAATCTTAGAGGTTATAATATGGAACATATCTAAACCACAGCATTTTAGAGACTGAATTTTGCAGAAATGCCTAAATCTTGAGGACCCCATCCAGGCTTCATAGTGAAACCCAGGTTATTACTCTAGGTAATGTAAGAATTACCTGAAGCGGCATACGTAGCTGTTGATTGAACAGAGTCCTTTCCACATGTTTCAAGGGTTGATAGAGACCCTTTGGAACTTGATCTTAGCTCACTTGTCAGCATCACCCTTTACTTTTGAATCTCATTCTAAAAATCTAGGTCTGTCTCAGATCTTATATTCAAGTTCTTCCTCTGGTCAGCTTGTACCTTAGCCATGGTCAAGGGGCACATGTAGTGTCATTTTCATCATTGGCACTAATAAAATCATATTATTTATTAATTTGTTTGTGGTTTATAAAATAAATTAAAGAAGTTTAAATAGAATTTCTGTGGAAATTTGTAGCAAAGAATGAGTTTATGAAAGAGGATAAATTCATAAAATAAATAATAAATCAGAATAAATTCATAAAAATTCTTCAGTGCAAAATCTTGAGTATGATTATAATAATTTCAAGAAAAAAATAAACTTAAATAGAGTATAAAACAACACAGTTACTTTCTTTCACAACAAGTAACTTTTGTTTTATACTCTGTTCAAGTTTATGTGAAAGCAGGGTACAGAGGAGGCCCTTTCACTGTTCAAAATACAGTAAAACAGAATTGGAAAATCAGCAGACAAAACCCCTACTTTTCATAGAAAACTAAGGTAGTATTTTTGATAATATAGGTGATAATGGATGAGAAGCTCAACATGAGCTGGCAATGCGCACTGACAGCCCAGAGAGCCAACCGTGTCCTGGGCTGCATTAAGAGAAGCATGGCCAGCAGGTTGCGGGAGGTGATTCTGCCCCTCTATTCTGCGCTCGTGAGACCCCACCTGGAGTACTGTGTCCAGCTTTGGAGTCGTCAACACAGGAAGGACATGGACCTGTTGGAACGGGTCCAGCGGAGGGACACGAGGATGATCAGAAGGATGGAGCACCTCTCCTGTGAAGACAGGCTGAGGGAGCTGGGGTTGTTCAGCTGGAGAAGAGAAGGCTCTGGGGAGACCTTATAACAGCCTATCAATATCTGAAGGGAGCCTACAGAAGAGCTGGAGAGGGACTCTTTGTCAGGAAGTGTAGTGACAGGGCAAGGGGCAACAGTTTTAAATTGGAAGAGAAGAGATTCAGATTAGATATCAGGAAGAAATTTTTTACTATGAGGTTGGTGAGCCACTGGAACAAGTTTCCTAGGGAAGTTGTGGATTCCCCATCCCTGGAAGTGTTCAAGGCCAGGCTGGATGGGGCTTTGAGCGACCTGCTCTAGTGGGAGGTGTCCCTGCACATGGCAGGGGGCCTGTAACTAGATGATCTTTAAGGTCCCTTCCAACTCTAACCATTCTGTGATTCTGTGATTCCATGATAATTATACCACAGATTCTGAATAAAATATGTGTTCCTCAAAAGTAAAGATTTAAAATGAAAGAGAAAAAGAGAGAAAGAAAGAAAGAGAAGAAAGAGAGAAAGAGAGAAAGAGAGAGAGAAAGAGAGAGAGAAAGAGAGAGAGAGAGAAAGAGAGAGAGAGAGAAAGAGAGAGAGAGAGAAAGAGAGAGAGAGAGAAAGAGAGAGAGAGAGAAAGAGAGAGAGAGAGAAAGAGAGAGAGAGAGAAAGAGAGAGAGAGAGAAAGAGAGAGAGAGAGAAAGAGAGAGAGAGAGAAAGAGAGAGAGAGAGAAAGAGAGAGAGAGAGAAAGAGAGAGAGAGAGAAAGAGAGAGAGAGAGAAAGAGAGAGAGAGAGAAAGAGAGAGAGAGAGAAAGAGAGAGAGAGAGAAAGAGAGAGAGAGAGAAAGAGAGAGAGAGAGAAAGAGAGAGAGAGAGAAAGAGAGAGAGAGAGAAAGAGAGAGAGAGAGAAAGAGAGAGAGAGAGAAAGAGAGAGAGAGAGAAAGAGAGAGAGAGAGAAAGAGAGAGAGAGAGAAAGAGAGAGAGAGAGAAAGAGAGAGAGAGAGAAAGAGAGAGAGAGAGAAAGAGAGAGAGAGAGAAAGAGAGAGAGAGAGAAAGAGAGAGAGAGAGAAAGAGAGAGAGAGAGAAAGAGAGAGAGAGAGAAAGAGAGAGAGAAAGAGAGAAAGAGAGAAAGAAAGAAAGAAAGAAAGAATCAAACCAGGGCCTGTGAACGTGAGTCTTTCCTGTCTGTCTATAGAAGGCCTCATCCTCTTGGTCTTCCGTCTTCTTGGTCAGGTGGCCTGTAGCAGATGCCCACTGTAATGTCACCTGTCCCTGCCCTCCCTTTAATCCTGACCCATAAACTCTCTGTCAGCTCCTCATCCATCCCCAGGCAGAGTTCCATGCATTCCAGACGGCCCTTGACATAGAGGGGAACAGTCCCTCCTCAGCTTCCCTGCCTGTCCTTCCCAAAGAGCCAAAATCCTTCCATTCCAACGCTCCAGTCATAGGAGCCATCCCTCCACATCTCTGTGATGAGATTATGAGGTTATAGCCCTGCAGGTGTGCACATGTCTCTAATTCCTGGAATGTCTTTGTCCTACACTCCAGGCACTCTCCTGTTTATCTGTGGTGGTTCTCCAGGCTCTGGGCATCTGTTGCTGGCACTGGCATTGAACTGGCAGGAGTGGGTTGGACTGAGGTTTGCCTTCCCTGACAACTCTTAGTTTAAAGCCATCTTCACAAGCTTGGCAAGCCTCTGACCAAAGATACTGTTCCCTTTCTCTGAGAAGCAGACCCCATCTGCTCCAAGTAGACCAGGTTTCTGAAAGCAAGTCCTATGGTCTAAGTAGCCAAACCTCTGGCTGTATCAGGAACAGTATGGTGAGTAGGACCCAAGAGGTGATCATCCCCCTGTACTTGGCACTGGTGAGGCCTCACCTCCAATACTGTGTCCAGTTTTGGGCCTCTTAATACAAAAAAGACTTTGAGGTGCAGGAGCGAGTCCAGAGAAGGACAACGAAGCTGGTGAGGGGTCTGGAGAGTAAGTCTTACGAGGAGTGGCTGAGGGAGCTGGGGTTGTTTAGTCTGAAGAAGAGGCTGAGGGGAGACCTTATTGCGCTCTATAACTACCTGAAGAGGGGGTGTAGAGAAGCGGGGGTTCATATCATCTCCCAAGTCACAGGAGATAGGACAAGGGGAGGTTAAGTTTGGATATTAGGAAACATTTCTTCATGGAAAGGGTTATCCAGCATTAGAATAGACTGCCCAGGGAAGTGGTTGAGGCACCATCCCTGGAGGTGTTCAAAAGACGAGTAGACGTGGACAACTTTGAAGTCCGAGTCATGTGAAGAAAAAGATCTTTAATTTGTTTAAGCTCTGATATATACAGTTTTCTTGTTTTGTGGACAAAGCTTTACCCCCATGAAGTGAAAATGCGTTACATGTTCCTTCTCAAATAATCACAGAATATGTGACAATCAAGTAATGCAAAGAATAAACACGATGAAGAAGAATGCTTGCTGTCTCTATATGTTATTAGGACATAACTTTAAATCAAGATTTTGAGGAAAGTATCAACTTCTATCCATCAGAAAGGCTGCCTTTACTGATAGTTCTAAACCTGCCTTAGAATATTATACATAAAAAAGTAGGTACATTTGTATTAAAATTAACTTTTTTTTCTGAATAATGGATAAATACACATGATATTGCTAGATGTCTGAGTTCTGGATGAATGTTTCTACTCATAAATAGGATGGAACTGAGCATACACATAATTCTTGAGAAAATAAAATTATTTAGGAATGGTGAAAATAGATTTCTAGCATACTTCTGGACTTTTTTTAATTGTCTTGTATTTTCTGGATTTAAAATGTAATTTATAACATAGTTGTTTAAAAATTTCTGTTCTCTATTTAAAGAGTTCTGACTAAGCTAAAGAGTTGAAAGTAGTATGTGGTTAAGTTGCATCACTCTGTTTTTCCTTCGTTCCTTATTTCTTTCTTGCAGAGTAGCTCTTTAATTTAATTTGCTTATGAAGAGGATAAGTAGTTATATTTTGCAAACTGTACCATATCAGATCAGATTTATATAAGATGCACAGCTTCAAAGAGATAATTAGAAAGGAAAAATAACCATAATGTGTACATAATTCAGCTGCAGAATTAGAATGTCTTCATTAACTCTGTAATTCAGTCAGTCACCTGAAGTGTTACTTATGTATACCAGTGGTCATATGATTGCTATGCAATGACATAAGTAATTGATACAGTTACTACAGTTCTGTGCATATGTAATAGTTGCTGTGCTTCCTATTTAGAGGCCTTGACAGCACATTATCAGAAAATGTCATTTGAACTGAAATTCTATTAAGGAACATAACAAGTCTAAAAGAATCCCTTTTAGACATTTTTTTATTAGTATAGAAAAACATTGCAACTGGAGTTACATTAACTCATTAGTGTGCTCATTAAATAATTCCATCATTAATATACAGCAAAGAATTGCTGATTTACCTCATCTACAAAAATGAGTTCTGTAAATTCTGGAATTCATTCTTCAGAGTCAAGTACTAAATCTGTACATTTTAATTTATTTTTTCATTCACGTAACTGCTTTTGTTCTTTATTTTACTCTATCCATAGGTCATATCCTTAAGACAGAGGCACAAACCTTGCATGCCCTACCTCATTTCCAGAGAATTTTATTTTTTTTCTCCCCAACTGCTCAACTTCAACGGACCTAACAGTGATTGAAGCATATCTAAGAAAGGGAAGGAAGCATCTTTGAAATTTCTCAGGCTAACGATAAAGAAAAAACAACAACTGAATTCAGGTTTTCTGCTTTACCTCGTAGTTGTGAGGTTACTTTGGCTTGATGTCTCCAGGTCTAACCAACAGTGAGGCTGAATATGAATTCTAAGTAAATAATGTGAACATTGGGAATAGCGTTTCTAGTAAATGTGTGCGCATACATGCATGCACACATTTGTGGAAACCTACACAGGCAGACAAAGAGTCACATGGATTGGCACAGATGGAGAGCATAGCCTTCATAGAAACCTGAATGGCGTAAGCAGTCTGACTCGGTTCCTTCACTTCCAGATGAACAGGATTGAAGTCCCATAGTAGAACATGCTCATATTTATACATAATGTAGATCTCTAGCTTTGGACACCTGGTCTCCCCAGCAGCTACTCACAGATCCCAGTCTGCCCAGTTGATGGCACCAGGGCCATGTGAACTCCTGAGGCTGCAACTCCACCCATTCTTGTCACACATATACAAACACAAACAACTCTCTTCAGGAGCTGCTCCAGACCTGCAGTCTCCTCAGCAACTGACATTTGGGCTCACAGTTTCTCAAGCAGCATCTCTATCCTATGGTTTCTGCAGTATCTGACCTGCAGAGCCTTGGTATTTACATCACTTTGCCTCTAGACTTACGGTCTCCCTAGTAGCTGGATCCTACACCTCTTGCACTACCTGCCAGCTACTCATGTTGAAAATTTGTTTGTGAATGATCCATGCAACACACACACAGAAGACTGAGATAACCCAAAGAAAAATACACACCCCCCCCTGGTGTCTCTTGGTGCCAGCACCCAGACCTCCCACATGGGCACAGGGATGGGGACTCCTTGCCCAGGAAAGCCATCAGAAGTGGAGTTTAATTAGAAGGGGCAGGAAAGGCTGCACTGTCTGATGCAGACATGGCTGGGCATGAGGACTTACCAGCCCCAGCTCACTCCCCACCAGCCCCTTTTATCTTCTTTCCCCATTATTTTCCCACTCTTATCCCTCCTTTTACTGCCTTTGGTCCCTCATCTAAATATCCCATAGTGAACCTTGTACATTCCCACAATCCCCCTTGAAACATGCCATTATAAGTTTCACACAGTCCCCAAATACTTTTTCCCTCCCTCCCCTAACATACCCTGTTAGGCAGTAATCTGAAGTCTGGAAGCCATTTTGGGGAGAATTTCTTTGGCTGACTTCTCTGGGTAGGTTTCGTGGGCGGGCACAGGGCTGGTCATTCCCCTTTGAGAACTGCAAGAGAGCAGCCACTGAATGCAGTTTTTGAATCACAAGTCTAGACTTGAGCACATCAAAATTGGTTCGGCCTGTTTTCTTGGTTTGACATCTGTCTGGGGTATCAGAGGTCACCATGGGGAACCCTGCCTGGCTCCTTATGGCTGGGGCTGGGCAATAAATCAAACTACTAGCTGTCAGTGGGTAGCAGGACCACTGCCAGCACCAGAGGTGTGGAGGAGATGAGGTGCTTTCCCAGGCCAGTGAGGGAGAACCTAAATGGACAAATACTGGTGTTGCTGTGTCAATGTCTGTTTCAGTGCTGACAGTGTTGGCATCTCTCCACCAATTTCTAGCAAAGACCACACACTATTCAGCATACCAGATGAGGATCTTATCTGCCTAATCTAAGTACTCCGTGTCAGCTACATTGTCAGTGTCAAAGAAAGCAGCCCTCCTACAGCAAGTGCCCAGGTTCCATGTTGGGGGAAATGGGGCAGAGACATACCTTTGATGTCATCGAGGGAAGGCTCTTCCACCTAAATGAGATCACAGTCACTGAACATGGGTTAGTATTCTAATGCACAGGAGAAAGGTAATGAGATGTCGTAGACTACTGACTCATTTAAATAGTATTTATGAGTGAATACTTTGCTATCAGTAGATGAAAAACTGTGTTTTTCTTATATTTTATAGACCTTGATGGTGTCTTCCGTTTGTATATGTTTTTCTGTTAAATATCTCATTTACTTTGTATAAAATACTTTTCTGTTGTACATAATTTACAATACACTTAAAGCTTGGGACAATACACCTCCTCTGAATGAATATATTTGCTAGAATACTATAACTGTTTCAAGCACTGTAGTGGGCTTAGAAATCAGTAAATCAGGAGAAACTGAATTGAAAAATAAATGCAGTCCAGGATATTAATTTTTCAAAAAAGTTTTTATAGGAAACTTAAAGATCTAGTAATGAATTTTTTCAGAATGCCATGGAAACATTAGACAGTAATTGCAGGTCTTAAAATGTTCTGTATGGGTCATGATGAAAAAGAGTGAATCTGTACAAACATGTCTACGAACACAATGAAAAAAAATATTGTTGGTATGTACATCATGCCATTTCTGCCTGGATGGTAAATTCTATGCAATAACATTTTAAAATATCTGGTGGGTTTTTGATCAGTCATGGAATTTGATAGGGTACTGCATAATTGGAGTGAGAACGTGGGCCTAGATCCACAATAAGACATCACTTTCCTGTTGTGTGATCACATTCAGGAAGTCAGCCTAATACAGATATTGTCAAACGGAACAGGAGCAATAAGCTTGTTTGCCTTCTAGGAAATATAAAGAAAATACAACAAATAATCCTTACTGTCATATCATAAGAAAATATTTCAAACACAACATACAGGAAATAAAATAACCAAAAGGAATTAGAGAAAAGCATCGTGCTGCGTTTTCCTTATTCAAATGTTTGATTTACCTCTATGAGATGAAGAATAGGCTAATACCTTGAAATAAATGGCAACAAAGAAACCAATGCAAAGGAAATATGAAGACACAAATTTTGCTGTTGGTAACAAAGGGTTAAATGTGCAAACCTTCACTGAAATCAAATGTGCTATAGAGGATTTATGTAAGCAGGCTAAAGACAGAATGCACATGAAAACTTTGCAAAAACAATAAGCTTTATTTTCAGACTTTAAGGGGTTTAAACCTCATGGGAAATTGAACAGGTGAAGTGTTAAGATCAAACTGAAAGTTGGACAATAGTGATTGTCATTTAAAAAAAAACAAACCTAAAATACCCACTCTAAAGCATTAAAAAAATATTTTTCTTTCTTTGTCTTTTCTCCCACTACCCGTCTTCATGTCTTCCAAATGCAATATACAGCTATTTTAATGAAATGCCAAGGCTTCCTGATTTGATGTTCTAGTTAGCTCACAGCCAACTTGGTCAAGCTGCATTAAAGAACACAGACAAGAAAGTCACATTAGATTTCAACCACAAAATGAAGACAAATGTCTTAGTGCATTTGAGAAGGAAGCTCCTGTGGGATGTGAATGCGAAAAGCACTGGTGATAAGCATAGCTAATGCATATGGTCAATATAAAAAATGATGGAAAATAAATCTTCATTCTAGCTTTCTTAAGGACATGTAATATACAGTCTGTGATATCAGATCAACTGGAAATAAAGAATTCTAAGGAAAGGTATCCTTTTCAGATGAGACTAAAAATTATAATGGTATATACACATATAAATGAATACTAAATCAAGTACAACTATACAACTGGGAAAAAAATCCAGTATTTTTTTGGTTTTATCCACAGGCTGCATAAAACACTAATAATATAACAGACTCTGCAACAGCTGCCATGTGCAGAAACAAGTTTCTTTGCCACAGTCAGAGAACATACCTATTTAATACTGTCTTTATACCTGTTTCTGTTGTAAATTGCAGGTTGAAAGTAGGAAATTAAACAGTGAATTTGCATTTGTACTAGATTCTTTACACACTTTTGGTGGTGGTGTTACAGTTTGCTGTTGTTGCACTGAAAGGTAAAGGAATTTGGGAGAAAAGAAACCCCCTTGCGTTGGAGCTTGTCCCCAGATACCAGAGGGGCTGGGGGTGGCTAGGCTTAGATTCTCTGTGATGCCCAATTTTGCACTATAGGTCCTGTCATGTTCAGTGTATTGAACTACCATGATTACAGAAGCACAGTAGTGTGGTGCAGTTTTGGTCTAGTCATGTTTAATGAACTAGCACAACCAGAGTCTGGCTGCATTCAATGAGAAGTCTCACAGCTAGATTAATGAATAGTGCATATTTTTGAGGGAACAGGATTGCAGGTTCTTTTGGATTGCTGGTGACAATACCCTGTCTGCAAAGCATGTGCAAATAATATAGCAGCATAAAACAACTCAAGTAATATAGTAGCATAAACCGACTCTATATAGAGATTTCTAAGTTTCCCAGGGAGATGTCAGCGATGGTTCAAGATGATATCTTCCTGACTTGTCTGTGATGTAATCTCCCTTAACATTCCTTCATTCTTAAACATTTTTAATACTATTTTTTTACTTTTCAGGTGGAACTTAAGTGACTCTAGTCATACATACCTTCATTACAATTGGTGTGAAATTTCCTTGCTAGGTTATAGACTAGCAGAAATTCAGAGTGCAGACTCAGTGAGGGTTGTCACACCCTGGAGGCAGGTAGCTTTTGGGATGGAGGTGTGTTTTGGTATTACAATGACATTATAATGAGCAAAGTGCAACCTAAGGACATGATTTTTACAAAAAAAAAAGAACAAAACCAAAAAGTGGTTGGCTCAGCGTAACAGCTATGCAGCTTATCAATATTCTTAGTACCATAAGTTCCCACACCCTGTGCTGATGCACAGCGTTTGACTATGGTATCTTCACACCTCCCCACTCTCCATGCTGTTTTTTTTTTTTTCTGCCTTAGAATCTGCTGACTCTAAGATTGAAAGTTATGTGGCCTAGGAAACTACAGTGGAATACATTCCTTGCGTATCAGCTGCACTCCACCCTGGAATTTTCTTCTATGTTGTACCTTTTCTTAAAATGTGAATATAACTTGAGTTTCTAAGTCACCTCCAGCAAGTATCCCACAGTTATGGTTTGAGTTTTTTCATTTGGTTTGGGGTTTTTTTGTTTGGTTTTGGTTTTTTTTGTTCTGTTTTTTTTTTTTTTTTTGGTTGGTTGGTGGTTGGTTTTTTTTGTTGTTGTTGTTTTTTGGTTTTTTTGTTTGTTTTTTTTTGGGGGGGTGATGGTGGTGTTAAGAATATGCCTTGAAATTTAAGATCGTGTAAGGAAATGCTATGCAACATGAATTAAAATTCTGTGAATAGAGCTACACTATGCAGCTCAGCTTGCAAGATGTCAAAGCTGTTGGAAAGATTTTCTAGAAGTAAGTACTTCTAATTTCTATCCATGAATCAAGGACAAGCACCCATACTTCATACTTATCCCTCCTTTATTAATAATTTTTTTTTTCTTTTACAGTAGTTTAACCCATGACAGAGAACATTCAGCACTGGTCAGCAAGTTCTTGTGCTTATATTACCATGAATTTCCTATTAAAACATGATTTAAATTAAAATAAAAAAGGACTGTAAAAATAGAATAACCCCTTTTTTCCTATATAGGGGCACGTATCTTACATGCAATATTTTGGGGGTAACAATGAATTTCCGAATAGCATTGCTTAAAAGTATAAGTTTAGTTAAGTTCATACAAACATATATGTACAGTATGTCTTGCACAATATCAGAGACATTATCATTTCATAAGACAGATAAATTCATGTATGTTGTGGGGTTCTTTCTCCCATTCAGTTTTTGGTTGGTTTTGAATTCTACTGTTTCTTGTTGTTGGTTTTTTTTATTATTTATTTTTAAAACTTCTTTGTATTTTTCAGATTTAACTGTGTCAGCTGGAAAGATTGGTCCAATAATCCTACAGTTATTTCTTTTCCTGATATATCCAAGGTTTTGCAAATGGAAAGTGTTGGCACAGTTTTCAGAATAATTATTGCAGATCAGGGTTAACAAACTGTTATTGACAGAAAAAGATTTGGATTTGATTTGGATTCTAAAATAAATGTTTTCAAAGCTGTTTAGAAGAGATGAACCTCACAAAGATCTACAGTATGTGACTGACTGACCAATTTTATTATGGATACCTATGATATCTTTTTATACCTATGAAACTGTTCCCACTTTTTCCACACTCCTAACCTAACTATTTCTTTCTGTTTCTTCTTTATGTCCTGCGTATATATTTTTGACCAATATATTTATTTTCTGTTTTCTCTTCTAAAAGACTCAGTAGGAAAACTGTAAAACACCTCAGTCTAGGGGAAAGTGTACAGGAATGTTCTTAAAACCAGAAATCTTGTATCTTATGTAAACTGTTTGCAAAATACATCAATAGTAGAAAATCTATGACTCCGATGACTTCTATCAGCCAAAGAAGATGATGTAACATCATTCATTTGGAGAAAAACATGAAAGTTATTCTTCATCCCAATCAGCTTTGCTTTTACTACGTTATTTCCACTCTTGTGTTGCTCTGCAATATTTGCCCCCTTTTAATCATTTGCCATGGGATTTCTGTGTGTGACTGTAGGTTTTCCTGGATAAAGAAAAATGTCTTAAAATCTTAACTCTGATCTGTTTTTGTTTAAACCAGTCTAAGCTAGAATCACACTCCACCAGAGCTAGATTTTGACCACTTGACACATCCCATTGTAAATTACATTTCCACATCCCGGCATTTGCAATGCAGAGACCACATCTGAAATTTCCTATTTCCATACTCTGAACTCCATACTCTGACTTCCGTCTTCAGCCACTATTAATTTACAGTGTGCTTGCCTGAAATCTGGCAGTAAACTGGTGCACTAAGCTTAGTATCTAACCAAATATTTCCAGTTTTCTGATATTCAAATTACTGTTTGGCAGCATCTCTGGCAGATTAATTACTGTACTTAACCATGGCACTATTACTTTTGTAATCTGAAACTCACATACTGTATCAAAGAACTAATATTTTGTTTAATCATTGGAAGTGTCCAGAGAATAAACATGCATTCTTCCATATCTCATCCGGTCAACTTAGAGTTGGTTCAAAGTTGGTGTCAGAAATATTTTTACTAACTCCTATTTTAGTTATATTTGTTTCTTATGAAAATATAATATCAGGTCTAAAAACAAGAGTATAATTTTTAAAGGCAGATTTAGATCTCTAACCTCTGCTTAATTATGAATTATAAACTTCTATTCCCTTGCCTTCTCAGATTCTGATACCAAAGTTTTCCTGGCCTTGGATCTGAAGAGCTGTTTTATGATGTATTTCTCAGTTCCATAATTCTGTAGTATTTCAACTCAACTTGAGATCTACATATCTAAAGTACTTTCTTCACATTTCCCCCCTATATCTGTGATCCTGGCATACACTTGGTACACATTTTCAAGGCTGATATTCCCATAAAATATTTAGCATTTACAAATGTTTTGAAAAATCTAAAGGCTCTTAACCCAATTTAAGTGATTCTAACCTCTAAATAACTTTATTTTCTCTACATTGGTTGGTTGGTTGGTTGGTTGGTTGGTTGGTTTTTTTTTTTCCTCCTTTGTCAGAAGTTATCTAAAGTTATGGGGTGTTCTTTTTTGATCTTTCTTCTCTCTTGCAATAAACACAGGAATCACAGATTCCAGCACCACGAAGGCCAGCACCAAAGCACATCAGAACTGAATGTGGACACCAGACAGAAAACTTACTTGTCTCCTGATTGAGATATCCACTCTAAGAAAAACAAAAACTACTGCTTATGATCAATTCAGTTCACTTTCTCAAACATCAAAACCATGAAAAATTAGTTAAAATTTATTCTGTCTGACAATAATGGAGAAAGCTAAAGTAGATTGGAGAAAACTGAGTTTGCATTCTTGCTCTCAGTGTTAGTAAGAAATATATAAGTAGTTTGGGGCTGATTCCCTACTGTGCCAAATTTGCAGACGAACAATATAAAAAATAAATTCTTACTAACCCTTAAAAAACCTGAACCATGTGTTCCTATGCATAATAGAAGAGAAAAAATTAAATGTTAAGAATCATTAGAAAAGAAAAAAAAAAAAAGACTATCATATTATTATGTAAATTCTTATGTGCGTACATCTTTAAGAATGTGTTCAATTTTGGTTATTCTATCTCAGAATGGACCCAAGAGAATTACAAAAAACAAAAATAAAAGAACAACAAACATGAGTAAATAGAATGACTGCTGTATGTTGAAAGACTAAAACTGTTCAGATAGGAATAAATATAGCTGAGGAAGATTAATAAATGTACGAAGATGAGAGAGAATGAAGTTCACTATGGCTCAAAATCAAGTATCAGTAAGTACTAAACGTAAATGTGCCTTAAATCTAAGTTTAAGATGCTGGTTCAGTATAACTAATAGCATTATATAAGAATTTTGTAACATTGTTGTGGCATATCCAGACAGTTTTACAGAAGTGGGTGCTGTGATCGTCAAAGGGGCAAAGCAAGATGGATGTAGTTGCATGTGAAAGGCATGCAAGTAACAAAAGTTGCCATCCAGACAAATCCCCCCCCTATAAATCTGATCACCTTAACCCCAGCAACTAACACCATCTAAGGACCACAGACATCAGTGCTAACCATCACTAGACTGTAACCCAACTCATGAGTTTTCTCACTTTGACCCTCCCAATTCACTACTTCATTCCACTGCAGAGGGAGTGAGAGAGTGGCTGGGCAGGGGCCGAGCTGCCCACAGGGGTTAAACTGCAACAGTCATCCATTTTACTATTTGGCAGTTCTTAAAGTATTTTCCATTAACAAGACTTAAAATGTCAAGCTTACTTTCTGTTATGATTTTCTATATGGTGAGCTGACAAAAATGTTTGAACATGCAAGTATTTAAGGGCATGAAGCAATGAGAAAATAGACATAATTCTAAATCCTGTTAAACCAGATTAAACATATGCAGCTACTTCATGTTTTTATGGTATATAAATAATTGCAAAAGAATTTAGAAAAGTTCTTTTGAATGTGTTGGTAAGAGTATGTTGAAACCCTTATATTTAGGTTTCTTGACACATTCCGATTGAAATACTCTTCTATGCATTTTTACAAGAAACTGCACAGTAGTATTGTTTGTATCAATCTTTGAGATTCAGCTGAGGAAATGGTATTGTAAAACAACTATTTCATTGTGCTTACAAAATTCCATTCCCATTTTCCCTAAGATGCAACCTGTTAACATTTTACAAATTTGACTTTTGTTCTTTGGGAAATTTTGGCAGGATGACAATGCAAACAATCTAAAAAGAGGCTTATGCTACTGCGAAAGTATGGGCACCCCCGTCATGTCCCCACACGCCCATGAAATACCTGGCAGCTGTAAGAAGTGATGAAGGAAATGAACTTGTTTTCCAGCTACAGACCAGAGACTCATGTGACATACATCATGGAAGGGTAACTTCATGGTTTTCTTCTGCAGGGATCATCTCCAAAGAGGATCAATGGTTTCTAGTAGTCCAAATGTATGGGAATGCTGTCTTTTTAATACTTTCCTCTATGTATTTGGGACAGTTTGAGATAGTTTCCATTGGAGGCTGAGAATTCAAATTTTGACAACGTGGTGGAGGGTGATCTTCAATGACTCTTCATACTAGGGGAAAAGAAAAGCTGACAAACTTTGAGCACAAGAAAAACTAGTAAAATTTATTTTAAAATTATTTAATGAAATGTATTATTTCATCCTATTTAGATTGAAAATTCAGAGTAAAGAAAAGGAGGAAAGATCTTTATGTGATAACCTTGGACTTTTGGTTTATAATACAGTCTCTCAAACACAAGATGCCATATTCCTTTCCCAAGAGGACCTAGCGTCATTCAGTATAAAGCATCACATATGCAAACAATTAAATTTAGATTACGTGGACAAATGAAGTTCTGAATTTTATTTGGTTTTGTGCATGATTTTTTTTTCCCATATACAAAGATTCTGTATATAAAACCTCTGGTGGGCTGTCACCTTTGGGATCATACACAAGGAGATTTTCTCTCTGCTATTATGATATGATTATGCAATGTATAAGTTTCTTTGGTCATATTCCATCATTGGAAAGAAGGAAATAGTGAAAGACTGACATTATGTGTTTAAGCAAAGACAAAATCAATGCAATTATTATTTTATGATGTAACATATATAACAATTAGAATCTCTATTAATCACATGCTACTTAAAAGTAGTTCTTCAAAGCAAGAGTAATAAGATAAATATGACATCTTTGAAAATGTCATTAAAATACTTCAATGATGAATTTTAACTTTCTGTAGTTAATCATCAAAGTGAACAACTGTTTGCTTTTAAATTGCTAAGAAGCCAAAATGTTTTAGTTGGGAAGAGTAATTAAGACAAGTTCTACTGATTAGCTCAGCTTTAAGTAAATGAATTTTGAAGTTTAAATTCTTATGGGAATTCAAGTATTTAAAATATATTGTTGAAAATAATGAAAAATGGAAAATCACACCATGATAGGTTAGAAATATCAGGGTTTTTTTTAATAATGTATGAAGTAAACATTCAAAGATATTTCAATTTATTTTTTCTATATTACTTTTTAATTATTATAGAAAAATATTCAATAATTTTATTTTAAGTCATTATCTGAAGTTCAAGTTTTCACATCATTATGTCAGGCTGAGATATAGCAGGAAAAGTATGTTGCTACAGACAGGAAAAAAACTGCCTGAGAAAACCATTTCCCTCTATACATTTCCCTCTATATTATACTGTTGTTTCTACATCCATAAAGCTGCATAATATTTTCTGCCTTGTTCTGTAGAGTCCTTAGAGACTGGTGGATGAAGTGTCTAGAGTGCACTTGTTAGATATTGCAATCATTTCTGATAATGTTTTTATCCAAAGGTGTAAGGTGAAATTGAGATCTGGCTTACAGAGTGCACAGAAAAAATTACCTTCTAGTAATAGCACAATGCAAACAACCACAGTCTTTATTACAGTTATTATTTTTTTTTATATCTGGCATAATATTATAAATGTATAAATATATGTGTATATGTCTATTATACTCTCATTTATGTATTTTATATATATATTTTTACACTCTGCATTTTACAAGTATGGTCAGGATTCTGATGTACGGAAAAAAAGAAACAAATTTCCTTTACAAAGTTGTTTGCAATTTTCATTTCACTGACCTTTCCTTAAATAAAATTCAAAGCAAATAGATTTTTTCAGTCACCTCCTGTCATGTGGTTACGTATTCAATTAAAGAGTAAATTTACAAAAAGAAACATGAATGATGATATGTGTCAAGAGATGGAAACATAACAATGGATCCAATTTTGTTTATCCTATACATTATATTTCCAGTGGTTTTTGTGGTGGTTGGTGCTTTTTTTTAATTATTTTTCAATTGGTTGAACCCAGTGTTTACACTAGTCATTGAATATTTTCCTTGATCACTAAATAAATTCCCAAATCAATGAGAATGCTACTAAGAGAATAATTCAACTTGTATATACAGATTCTTTGAATTTTTTTCCATTTCTTTAATCTTCATCTAAGAATTATTATACATGTTTTCAGACTCTTTCCAAATTTCACATAAAGGAAGACATTAAAGATGTCTAAGCTATCTGTATGAAAAAAATCCATGTTTTTACATTACCAAGGAAAGTGCAGCTCCAAGTTTGTCTGACATTACCTTACATGTTATTTTTAGCTGTTTTCAGACAAACCCACTTGCCTTGATCTTTAATATTATACCTAAGAATGTGGACCTTTCATCATACAAACTGCATTTTTAGCCTCTGATGTAGTTATGTAACAAATGTAATAGAACACAATTAAAACATTTTGAGATTCTTTAAATTTCAAATCAGTGAGGTTGTTTTATTCATTTAAACCACAAGCAATTTTGATTTCCATAACTCCAGGAAAGCTGTTTTAAAGTAATATATACCAGATACTTTTGCATGTCCACTATTGAGTTAATTCAGTAGGAATAATAAAATATGGCTATCTCTAGTGGTTGAAGTTTCCTGTCAAACAACAATGCAGTAATATATACTTCAAAATCTGTAATATACTGCACCTACACCATTTCTTTAGCTTTCTTTATTTGTTCTTTTATCAATCCTATTCACACTTTTCCAAAACAAAAACATATAGATACAACTATTCTTTCCACTGAGTGTTCTAATTGGAACTGAAAATTGTTCATTGATGTTGAAAGTTGTTCCTCAACAAGCAGATCGTGAATTAAATTTTAGACATTTTCACATGGACTTTTTCAAATGGAAAATTGTTCTGTCAGGAATTGCTTTTCTAGTTAGAAACATTAGTTACAAAAGGTCTCCAGAGCTTTGAGCTGAGGATATGTCTTGCTTGTACCCTCTTTCTCCATTAATACCTTAACCTAAATATGTGACACTCTGCCTGTTTTCAATATTACTGTAATGCAAATACATACATTTTTAATTTTACTAGATGAATCAAGATATATTCAAAATGCACACACTGTTTATTTTTTCTTTATTTTTCCAGGAAATGGTCTGGAGATATATCTATAATTAAATAAAATACTTATGTTTAATATATATTTATATATATATATATATATATATGAATACAAATGTTTAATTTCAGGTTGTGAAAATTTTCATTCAGATTGAACTGAAACATTTTGTGCTTGTATTGTTTTATTGGAGATAAAGAAATTCAAGTAATTAAATTTGTTCTCTAAAAAGTATTTTAATTTGAGAGATCAAACTACTTCTTTCTTCTGATACATGAAAAAATGTTTTGATTTTCCATTTGGTTTTACTTTGTTCAATATTTAATTTTTAAAATATCGCAAAAAAAATTGTTTACCCATGTTTCAACTTTTGCAGACATGATATTTGCCAAAATAATAATATCAAGTTCATTTAGCTTTACTTAACTTCTGCATTTCTTAATTCTACTGCTCCTTTGTAAATTCCTGATAACTTGTCTACTTTTTATATTAGTGGCAATATTTTAATGATCAAAATCTCTTTGGCCCACAAAAATTTTGTTCTATGTCTAGAATACACTCTGACAAGTGAGTAATTACATGGTGAAAAGGCTATTCCCATTTTTTTTTTTTAAACCTCAGAGATACGTTGGAAAAAGATTGAGTTGAGTAATATTTTCTGCAGATTTCTTCACTGTTTTAGGAATAGATAGGAAACTATGAAGTGGCCAGCAGCTTTTCAAAGGGTTGTCAGAAGCCATATTTTAAAGTGACAATTCCAATTTGTAAACAAACCCTCAGGGTTCTCCTTGACATTCCTGCGTTTTGAGGACTCGGCCTACCATAGGGATTCCCTGTAATCAAATATTTCTCAACAGATTCTCCATTGTATTGAAATCTATTCTCAGAAATAGGATGAACACTTGAGGAGAACTCTAGATGCTGCCTTGACTAAATGAAGTGTTGAAGTGGAAGCAGGTGTAAAAGGAAGTAATTTTAGGGAAGGCTTTGACTTGGATAGATTCATGAACCACTGAGTGTTGTAAATCTTGAAAAATTCTGGAGTATTTAACCTTTAAGCCAGACCTATTGTATTATCAGGATTTACTTTGTATTTACCTTGTTGGCTTTGGAAATGTTATTCACTTGGAGTTGTGAAGGTTACTCTCCTCCTTAAGCTCACTGTTTCTGATGGAGACACAAAATTGTTTTTGTTATTTTTCCATGTTCAGAATACTATTTAAACTTAATTATAAGCTGATGGTTTCATCATTTTGACTCCATTCCCACAATTCAGGGAAAAAAAAATAAGAAAAAGAGAAAAAAGGGAAAAGAAATAAAAAATGTACATTTAAACAGGATTGATTTCTCCCAAAAGTTCAGACTAAATAGCTCTTACTCCACTGATTTTGAAAATTTTGAAGTCCCAGTTCTCCTAGCATCTTGTTTTTCTGTCTTGACATTTAAGCTAATAAAGTAGAAATTGCTGTTGGTTCTACATTGTGTTCTTTGCCTTGAATTTCACTATACATCACAACTTTGGATTTCTTTTTTTCTTTTTTTTTGTTGATTGAAGGTCATGATTACTTTTAGTTCTTTTCTTGATATGATCTCCAGATATAATTCAGAAGACTGGGTTCTCAATTTCTTGTCTAAACCATCAGGTCTTAAAATCCTTCCTGTGGTTTTCAGAAAAAGATTTATACCTTTTGCCTACTAGTAGATCTTTCTGCAAAAATGGATCTTCTTATTCTGACTTCCTTCGGAAATAGCCCACAAGTTTGGGATGAAAACTTCTTTTGCAAATTGAAAAGCATTATTTTAAGTCCCTTCACGCTGCGAGCACTCTGGTCACAAAATCCCTAGCTGTTTTTAACCACTATGTAATTCCATAAAGGATGGTTACTATCTCCTCCAGAAATAAAAAATAAACAAGTAAAACAAAACAAAGCGAAGCAAACAAAGTCTTAATAATCTTGGGATTCTGTTCTTATCTACATATTTAAAATGAATTTATAATAATTATAATAATTTATAATAAACTCACAAACATGGAAACTGGGTAATAGATTAGCTTTTTTTCATTCGCACACTTTAAGAGTAGATACAGAATATTTTTTAAGATGTGCCTGAAGTCTAGTTCGATCTGCAACAGGTCAGATTCTGCTGTTGCATGTGCTTACGTCTTGAGGGAGAAGCATCAAACTACACTACTTAGAGTCCATTTTAGCAGATCTCAAGGCAATAATAACACAGGTAAAGATTTGCCTATTGGTTTTAAATATATATCTTAATTGCAAAATGGAAACTGACCATTGACTAAAGATGTATCGTTTTGCCTGAGAGAGGTTATAGACAGCTGCAGTGATTATGTTCCAACTTCTATTTGACTGGCTTTGAATAAATATTTTTTTTTTTAAAATAAGATATTTTAAAATATGTTAAGATATTTTAAAACTTAATTGAGATTATTATTATTTTGTATTGGGGAGATAGTAGTACATTCCATGCTATCAGAGCTGCATAAACCCTGAAGAATAAGGCATACAGCATTTTCAGTAATACTAGAAGACATACAGGCCAGAACAATAACTTATAAACTGATAAGACTTATCTTTACCTGCTTCTAAAAGACGTCAATGCTTTCTCCAGCTTATAGCTCAAACTTGAAGAAAGATCTTGTTCAACATCTGGAACAAATAAGCTTTCTCTGATACAGAATAGCTATAGTATATACTTCACTGTCACAAAATGAAACAGAACAGAAAGATAGTAAACAGGCTCCTGTAGGCTAAATAAAATAGAAATATTTCTATTAAAATATTTTCAGAATGTTTTACAAAGTGCATCATGTGTTACTATTACTCATTATCTTAAAAGTAAAGTCCAGGCTTTGTACAACTGTTATTTTTACTTCGTCAGATTCCTACAATGAGTTGATGACAAGTAGAATTAAGTGCAGGGTTTGGACAACTGATGACACCAAAAGGCTACAGCCCTAGTCACTAACAATCTGCAGATTTTTTTACACAATCTAACAATTAAAAAAACCCCAAACCAATACATCCAAATACATTTAGTGCAGTAAACACAGAGCCCATATGTAACATGAGCAATATCTCTGTCCTTGGTGTGATCCATCAGGATGCAGTCTCTTCTTTTTTTTTTATGTAGATGTAACATTTTCCTTTTATTTTTTTTAATTGTCTTTTAATTTTAAATTAATTTTAAATTAATTTTAATTTAATTTTAAATTAATTTTAAATGTCTTTTAATTTTACTTGTCTGCTGCTTGGACACAACACAGACAACAGGAAAATTTACTAAGAATTACACTGCTTATTGTAATTTCACTTATAATATTGGTAAAAGGGATCATTTCAAGCTTTTGAACACTTTTCTGTACATGCTCAAGCTCTGATGGATTTAGCAACTTGTAATCATACAGCAAACAACATAATAACAAGCCAGCAAACAGATGTACAAAGCCTTTATTGCTGCATGCATCCAAAATGTTTCATAAGCATAAATTGGCAACTGTATAAAATGTATTTATTCCCAAGGCTTATAAAATGCTACCTTCTGAGGTTCTGAATGAAGTACTTCAATTGCGTTATAATGATATTTTTTTCAGCTGGAGGTTACCTCCTTCCACCATCCCATTAATTAAATCAAGTTCCTAGCAAAACCGAGAGGAAACAGTCCTTCTTTGAGACTAAAATTAGATATGACATAATGATGAAACACTGAAATATTTTGTAGGAATCAGCTTTTGCCTGAAGACTGGAGGAAAGTCAATGTCACTCCAGTCTTCAAGAAGGGCAAGAAGGAGGACCTGGGAAACTACAGGCTGGTCAGCCTCACCTCCATCCCTGGAAAGATGATGGATGGAGTGTCTCGTTCTGGGCGTCATCTCAAAGCATATGGAGGAAAAGAAAGCTATCAGAAGTAGTCAACATGGACTTACCATGTGGAAATCATCTCTAACTAACCTGATAGCCTTCTACGATGGCATAACTGGATGGAGAGATGAGAGTGGGCAGTGGATGTTATCTACCTTGACTTCATCAAGGCTTTTGACACAGTCTCCCGCAGCATCCTCGTAGGCAACCTTAAGAAGTGTGGGTTAGATGAATGGACAGTGAAGTGGATTGAAAACTGGCTGAAGGACAAAGCACAGAGTGTCATGATTAGTGGCACAGAATCTAGTTGGAGGTCCGTAAAAAGTGGTATTCTCCAGGGGTCAGTGCTGGGTCCAGTCCTCTTTAATATATTCATCAGTGACCTGGATGAAGGGATGGAATGTACCCTCAGCAAGTTTGATGATGGTACAAAACTGGGAGGGGTGGCTGACATGCCAGAAGACTGTGCCACCATGCAGGGAGACCTGGACAGGCTGGAGAGTTGGGCAGAGAGGAACCTGATGAAATTCAACAAGGGCAAGTGTAGGGTGCTGCAACTTGGGAGGAATAACCCCATGCACCAGTACAGGCTGGGGGCTGACCTGCTGGAGAACAGCTCTGTGGAAAAAGACCTGGGAGTCCTGGTGGACAATAGGATGACCATGAACCAGCAATGTGCCCTTTGGCCAAGAAAGCCAATGGCACCCTGGGGTGCATCAAGAAGAGTGTGGCCAGCAGGCTGAGGGAGGTTATTTTCCTCCTCTACTCTACCCTGGTGAGGCCCCATCTGGAGTACTGTGTCCAGTTCTGAGCCCCCCAGTTCAAGAAGGACAGGGAACTGCTGGAGAGGGTACAGCAAAGGGGTCCAAAGATGATTAGCAGACTAGAAAATCTCTTTTATGAGGAAAGGCTGACAAGAGGTAATGGGCACAAACTTGAACATAAGAAGTTCCATCTAAACATGAAGAGGAACTTCTTTACTTTGAGGGCAGCAGAGCAATGGAACAGACTGCCTAGAAAGGTGGTGGAGTCTGCTTCTCTGGAGACACTCAAAACCCGCCTGGACATATTTTTGTGTAACCTGCTCTAAGTGGACCTGCTTTGGCTGGGGGTTTGATCTCCAGAGATCCCTTCCAACCCCATATCATTCTGTGATTCGGTGATTTCTAAATCTCAGAATTAAAGTGTTTTGTGTTTTTCCGATATTTTTCTAAAAGTAAACCTGCCCTTTAACCCAGAAATTGTTCTTGATCAATTCTATTGACCATATTTATTAATATTTTCGATTAGTTTTTCTCTCCTTAATTGATTAGTTTGCATGGAGAATCTCAGAGGAAAAAGACTGACATATTTATATTCTTTGGTACATTGCAGATAGTTTCCAATGGCAATTGTCAAAAAAATTTTTTTTCAAGTTCAGTGAAAAAAAAGGGTTTGCATCTTAGCCTTGATACTCACACTTAATTTTAATCTTCTGTGTCCTGCTTTCACAAGCACATAGTAGAAATTTACTCTGAACTCCATATGGACAAAAAAACTTCCCTAGAACATCCTACTTGTGATGCCTTCATGACCATATGACATATTACTCTATTTATGAAATGATCCTCTAAAAACATTTGAATTTTTAAGACAATGATGATTAGTTTTGACACTGATTATCTCTATTGGGTTTGTGTGGCAAGGTTTTGGTAGCAGAGGGGCTACAGGGGTGAGTTCTGTGAGGAGCTGCCAGAAGCTTCCCCCATGTCCAACATAGCCAATGCCAGCTATCTCCAAGATGGACCCACAGCTGGCCAAGCCCATCAGTGACTGTGGTAGCACCTCTGTAATGACATATTTAAGAAAGGGAAAAAGTTCTGTGCAACAACAGCCAAAATGGAGTGAGAATATGCAAGAGCAAGAACTCTGCAGATGCCAAGGTCAATGAAGAAGGAGGGGGGAGGACGTGATCCAGGTGCCATGGCAGACATTCCCCTGCAGCCTGAAGTGAAGAACATGATGATGCAAGGTGTCCCCTTCAGTTCATGGAGTTTAATGGTGGAGCAGTTATTCACCTGCAGCCCATGGACAACCTCATGCTGGAGCAGGGTAATGTGTCCAAAGGAGGCTATGACCCCTTGGAGAGCCCATTCTGGAGCAGGCTCCTGGCAGGACTTGTGATCCCATGGGGGATCCATGTTGGAACACTCTGTTCCTGAAGGACTGTGACCCATGGAAAGGACCTACACTGGAGAAGGTAATGAAGAACTGCTACTCATGGGAGGGACCCATGCTAGAGAAGTTCATGGAGGACTGTCTCCCATGGGACAGACTCCATAATGGAACAGGGGAAGAGTGAGGAGTGGCAGAGGCAATGCATGATGAACTGACTATAATCCCCATTCCCCCACAGGTTCGGGGGTGAGCGATTTCCCTTCCCTTATCTTAACCCGGAAGCCTTTTATGATATTTTCTCTCCCTCTGTCCAGTTGAGGAAAGGGAGTGATAGAGCAGCTTGGTGGGCACCTGGCATCCAGCCAAGATCAACCCACCACATTAACTAAGGACTGGATCATCAGTATATGACCTTCAGACACTCATCTACCTAGAACCTGTATATTTCTTCCATGGTATCTGGACACAGCTAACAGCCAAATGAAGGAATGCACAGAAAGAAGCTAAATGAGAAGGAAAGAGAACAATGAAGAAAAATACAGAAGAAACTTGGAATTATTTATTGAAATGAAAGAGTGAGAGAAAGTGAGAGAAGGTCTACTCATAAGTGGTCTTGAGATCCCTTACCTAAGGGACACTTAGTAGTTGAAAGGATGTTAGGAACAACTAAATGATGTACATAGGCACACAATGACTTTTGAGTACCTAAGCAAGAACAATTTGTAGAAGATGACAGTATAGGAATGTGCAGAAGTGCAACTGATTCAGTTCTTCATGGTCCCTGACTAACATATGAGAAAGTGGATCATCTTTCTTTGTTTCAGCTGTGCTTTCTGTATCACTATTTCCTGGTGATTTTCTGCTTCTCCCAAAAAATGTAAGAGCAATTAGCTGATTAAAATTGCAGAAAGGAGCAGCCTGATCTCCTAAGGATAGTGAGGTAATGATACTCAAAATATTATCTCTATTGTTTTCAAACTCAGAGTGAAACATGGGCTACAGTGTTTGTATAATGAATACTAGCAGCCTAGCATGACTCTGATGTAAAAAAAGAAAAATGTTACGATTTGAGAACTAAAGAGATCAAGGCAAGCCAAAATCATTGCTGAGAAACTGTGGTTAAAATTACAGTCTGGAATGTTTGCAAAATCACTTTTCCAATCACCCATGTTACACATAAGGAATAAGCTTAATACCTTGTATGTTGATCAACTGGCAAGCACTCAATTCATAGAATAGTTGACTGCCAATTACTGCAATTCAGAAATTAACTCTGGAAATTTGAAAATAATACAGAAAATTCTTAGCTCACAACAGAGAATAAGTGTATTTGAATGTTGCAAAAAAACAGAAGGAAAGTTCAGTAAAATTATAAAATAGAGCCTCTATCTAGAAAATCCTCTTACACCTTTTTACTGTCAATAAATCATGTTTGCTAAGAAAATTATGCTTCTCAATTTCATTTTGATTTATATGTCGTGTTACCGATTTTTCATTCAAAATACTTATTTTAGACATTTTCTCATAAGTGTACGGTTTTCACATCTGGTAGACACCTCTTTAAGTAACTTAATTTTTCTAAGTGAGCATAAAGTAAAACCACTGGAAATAAAATGCGTATATATATTTTTATACTCAAATGTTATTGATAAGAGGTTAGTTTGCAACCTCAGATAGAATGTGTTCATTACTACTATTTTTTTATGAACGAATAATGAAATAGAAACTGCCTACAATGTAAAATGTGCAGCATAGGCATCTTCAAGGAACTAAGGTGTAAAAACATAAGGAAAATTTTGAGTCCAGAAAGTTCTAAGTAATATATCCTCAAATTCCAGAATTGAAAGGGTAATGCCCAAGCATGTAAATATGTATAGTGCCAGGCTCACAACTTCAGTGGCTTCTGGAAAAAGTAGTAATTTTACAATGTATTAAGCAGATCTAAGCACCATTGCCAATCAAAAAGGGAGATTCTAGGACATCAAAGGAAAAATCCACCATGCAGAATTTGAAGTCAGATATATAACATCTTACATCACCATTTACTTGCTCCATCACCCAAAAATAATAACCTTCACCTTCGTTCTTTAGCTTTTGTGTGCAGTGCCCGATGGAAGATAAAATTCAGCACCGAGAACAGTGGATTAGCTATTGGCAACAGAGCAAAAAGACTTTGCTTGCATACAACACTGCAGTGATTTTTGTATGGTGGAAGACCAATTAATGATAATAAAGTACAACTGCTACGTGCAAATTTCCTTGCATATTAGTTTCTGAAATGGAAATCCTGGTTTTTATTCACAACAGCGTAACAACTCAAATATTGAAACTGTTCTCCCTGTAATGTTCATTCAGAGTACACCTTTTCTTCCTCTCCCCAGTCCCCCACCCACCCCTTCCTCACACCCCCACCCCCCACTCCCTGCAAAGATATTGCTTCTCCCCTTGTTATGTATACTGCATGAATTCCTGGCACCAAGAGTAATGAGTAGTTTGTAATGTCAGAGATGAGAGGCTACAAAGTCAAGTGAAATCCTGTGAAAACGAATCTCATGACACCCTGGCAACACGTAGAAGTCCTGTCTCTCTTGAATCCTGACAGGAAGATCAATGATTAAAAGCTCGGTCATGGCATTCATTTAGTACAAAGCCCTTATGCACGCACACAGACACACATCTTTAACTTGCACCCAGAAATGTCAAACTGTGCTTTTCTGTTTCAGCTTTCCAATTTATTTCTTAGGAAAGTTCTGAACAAAATTTACTTGTTCTGTGTCAAGAAAAAATGTGGAAACCAGAATTTTTATACTCGGTCTTTTTCCCTTTAACTTCTATTGCTGTTTTTTCTAGCAAATTTTAATGTATAATATTGAGACAATTTTGGTAATGGGACAACCTTTTGGTATATTCATATATATAGAAAATGCTTTAAAAATCACATACACAGATCATATCATAAACATTGTCAAATTTCTTAACTTTGGAATTCATTTTGTGTGACATAAACTTTTATAAAATATTTAGGGATTTAAATGAAAAACAGTACTTTTCTTATAATGTTTTTAAGTCAAAAAGGGCAGGACAGAAAAGTTTTATTTTCTACTTGATTTGTTTTCATCTTTGTGTCTTTCCTGGCTACTTTTCTATTTCAATTTTATCCCAAGTTCATAGTTATGGAATACTCGCAAAATAAAAACTTGTGATTAAACAAGTTCCAGGTTCCTATAGGTGAACAAATGATACTGAAAGTACATTGTTCTATCTGGAGGATGGTCCCTCAGGATCACATTACTGTTTTTCTTGTAAAATGTCCCCCACAAAAGAATGATATATGTGATTCCCTACCATAAAAAAGACATTGAGGTGCTGGAGCGGGTCCAGAGAAGAGCAACAAAGATGGTGAGGGGTCTGGAGCACAGGTCTTATGAGGAGACGCTGAGGGGTTGTCCATCCTGGAGAAGAGGAGGCTGAGGGGAGACTTATTGCTCTCTACAACTACCTGAAAGGAGGTTGTAGAGAGGTGGGGGTTGGTCTCTTCTCCCAAGTCACAGGCAACAGGACTAGAGGAAATGGCCTCAAGTTACGCCAGGGGAGGTTCAGACTGGATATTAGGAAAAGTTTTTTCACTGAAAGGGTTATCAAACATTGGAATGGGCTGCCCAGGGAGGTGGTTGGGGCACCATCCCTGGAGGTGTTCAAAAGATGGGTTGATGTAGTGCTGGGAGATATGGTTTAGTGATGTTGTTGCTTTTTGTTTGTTGTGTGGGTATTTATTTCTGTCAAAATTAGGTTGACAGTTGGACAAGATGATCTTTAAGGTCCCTTCCAAGCTAGAAGATTCTGTGATTCTGTGATTCTGATTGTCAGCTTATATTCAAGTGATAGGAATGGTCTTACTTGTAGCCACTGTAGTGCAGTCTTTGAAAGTTCATTAAAACTAACTGTAAGTAACCATTAGTTTCTAAGCTGATATCAGAAAAATATTTTGCATCAGTAAAATGTACACACTTTAGTTGTAATTAGATCAGCATTTATAGATCCGTCTCTTCCTCCATCAAGCAAATTTTGGAAACCTTTTTTTAAGTAAATAAGAACCATCTACTCAGGAAAAGTACCTAAAAACAAGGAAAGAGGTGAAGTGGAGCAGAAATGAAATTATTTCAGTACCCTCAGAAGTACTAAAGAATTAGAAGTCTGGACTTTAAAATTTGAGTTCTCTGTAGGCTCTTGCAGAAATCTCAGGCATACTTCAAGGTTACTGAGTAATCCTCAAGGACTGAGGGAAAACTCAAGAGCTGAGGTGATCTCAACCCCATCTCTACATACTAAACTGCATTATTCCCACACAAAACTGCTAACAGGGAACCTCACTCAAGATAGTACACATGGTACCAGGAAGATGCACCAGTATTAATGAATCTTATTAAAAATGTATGCTACTTATATCTTTAATTATTTTTATTTATTACTCTCTTTATTTTAAGATTTTTCTTGCAGTCCCCAGACAGTGCTCTGCATCCCTGTGATTTTATCTACATTTTGATGATATAAATAAACAAAAAAACCAAAAGATTACTGCAATAATTCAGATGAAACAAATAAAAATGAATAAATAAAACCTTGCTTATGTTGAATAAATTATTAAGAGAAAATGTGATTTATTTATTTTTCTGAATACTTTCCTTTCCCCCAAGTGCTCTGAAAGTAGGAAAAAATCACAATTGTTTGAATTTTATTTCTTGAAATATAGAGATTCTGCTTTTTTCTACCCAGAGACTATCCAGATATCTAGCTTTTCTCTTTCTTCTGTCCCCCTACCCTCCGCCCCAGGCCTGTCTTGTGTTTTCTTTAAAGCTTTCAGGTGTTTTACTATTAGTTTGTTAGCAGTTGTTCAGGTTTGTGTTTTGTCAGTATATAAATGAGTTACCTTAATTAATATGCCTATTCTTGCCCCACCAGGCTGCTTGTATTGCCAATTAAGTAGGTTAGTGAGAAATAAAAGCAAAATTAAAACTACCTTCTCCCCATCCTAACCTTCTTCCCAGGCTCAAGTTCACTCTTCACTCTTTTCCAGGGCACAGGGAATGGAGGCTAGGTCAGTTCATAACACCTTATCGCTGCCACTGCTTCCTCCTCGTACTGTTGCCCTGCTCCGGCATGGGGTCTCTCCCATGGGATAAAGTCCTTCAAAATTGCTCTAACATGGGTACTTCCCATGGGATGCAGTTCTGCAGAATTGTTCTAGTTTAGGTTGGTTCCTAAGGGAAAAGTCCTTCAGCAACTGACTGCTTCAGTGTGGGTGCCACAGGGGGTACAGAGTTCCTACCAGAAAACCTGCTTCCACATGGGTTCCTCTCCGTAAGCTGCAGCTCCTGCTAGGAGCCTGGTCCGTCATGAGATCTTAGAGGGCTGCAACTCCCTTCAGAGAATATTATCCTGCTCCAGTGTGTGGTCCTCCATGAGCTGCATGACAAGAGCTTCATAACAATGCTTTTTGTCCCTTGCAGAATTCTCTATCAATAAATTAACTAATAATAAAAAAACCCATAGCCTGAAGTTGACAAATTCCTTTGCAGTCAGTTGTGTTGCCGGTGTTGGTGGTTTGGGTTGCTTTATTTTCATAATAGCTACTGAAGTTCCAAGTTGAACACATGCTTTGACATTAGCAAGCCACAAAGTTCATATCAATTTTCTGGTCTTCTCTCTTTCCTGCAAACTTCACTAAAATGAACTAAAATATCATTTTCCACCTTGGCCTCCTGGAATCGTAGAATCATCTAGGTTGGAAGGGAACTTTAAGGTCCAGCCATTAACCTAACACTGCCAAAACAACCACTAAACCATGTCCCTAAACACCATGTCTATGTGTGCTTTAAATACCTCCAGGGATGGCGATTCTACCACTTCCCTGGGCAGTCTGTTCCAATGTTTGATAACTCCTTCTGTGAAAATTTTTTTCCTAATAGTCATCCTAAGCAGGCAGGGAGCTCCTCATAAGATTTTTGCTTTAGACCCTTCACCAGCTTCCTTGCCCTTCTCTGGACATGTTCCAGAATCTCAATGTCTTTCTTGTAGTGAGGGACCTAAAACTGAACACAGTGTTTGAGATGCATCCTCACCAGTGCCTAGGACAGCAGGACAATCACTTCCCTAGTCCTGCTCCCCATGCTATTCCTGATACAGGCCAGGATGCTGCTGGCCTTCTTAGCCCCCTGGGCACACTGCTGGCTCATATTCAGGAGGCTCCCTACCAACACTCCCAGGTCCTTTTCTGCCTGGCAGCTTTCCAGCCACTCTTCCCCAAGCCTTTAGTGCTGCATGGGGTTGTTGTGACACAAGTGCAGGACCTGGCACTTGGCTTTGTTGAATCTAATACAATTGGCCTAAGCCCACTTATCTGGTCTGTTCAGATTCCTCTGTAGAGCCATTCCACCCTCAAGCAGATCAATGCTTCTACCCAACTTGGTGTCGTCTGTAAGAGTATGAGCGTGCATTCGATCCGTTCATCCAGGTCATTAGTAAGGATATTCAACAGAACTGGCCCCAGTACTGAGCCCCGGCAAACACCACTCGTGACTGGTTGCCAAGTGGATTTAACTTCATTCACCATCACTCTTTGGGCCCAGTCATCCAGCCAATTTTAGAGTCCAATCCACCCAGTGTAGAGTGCACCCATCCAAGATGTGAGCAGCCAAGTTGGTTGCAAGTTTTCAACTATTCTTCAATGGAAATATTTCATATGTCTGGACCTTCATTATCTTTTTTAAAGTGTTCATCATTTTTATCTTCCATACTTGGTTGCTCAGACATCTTTAGTCATGCACAAAGAGAGATTATTAGAACAATACATACAGCATACAATATAATTTTGGCTGGCTGACGCGAAAGATATGTACAGTTCTGTAAACTATAAAGCTAAACATCAAGATGCTCAACCTGGACAAGGCACATTTCACACCTGCTGGTGAAGCACTATCAGTCCATGCAGAAGGTTCAGCCATTGCAGCCCCTGGGATCTACCCTTTCACTATGCTGCAGAGCTGTCAGCTGCCACCAGCTCTGTTGACATGGGTGCTGCTGAACTGATCCAACAGTGGCTCAATGAGATATTTTTTGGTTTTTTCCTGTTAAAGATTTTATACATTTCCATGCTGGTGTTTTTCCTCTTGAATCCCTAATCTACTAATGATCCCACCTCAATGGGATCTTTCTGCAATTTTACCTTTATTAACCTTTCTGTAGATGTTCTGATGTTTATTTCTCATAACTCTGCAATTTTCTCAGTTGCCTGAGCCAAGGTTACACAGTTGTGTATCAAGTCTCAGCCTCAGGCCCCTGCTATGCAGGAAACTGAATGCTTGGGGCAGGCAGGGAAGGCAGCAAAAAGGTTTTGGGCATGTACTAGCACATCTTGTTCTGCTAGCATCTAAGCCTCCTTACCATGTCCAGGGGGAGCTATACAAGTCTAATGCTGTCTAGTGCTGGTAGAAGATTAGCCAATTCATCTTCAATATGTAGCAGGCAAGTAGAGAAATTAAGACAGAACTATAAAAAAAGAATTTGAAAAAAGTCCCTACTTTTTCATAAATAACATAAAGAAATATTTATATTTAGTATGTAAATTAAGCTATTTACTCTGTGGTTAAAAGTACATATCTCTATGGTAACTAATTGCTAGCCCCTGTTTGATTGATAACTGGTTTACTTTCATAGATATTTTTTAGTTTTACTTTTAAATAATATTCTGAAACATAATTATTGTATGCAGACCTCTAATCACTTATTATGAATTTGTAGAGATATAATTTGAAAACAAGCCTCTAAGAGTTTTCTTTTAATTTTAAATGCAGTTAATATATCAGATCTGAATAACTGCTTTTTCTGCATTTGTACTGTTGATTGCAGTAATATAAAACTAATTGCCTCTAATCTGGTAAAGTATAATTATACCTAGCTTTATTTAGACAAAGATATGGATATTTCAGAATTAGATAGAATGAAGTATTTAATGAATAATTCATAAGAAAATATGATTAATAAGATCATTTTCTAGACTAAGCTTGAACAAGTATTTCAATTGAGTTATGAGCACATTGTGTGGGATTCATCTTGTCTCACTTTAGCTGTCTAACAAATAGTAATCCAAGTCTAAGTTGGTGTCTTAAGAGTGTCTGCATCACTAATAAAGAATAACCAACAACACAACAGGCAAGCAAAAATACTGCTCAGATGTCTTGATCAGCCTGACTAAGAGAGCATTAATTGACATCCGAATGAAATTTAGACTATAAAGGTCAATATCTGGCAGCAGACATTAAATAACATTTTCCAGAGCCTTTCAAGTGTTCTTCAAGAATGGAAAAAGTATCACTTGACTGGTGTATAAAGATCATAAGATTTTTTTAGATCCATCAGTTCTGTATTTGATAATTGCTTACTATCACAATTGCAATTAAGTTAAAGAATCATCAGTTAGATCCAAAATTTGAACCTGGTAACTGATATTGGTGATAATAATTTAGACTGAAAAGAAGCAGTTACTTTAAAAGAAGCCATTGCTTAGAAGTGGATGTGTTCTGTAAGAGATACACAGTATAAGATAATTTGCTATAAAACTTATAAAATCAATTGTTCAAGCATATTTTAATATTAATACTCTCATTTTTCCTCTGTTTATGCTTAAAGAGATATTGGGTTTGCTTAATTCTACAGGAAAACCATTGAAAAATACAGGTTTTTTTAAATTTTATTTTCTTAATAATGTAGAATGCCACTGAAATTATTTTAAAGACCAGTCTGTGGCGGTGTGGTCTCCCTGGTTTGCCCCCCGCCTCCCTCTCGGCTCCTGCCCGGCCTTGGCCACCACGGCCATCACAACAGCAGCTGTGATAACTTGCACCCAGTCTCTGGGGGATGGCTGGCAGCATAGTCAAAATACTGTCTGGAGTGGGGACCCAGAAATTTTGTTGCCATGAAATATGACTATAGGTCAATTATCTTACCGTATAAATAGCGGACAGCCCAAGAGCCCCTTTGAGCTCTCCTGTATGGCAGTGGGCTGCACGCCAGGATCTCCCCTTTGGTGAGGATGCTCACTGAAGGTTCTACTCCTCGAGGTTGAGAGATTCCTTGCCGCAACAGAGTTTCCAGTTCTACTCCTCGAGGTTGAGGGAATCCTTGCCGCAACAGAGTTTCGGTAAGTGACTAATAGCATGCTAAACTTTGAAATTTTATCTAAGTAATGTAAAGGATTAATTGTGCATATATAATCCTTTAGACATAAACCGTTGACCAAGTCTGGGACTAGGATTGGATCCAGCTGCACCTAGACTCCTCTCTGAGAAGGAGTTTAGAAAGCAAGGGGGTCCTTTCTGAACCTCATGACTCAACGGGAGGGTCTCCCTGACAGTTCTGGCTGACCCTGTCCTCTGTGCAGTAAATAATAGAGTGTACCCTGACATCGAATCTTGTAAACACTATCGCATTTACCACTGATTTTATCACACTACTGGTTTTGTTAAATCACTGTTTCACCTTAATAAATATTTCTCTGCTTCACTCTAACTAGTGAAGTTAATCACTCCGTCCGCGACACAGTCATTTTAGCATTTGTCATCTATAGAATACTTAATTAGTTTCCAAGAATGTTTAAAAGATGGCTGAGTATATGCAAATATGTTAGGACCATGGAAGCATAATAAGCATAATATTAGGTGCAGATAAAGGAGGAAGAACATCATATAAGCAAATGGGTCATCTGCACTATTTTGTCTGGAAGCTTTACTTTTAAACATATATGTCTTTATTGTTTCTTTTCTCAATGGATTTAAGACTTAAATCCCTCACCCACCCCAGAAACACATTTCAAATTCACTTACTGTTTTTGTGAATAATTCGTTTTTATGCTTCACTTAAGGAAAATTTTAAAATTATTGCAGTTGAAAGAAAAGCATGTTTGTTTCAAATGCTGATGAAAACATCTGGGGGGGGTGTGTGTGATTTGCGTTTCTTATCGGAAAATATATAAGGTTTTCCACTTCTGTAGTTACATATAGCTAATCATAAATTCATTCTGTTTTGAAATTTTCCTGGTTAACTTTGCATGGATGTTCAGCTGTTTAGAAAGTCTGAGCAAAAATAGGTCGTCAAATTTCAAATGCAGGGAAAGTGAAGAAAATATATTACCATTACAGAGCAGGAGGGGGAGGGGAGAAGCCTGTAACCTTTTTATGAACAGTTCTAGAGCTGAAATGGATGAGAACAGCAAGCTGAAATTTGGCAGGGAAATAGCTCATTTAAAAGAAGTACCTTTGCTTTCAGATAAAATTGGTTTTGACTTTACCAAGGTATGAGCTTTTGAATATTGAATACTGACTACAGTAATAAGTTTTAAGCCTCTCTTTCACTTTTCCTTTTCTTCTCCTTCCCCCAGTTCCTAAAATTTTCCTTCTATGTAAACATTAAAACTACACAATATTTTTACAGTAAGTGGTGAAGTATCGTGTATAGCTGCAGATTAGTAATAACTCCTGTTTATTTCATGGATATGAAATTGTTGAAATAGTTTTTGAGCTTTCTGGTGTTTTTGTTGTATGTTTTTTATAGCACTTATAAATTATAATCTTTTCACTGCTTTCTCCCTCATCTAGAGGAGAGAGATGTCTTTTATCTGAAATAGCTTTTCAGTTCAAAAACTTGTCAATTCTATATCACATATATCTAATTTACAGGATTGTGAACATTCACAAAATTGAAATGCATATCAGTATCATATGGCCCTGACTGCAAGACCTCTTTCCACAAGATACTTTTATTTCTCTCACATAATCTTAGAATGGATTCCAATTATCCTTCTAAATCAATATAGCTATTGCAGCAAACTCTAGCAGCCTTGGTTAACTCTCAGTCATTAAGAGTAAAGCACTCCTATTAAGTGATTTCATAACTGATAAGTTTTACCATGCTAGAGTGAGATAGGCTGGATTCAAATTACAGTTTCAGATGGTTGAAAAACTGACCTTTCTTGTTCATTCTTTATTCTTTCAGGACTCCTTAATCTGAATCAGATAGGAGAAGATAACATTTACTTTAAGGTTCTGTTGCATGAGAAACTTCATGCTAAAAGTGTGAATGTCTTTCCATCTTGAGAACCCAAGATTACCTCGTATTGACTGGACCTTTCATTTTCCTCCTAAACAAATTTACTACTTCTCAAGAACTTTCAGAACTTTTACCTTCATTGATTATTTCATTTGGAAGCTTCTAGTATAGCTTTTTGGGAATGCAGCATTCTTCTAGCTGCTGCAGCCACTGTCATCTATATTTTACACATTTTATAGAGTATTTGCTCCTTTTCTTGTAATGTGCATTTTACTTTGAATAAACACATACTTTAATTGATTTTAATTAGTTTGGGGTGATGTGCAGAAATATTCCAGTGAAGACTTTCAAATACATAGAAACTAAATTAGGTGGACTATATGACAGTCCAGAAATTAGACTTAGAATTTCTGTCAGCGCATGAGATTTCTTAAATGAAATTCATAATATCATGTCAAAATGTCACTTTTATTTTTGTCTTTGAAAACCTTAAAAACTTTAATCCACCTCCATTGCAAAATGTAGATACCAGGATATTTTTTCAAAGGATCAAACGCCAATAAATTCTGAGGCTGAACTTCAGTAGTCTTTCAGATAAACAGATGATTTTGGATCATTTACATTTTCTCCAGGAGTTTCCTTTCTACAGTGCTTCTTCAAGATGTGTTTGTTCAACTGCAAGACAGTTCATACAGCTAATAACTGGTTATGGAGCTTTTTTTTTAAAGGAATATGTAAAGATAGTCAAGAATAAAAGGTAAACAACCCTTCTGTCATTGATTTAGACCAGTATGCTACAGATTTAGTTTCTTTAGTTTGGTATATAATACTAAGACAGACAAAAACAGTTCCACGCCTGCTCATATCCTCATCTGAGTCATCACAAAACAACAGGTTATGCTTCTTTAGGAAGCATAGACACCTACTCACCCAAAAGGAATTTAAAGAGCAGCACAAGGAAACTAACAAATATCTGTCTACCTTTGCTATGAAGCTTCAAGGTTCACACAAGTTTTGGTAATAACATTGATTACTTTTTATACCTAATGTTATTTGATATAAGAGTCTGACAAATATCCTCTTGGTAAATATGAGAATTGTCATTACACCTTCCCTCTACTTCTCTGTTAACACGTACTTTTTATTATTTTTTTTTAAGTGATCATCTGTTAAATGCTAGGTCTTCAAAAGTGCATAGGTGCTTACTTCACTTTCTAGGGTAAGTAAGACAGCTAAATGTGCCTGGAGGATGTGATCCAATGTTTGTTTCTTTTCCTTTACTCCTATGCTGCATCTCATGCTATCACTCCAAAAACATATCTAGGTGCTAAAGTTACAGGCAAAACTGATACAAAAAATAGTGGCTAGATTTTTACATTTTAAATTAACATAATAACTTCTATTCTGACATAATAACTTCTATTCTGACATAAATAAGTGTAGTTTAATGATTTAAGCAAGTTGGAGATAAAGGTAACATCTTTTATAAGACCATATCTGGAAAGAAACCAATTTACTCTTTTAGAGAAATTAATGGGCATACTTTTCCTCTGAAAATAAACTTGTTTAAGTTGTCATAGTGCTGTACTCTCTCATTAGCCATTACTTTCACAAAATATCCTAGTTTAGTACCACATCTTTCATAATCATCAAAGATCTGAAGTTGACTTGCTCACAGAGTTCTGAAAAAACTCTCTGTAACTATTTTCATAGATTTTCCTCTTTGCTAAAAATGTACTCTGTAAAGTACAAAGAGGAAGGCCATGAAAATAACTGCAAATGCATTAACTTACAGTTGAGTACAACAAAAAGTCATTTTAAACACAGTATCATTTAGAAATTTTTAATTTTTCCTGCCAGCACCTAACATTAAGAAACTATTTCTATGTCTCAGAGCAGTACCAAAAGGTGTGCCTGAAACAGCTCTGGCTAAAGCTTGCTTTCTGTTCTACTCAAGCCCAAACTGCATATAAGAACATATACCTTCTAGTCGCTTACTCATTTTAGCAGAAGTGGAGTAAATTAAAGGCTGTTGTCACTGCATTTATAGACAAGGACAGTGTTTTTACTTCTGTTTGTGATGTCTGAGGAGTTAAAACATAGTCCTTCACAATAAAAACTTGTGCTCAGTTCTTTCTATTCTATAAGAAAGACCATCCTTCAAGAATGTTTGCCAGCCATCAGTCTGGGGAGATATACTTTCAATCTCTGCTGCTGATACATTTCATGTTACATTAAAGCACTCATTGACATAAGAATAACAACAAACAAAAAAAAAAAAAAAGGAAGAATAATAATAAAAATCTCCTAAATTTTATACATTTATTCCAGATAGTAACATTTTCTTTGTAAATGGCAACACAAATATTTTTTAAAAAGCGGAGTAGCTCCATGTGGTGGAATTCACAAATGTCTCTTCCATATATAAACATCTGGTTTGGGATATAAACATAAAAATGTTACTCAGGACAAACAAATTTTTTGTGTCTCTTATGGACAACAGACCATAGAGGGGTCTTTGGTCTCCCCAAAAAAGGTGTAAAGTCTGCCTCTTGCTGTGCATAGAATTCTCTTGTTTACTTTTCTGAGTCCTCTGCTGCCCTGTGCAATTATATCAGCTGGGCTTTCTTCCTGTAATATAGGAAGAAAAGAGGGGCAAGATTTTCTGAAAGAAATACAAAAAAGGGGGCATGGAGAGAAGCAAAGGTATGATATCTGAAAGAGGGAAAAACCTTAAAGGATTAGAGGGAACAATCCTTTGAAGTATAAAGTTGTGGCATGATCAAAAGCTCACTGTAAGTAATAGAAAGATTTGCATTGACTTCCTTGGCTTTGAATTCAGCACAGTCTAAAGGAAAACAACAAACCTTCCTTCCTTTTCCCACCAGCTCATAGTTGTGTTTTTTCAGAATCAGTCATACCAAACAGACAAGACAGAGAGTCAGGAATGGAGTTAGAAATAATTGCTTTTATTTGAAATAAGGAGCAAAAATCTTTAACTTATTTTAAAATTGTAAAGTGTAACTTTTTACTAAGGAATTTAATGGGTTTAAATATTCTGGCCACTATGTCAGGTATCTATTAATAATTTACCATATTTTTTAATGGGGAAAAAAATAGAACAACTGTTGCACATATATAAGTCTGTACAGCTTTTTATATCACAGCTTTTCGAAACACTTTTTTTTTTTTTATACTATCTATCGTCTCTTTCTTCTTTCTAAGGCACTTCTAGTAAGATACAAAGTAAAGTCATTGTCTTTAATGTCCTAGAAAAACTAAGTTTTAGCTTAATTTTAATGACAGAGTCCAAATCTCAGATAACCACCCTCATTTATTTCTCAGACCATTTTTTCAATTCATTTGGAGAAACTTCCTGAATGAGGCCTTTAAAGATAACTAACAGCAATAATGTCATTTTAGTCTTTCTAAATCTGTGATGTCTCATTATCTTTAATTTTTTTTTAAGAGAACTTTAGTTCAAATAACATTTTTATAGAAATGATAAAGGGCTCTAAGACTGCAGAGTAACTTGGTGACACAATTGAGCCATCAGATAATGCAAATGAAACTCATAGTCTGTGCATTCCCTTTACTCCTCACAGTCTTAAAAATCTATTTGAGTTGTACAGTATGCAAGTCACACCAACAATTGAGCTTCTGAAACAGTAAAATCTCAAGTCCATATAGTAGTTGTGTTCTCCTCTTTCCCCTTTCAGTTTTTTGTGATTTTTTATTATTTATTTTGGCTTGTTTGTTCATAGGTTTGCTTCTTTATTTGTTCTTAATATACTTTAATAGTATGAAAGCTCTCTACCAGTTGAAACAATCTCATTACAACAAAACAGCTATGGGTAGCAGCATTCCAAAATTATCCAACTTAATCCCACCTGTTTGCCTCCACAAGGACTTGGAGAAACTAGCACAGTGAAAGAATTACTTCATATACACATTAAGGGTGATGGAAAGACTGATTACTCTTCCCCACAGTAGTACCTCTCCTTACACCATAACTGTTACAGATCCCATAGTTGCAGCAGGACATTTGCATGGTCCCTCCCTTCAGCATTATTTACATCAGCATTTGAATGAGGCCCTAGATTTATTCAGCTTTTAAATTCAATAATTATTGCTAGTACTGATATTTAGACAAGAAGAACGTAGAGCTAATTCTGTTTTCTAATCTTCCATTTTGGATAGCCTCACCTGACTATGACCCTATAATGTCTTTGTTGCATGCAAGGTCATATTTCTACATCTGTGTACCTACTGAAGATGACCACAGTTCCCATGTGTGATTTGTTCTTCAGTTTTCCTTTCATAGAAGCCATGGTATTGTATAGACAACCTTTTTTAGTCTCCAAAAAGCAGTAAGCTTTGTTCTTGCTCTTTTAGCAAAGATTATACAGGTGTGAAAAAATATCTGAGATGAAACAAGAGTTTTAACCTTCACATTATAAAAAAAGAGCAATCACCAAATCGGGCATCTATGGTTGACTCCAGGAAAAAGTAATCTGTAGTTTAGGCTTAGCAACATTCAATCCAAGAGTGTGTAGATCTGTTAAACTATCCTTTTGCTCTAACCATGACTGAAATAATTGAGAGAATGGGGCTAATAATTACTACAAGGGATCTTGTGGAATAAATGTCTCAGTTTTAATGAAACTTCATTTTAGAATTTTCTTACTGGTGAAAAAATAATTCCTTAATATATCAGAATCCCTAATAACAAGAGAAGGCCTGTACCGGGACTTCTATTCTGGTTTATTTGGATTGTTTGGCTTTCATTTCTTTTCCATTCTGTCTCTTTTCAAAATGCCTCCAATTCTGAAGCCATTACACAGTAACAAGAATAGATATGAAAGTCTGTAAGTTTTCCAAAGCTTCAAGTTTGAAAATAGTTGCTTTTTTAATACACTGTGTTTCAATAACTAAATGCAATGTAATAAACAGTTCCCCCTCCTCTCCCTTTATCTTGTATCCTATGGAAACATGACTCTGATCAAGTTGCTTTTAGCTGATGAGTTTCTTCTGCTGCCCTCAGTACTTTATTATCTATTGACCATTTCAACTGGATACAACATCTGGTTGAGGGTTTGTCTGTGTGCTTGTTTTTCAAGATATTTTGTAAAAATTCCATGTATGTATTGGGAAGGGAGAGGACAGAAACTAGTTCAACAGAATTATTATCATAGTCCTGAACCCATACCTTGGTAGGCATCAGATAAATCACATGACAAAAAAGTCATTTTAAGTGTCTCTGTTACTAGAAAAAGGATTCATTCAGAGCTTATATTTATTCTACAGCAAGGAATACAAGGGAAAGTAAAATAAAAATTTGTAGCAAGCATCATTTGGGGCTTATGATGTGTGAAGCATTAAACATGGCAGCTGTCAGTCCTTGTCAGGTCCAAGCAATTGAGCTGCAGTTAGCTGCCTGACGTCAATCAAAAGACCAAGAATGAGCCTCTTAGCATGACTGGGTTGGGGTTTTTTGTTTTTTAATTTTTATTTCTTCTGTGTGCCACTTGCTGTCAGTTGCACTTCTAGATGTCTCACTCCTATTCCTGTCTTAGTTTTGTTTTGGTTTTTTCACCTCATCCTTGCAAACTTCATTCAGTTTCTGACTCCTGACTGTGCTCTTTGTCTTTACTCTAGTCTTCCTTGCTCCTTGTCCTGGTAGATACCTTCTTATTCCTTGTTCCAGGAAAGGGGACAGTAATTCCAACAATGTTTTCTTTTCCTACAGTTCAATAACCTTTTGTTTAACCTTGCAACTTTTCCCATACGTTTTGCGGAACTGTTGGTTTGACATTACGCTTCATCTCTTTGGGTCATTACCTTGTCTCATGTATTACACCTGGCTTGCATTCCCTCCCAATCTCGCTGTAATAGCTTGGAAGGGTAGCCCATGTTCTATCTGTTTCTGCTTAATGGAAGTACTTCTCTTTTTGCCCAGAAGTAATGAAGGCAGAAAAGTGTAAGGGTAAGAAGAACTTGAAGACAAGAAATTGAACCATTGTAGCCTGGTACTAGAGGTGGTTGACTCATACGAAGGCCATGTCATGAGTAAGTGACTTACTAGTGTAGAGAACACAACATCACACAGATGTTAATGACTGAATAGTTTGCTCACAGAATAAATTTAATATCCTTTACGTATATTTAGTGATTTAGCAGATGATTTGATTACAGCAATATAAAATGAGTATGTCATTATAAAGGTAATAAACTCAAAAGGTACAAAATTACAAAACCAGGCTTCAAAATTTCAAAGTAACATGGTGGGGTTTTTTTCTCTTCATTTCTGAAGATCTATATAATCTACTCTTGAGTGGGATGAAGCTACCTCTCCGATACACACAGTTTGGTAAGCTGCATATGATCTACACATCTCCTCAGAGATGGAAAATTTTTCCTTGTGCAGTAGAATGTGAACTTGTCTAATATAGACAGGCTGTGATTACACGATAATCAATCATGCCCGGGCAAAGACTAAGTACCTACTTAACATTTACCCTTCAGTGCATACATATAAAGGTCACTGTATAACAGGTATTTTCTCCTACAAGTCTGAATTCCAGTCAGATATTTTAATAATATAATTATGGCTAAATATTCAATAGCATGTGTAGATTGAACATAGCAAGCAAAGACAGAGCTAATAACGCAAATGAAACTAATCAAGATTTGGAAACAAGCAGCTTCTTGTGGACATTTCAAATCTATAATGGTAGTGTCAAACCAAGTATTGGGTCTTCACAGGTGTTTTGTAAGGATAAACATTTCACAACTTAGGGGAAATAGATTTAAGTTATTGTTTGGAGTAGGGTGTTGAAATTAAGGGTATTCATTCAAATATAAAAATACCTGCCATTAGAATAAATGCAGAGCAGTTCCACTAATTACAATACATAATAAATACAGTGTTTCTCATGTTTTCAACACCTTTCTTATTTATCTCAGATATATGTAATATGGTTACAGGATATGTGTGTTAAACACAGGTTTTTTAGGTTACAAGGGAATCCATTTTGCTTTATATGAGTAGGAATACCTTAGTGTACTTATTCGACATAGCTTAATACTGAATTTTAATGAAGGAGTAACTGAGAAAATACATGAGAAAATTAAAAGGATTTCCCACATAAAAAAGTATGTCAGCAAAAAGCCAAACCACAAAAAGATCTCCATCCTTAGAGAGAACTGTGGTGGAATAGGGTTAACTGGTGTTTCTAGCTGTTTGTTACTGGTAAAGCCAAGTAATTGGAAACTAACCATCCTAGTTGGTATGCAACTAACCATTAAACATAACCAGCTAAAAAATTATTGATAGACAGACTAAAAATCATGGAATCTTCTTTAGTGTCTCTCAGGTGTATATCTTAGAAGTATTGTCTTTATTAACTGCAATCACATTCTGTTAAACCACTTTATTTTTCATTTGATGGCATATATCCCCATTAATTTCAAAAGGACAGCCTTTGTTGAGGGACAGGAATGAATCATAGAATCATATGGATAGCCCTTTCTGTGAAGAAATTTTTCCTAATGTCCAATCTAAACCTCCCCTGGTGCAACTTGAGGCCATTTCCCCTTGTCCTATCTCCTGTGACTTGGGAGATGAGACTGACCCCCGCTTCTCTACACCCCCTCTTCAGGTAGTTGTAGAGAGTGATGAGGTCTCCCCTCAGCATCCTCTTCTCCAGACTGAACAACCCCAACTCCCTCAGCCGCTCCTCATAAGACTTACTCTCCTGACCCCTCACCAGCTTCGTTGTCCTTCTCTGGACCTGCTCCAGCACCTCAATGTCTTTTTTGTGGTAAGGGGCCCAAAACTGGACACAGTACTCGAGGTGCTCGAGTACAGGGGGACGATCACCTCTCGGATCCTACTCACCACACTGTTTGTGATACAGGCCAAGATACTGTTGGCCTTCTTGGCCACCTGGGCACATTGCTGGCTCATGTTAAACCTGCTGTCTACCAACACCCCCAGGTCCTTTTCTCCCGGCAGCTTTCCAGCCACTCTTCCCCAAGCCTGTAGCGCTGCATGGGGTTGTTGTGACCTAAGTGCAGGACCCGGCACTTGGCCTTATTGAAACTCATCCTGTTGGTCTGAGCCCATTGATCCAGCCTGTCCAGATCCGTCTGCAGAGACTCTCTACCCTCCAGCAGGTCGACACTGCCACCCAGCTTGGTGTTGTCTGCGAACTTACTGAGGGTGCACTCGATCCCTGAGTGTCTCTTCTGCGGACAGCCTTCTCACCTTGTCCTCTACCAGATCGCCATGTAGTGTTCTTTCTTTTCCTGCCCTACCTGGATTTCAAGAGACTTATTCTGAATGATCTTTATGATCCTTTCCAACCTAGGCCATTCTATGATTCTGTCATATAGTCAGTACAATACATAGAGGTAATCAGCCACCCAAAAGTACTATTTTATCCCACTGCTGTTGGTGCAACATCACCTTGAGTACTACTGTGTGCAGTTCTGAACCCCACCATTTAAGAAGGATGTGAAGGTCCTTGAATGAGTCCGAGGCGGGCAACAAAGCAAGAAAGGCGGGCAAGAAAGGGATGGAAGTCATGTCCTATGAGGAGCAGCTAAGGACTCTGGGTTTGCCTAGTTTGGAGAGAGGTGGCTGAGGGGCAGCCTCATTGCTCTCTACACCTTCTTGAGGATGGGAAGTTGAGAGTGAGGTGTTGTTCTCTTTTCCCTGGGATCCAATGATAGGACTTAGGAATAGTTCGAAAGGGAAGTTTAGACATTAGTAAGCATTTCTTTACCGAAACCATGGTCAAACACTGGAACAAGTTTCCTGGAGAGGTGGTCAATGCTGCAGGTCAGTCAGCATTTAAGAGGCATTTGGTTAATGCCCTTAATAATACGCTTTATCTTTGGTCAGCCCTGAATTGGTCAGGCAGGTGAACTAGATGACTGTTGTAGGTCCCTTCCAACTGAAATCTATTCTATTCTATTCTAATTTTCTCTGTTCAAAGAATCTATTTCATCCATATTAATAATAATTTTATAATGTTTTTTCATTCCTTTATGCTTACGTGTTTCATTTCCCAAATGGAAGAAATTAGTTCTTGTTTTAATTGGTAAGATTCTCTCAAAATTGAGAGAAATTTGTATTTACTGTTCACTTAGAGCCCTTGACAGACTTCAGTGTTGACTTTCTAGACTTTTACAATGTTATAATCCACTTATTCTGAATGGAGAATTCTATCAATAAAGTATGTCAGGCTATTTCTAGTACTTATTTATTCAACTTAGTTTATTTTAAAGAGTAATTCTGTCTTGTGAAATCATCATGCCTAAAACATTCCTACCTTTCACTTTTTGATCCATGAAAAGTTTTCATGGAACTTGCCCAGGTAAATCTTATACAGGAAAAAGAAAAAAAAAAATCATGTTTCTTCCTTCTTATTTTTTTATTCCCATGTTTTTTCTCTTTTATTCCATAGCTTTTCTGCTCACTTAGATAAAATAGCTGGCAGGAAGGAAAAAAAGGAGTGTCATGATACCAGCATATTTGAAGAAATGTGCCAGTTTAACCAAATTTCATTGCTTCAGTAACTAAGTTTCCAGGGGGACTTACACAGGCAATGACATTCATGCACTAAGGGCTTCAGAAGAGAAACCACTAGATACAGTGATAGATTCAACTGCAGCAAAGAGTGAAAAACGGAAAGAAAGCAATTTCTGTGCTCATCTTTTGAAAAAGACTACCCTAAAATTCCTTAATATCTAACAATATATATCAGTTTGTTTCTCACGAAAATATTGCTTCATTCATTACTTGACCCTTTTCCTGTGTTTTTTTTTTTAATCCTAACAAAAGATGGTGTACAGAAGATTTTATTTCCTTCTGTTAAGCAGCAATCTCATGGAATCAGTTTTTATGTTTCTATTTTTTCAGCTAGCACAATCTGGGTTAAGATTAATCCTCTTAATTGCATTGTACTAACAGCATTTTGTCGCAGAAACGATGTATTTGGAAGTATTTAGTAGGATAGCCATTCTGCAATACATCAGTGGCATAGACACATGCTACAGAGAATGTAAGCTTTGCAAATACAACACTGGCAGTGAAAGTGACAGATCTAGACCCAGTGCAAAAGCCCCTGGGGTTTGTGATGCCACAGCTAATTTCCTTTCCACTTTAGCTTTACTTCCCATAGTAGCTTCCCTTTCTATCCTTTCACTGCTTTCACTAATTTGACCCAGATAGCTACAAAATTTAATTTACATGCTAGTTTTAGACATCATGTTAATAAAAGACAGTGTTTTTCTAATAAAGATAGAAAATTTTAAGTAATATATATTGTTGTCCTGTCAAGTGACCCATATAACTGAATTGTTTCTTTTACAGTTTCATGAATGAAAGTTTTTACAGTTAGTAAAACAGACTTGAATATGTCTTGTCAAAACCAAATAAACACACGTGATGTTTAAATTTGTAATATACGATCACTTGACAACTACAGAAGTTGAATGTTGAAGTTTGAATATGTTGGCTAATTCCTCTTACACAAAAATTACTTTTTGTTTATTTGTTTTCTTTTGTGAAATAACTGCAGCTGGACTTATATTTGGTTCTATTCATTAACCACACTTTCACTTTTAATACTGACTGGTTTTGTCCCTTCTAGACACAACCATGAGGTCTATCTATGGGAATTACAAAGTTCAAGAGTTTATAAAAATTCTGTATTGTTCTCAAAGTGAACAGCTATTTATCATTATTCTTGATTCAATAAATAGGTTAAGAATGATGTGGCAGCAAGAGATGAGTTAATCAGATATAAGAAACTCCTCCCTATGCTATCCCATCCTGGGTAAAAGAAAGGAAACTGGCCCAGTCTGCCTCCAGTAATCAGGCTAAAAGGCAGTAAGTTGCCTTTACAACAACCACCTATAAATCTTCTAGCCTTCATCCATCCACAGTAAAAGACTGAGGAAGGCGAGAATGATGTTGCTATCTTACATAAGTACCTGGTGCACTTCAATTACGTATTCCTGACATACTAGTGTAAAATTACGAAATTGATACCTTAAATAAATTTAGGATATATCATATTTAATTTTTTCTGTTACTGTAAGTGAGAACCATTTCACCTTATTTTAGCCCATCTGAAAACCTTACCTTAAGGTAAGATAGTTATTTAGGTTTCTTCTCTTTTCACATGATAGAAACAAGCCTCTCCAGAAAATAATTTATCACATCCTAAAAGGTGTTTCTGATCAATGCAATAAAAATCCTCTTCAGTGCCTGTAGAGACAATCTAGATGAGGTGAGATCTTTAGTTTTTAGATAACTGCTGTTAAATGAAATGAATCTCATCCTCAAATACTGCCTTCATATTTTAATGTTCTTTTAGTACTTCTAGTGGTATGTCACTAGCTCAAGACAAATAGGTATTAAAAACCATAGGAATCTATTCCACCTCTTGAAACAATATGAATAAGTTCAAGTACTATCCAACGTGACTTTGAAGTTGTAAACAAATTCTTCTGATTATCCCATGTATTTTGTAGCATTAATGACCATCAACTTAATACAATAAACTGTTATCTTCTTCTATGCCATTATGTACCAGGAAAATAAGTTTTATGATATACTTTCATAAGAAATCAATTTTTTTTTGCTGTGAAGTTTTATTACATTATATAATTGTAGGTATAGACAGTGCTATTGCACTTCCTATTAGTTACTGCTGAAGATTAGGGCTAACTGTTGGTATTTATCATGTTTCATCTTGAAATGTTATGTTTGTGTCAGAACTGCAAAATAATCATACAGAAAAGTTCTCAAATTTCAATACACAATCAATTGCACTTTACTGTATAGTGCTCAATTAAATTATTTTGGGCCAAAAATGACATCAAATCTTTATACTGAACTGAACAAAACATGTTCTGACATGTTCTGACAACAAAAGTGAAAAAAAGTGTAGACACTCCATGAAATTGAGGAATTCCACATATCCATATCTTGCTAAGAACTGAAGCTTTAAAAGATTCTTTAGAGGCTGGGGATCATGCTGATAGTTAGACCATCAGAGTAAAGAAAAAGAGTTATAGAAAGCGCTTTGGAATAGCTCCAGTTCTAAAAAACCAAAGATGACTGAATGTAAGATGATAAATAACCACCAGAAAAGCTTGTCTTGAAAAATACATCCTTCAGTCCTAAAAAGGGTGTCCCAGGAAAAATGCCTGTTCCTATCTCCGTTTATCATTGAACAGGCTGACTTATCCAAAAGGCAGTTGGAGACAGAGAAATCATTGTGAAGGAATATAACCCTAAATTTTTAGAAGATGCTGTGTATGTTGGCCTAGCGCTCCGGAGTTATATCAAGCTATCAAGCCAACTCTAAGTTTTAGCTGCGAACAAATTGACAAGTAATAGGATTACAGTTTGAGAACAGAGAAAAAATGCCTTTCATTAGATACTGGATATTAGAGCCCAGTGATGTTATCTTCTCTGCAGAAAACTTTAAGGTTCAAATAATTACTTGGGAAAATAAAAAAAATAAATAAAATCCAGGCTTCTTATCTTGTAAAACCTGGGCATTTAAAAGAAGAAAGAAAGCCCACATAATATATCTTTGATTTGAACAAGATTACAATCAGTAAGGAAAAATGATTGCTCAACTGGGTCTACGAAAATGTCCAAGTGATCAGTTCCGCTTATAGTGAAAAACATTCTGGGGGTTTTACTGGATGAGGCATGTGGTTATGATGAAAGAGAACAGATCAAAACCCATACACTGGATACAATTTTATAGGGTTTCCCTTTGTCGCTGGCCTGACTGAAAGGGAATATGAAGCACAATACCTTTCAGGACTGCTAGGAAAATCTTAATATGAATTGCCTGTGCTGAGAAACAATATGTATCACAGAAAGAGTCACCAATGGCTATTACAGTTATAAAGAGAAATAGCAAGCAAACACAGTGTATTGTAAATTTCAGTTGTAGCCAGACTGTGAAAGTTTAACACAGCCCATAAGCTAAAGCTTAGATAAAATGAGAGTAGATTCTTATGGAAATGGGCCAATATTAATTTCAAATCTTTGTATTATCTAGGAGGGTATTCCAGCTAGAATAGTTGCAGAAATAACTGTTATACAGAAAATAAAATGTATGCTTTGTATTTATTGTTAAGGTTACATTCCCGATCTCTTAATTTCTACTCTCTAGATCCTTGCTTAATTTTTTACAGTGGCTTGAGCTCTAATGCATTTGTACATAGCTAATAATTATTATTTAGTTATACTTCAGTACACTAGTGACATATTTAAAGGCACTTTCCAATAAATGAAATTAAAATGCTTGATAACCCTTTCTGTGAAGAAATTTTTCCTAATATCCAATCTAAACCTCCCCTGGTGCAACTTGAGGCCATTTCCCCTTGTCCTATCTCCTGTGACTTCAGAGATGATATGAACCCCCGCTTCTCTACACCCCCTCTTCAGGTAGTTATAGAGCACGATAAGGTCTCCCCTCAGCCTCCTCTTCTCCAGACTGAACAACCCCAACTCCCTCAGCTGCTCCTCATAAGACTTACTCTCCCGACCCCTCACCAGCTTCGTTGTCCTTCTCTTGACTTGCTCCAGCACCTCAATGTCTTTTTTGTGGTAAGGGGCCCAAAACTGGACACAGTATTGGAGGTGAGGCCTCACCAGTGCCGAGTACAGGGGGATGATCACCTCTCGGATCCTAGTCACCACACTGTTTGTGATACAGGCCAGGACGCTGTTGGCCTTCTTGGCCACCTGGGCACACTGCTGGCTCATGTTCAGCTTGATGTCGACCAACACCCCCAGGTTCAATTGAAAGAAATTAGGAAAAAATTGTGAAGATTGGAAAGGCTGCTCAATATATCGGCTCAACAGGCAGAAGTTTTTCAAAATTTAAAAAGGTGGTGGCTGCATGGAATGGGTTATAATGTTATACTGATGACATATCATTCTACTTAGGCAGAAGTGAAGTACAGAAAAACTAAGGAGAAGCATGGGACACGATTATTGATCTGAAGAAGATTCTCTTAGGAGAGGAGAACGAAAACAGTTGAACTATTTGATCCATAAACATGAGAATAGCAGCTGACATGAAATAATATATATAAATTGAAAAAAAAAAAAGGAAAAAAATGTCAGGCACTGTTATCTGTTAATTTCAATTCAAAAAGAAAGACAGAAATAATACTTATAAGATTGGCAAGGATTTTGACTAGATTAAGTAGAATTAAAGAGCTTTCTTTACTCTTTATTCTCTTGTTGGCTGCAGCTTGCTGGGTTTAATTCTTATTTACATTTGCAGACATTGTATTTCATTTGAAATTTCCACATTTACTTTCTATCACAGTTCTTCTCCCTACAGTTCAATCTCAAATCTCTCAGAGGTAGCAGTGATACCCTAACCAGGTTTTTATTTGATTATACACATTGTATACTTTTGTTTATATCCAAAGTGAGAGATTAGAAATACTAGGAAGAGGTGGAAAAGTAAATGCTCTCCAAAGCAAAAACATAGATTGAAATCAGAGCTTCCTAGGAGATAGTGATAAGCAGGTTGTAACAAACAAGAGGTTACCAAGCAGACATCTTTTCCTCTGTTGCTGGAAATGATCATCAGAATGACTACTGGCTGCCCTACAATTGCACAAAGTAGAGAAGGGGAAACCTTAGAACCCAACATTGAGCCCTGAGAAACACTACCTGTGACCAGCTGCCAGGTGGATTTAACTCCATTGACCATCACTCTTTGGGACTGTCCAGACAGCTAGTGCTCGATCCAGAAGATCGTATGCTCATCCAGGCCATAAGCAGTCAGTTTTTCCATGAGAATTCTATGGGGAACAGTGTCAAATGCTTTTCAAAAGTCTAGGTAGACAAACCCACAGTCCTTCCCTCATCCAGTAACCAGGTCATCTTGTCATAGGAGGAGATCAGGTTCACCAGGCAGGACCTGCCTTTCATAAACCCATGCTGACTAGGCCTGATCCCCTGGTTGTCCATTATATGGCTCTTAATGGCACTCAAGGTTTATAGTTTTCTGGATCTCCGTTTCTGCCTTTCTTATAGATAGGTGTTACATTTGCTACCCTCCAGTCCATTGGGACCTCTCCAGATTAAACATGTTAATTCAAGTTTCATTTGATCCCAGGTCCTTTTCTGCAAAGTTTCTGTCCAGCCAGTCAGTCATCAGCCTGTTCTACCCGTGGACTAATTCCATGCCTTGTGCAGGATTTTACCTTTGCCAGTGCTGATCCATAACTTCTTGTTAGTTCATCACTCATCACAAACCACTGTTCCTATCTTCCAGCTTTGTACTGTCACAGCCTTTAATGTACTAATAAGACCAACCTCAGCTGAGACCCCCACCTATGCCTGTTATCCATGGGTCTGTTTAAGTTCAGACCTGGGTTTGCCATCATCTATATTCCTTAAATGTTGTTTGGATTTCATATTTTGACTTTGAATTTTGCTAGTAAATGTGCCTGATGATCACTGAGCTGTCAATAGGACCCAAACTGCTTTGCTCATCTGCCTGGGGTTCTGTGGGACAGCACAGTGCCTGGAAAGGGCATTGCCTGGCATTGCTCTTGCCTTTGAACTCACCTTTAAGGAACAGCATCACTCCTGCTGCTAGCTGGCATGCTCTTTCAATGGAGCCAGTGTCTATCCAGTGCAGCACTCCAGCCATGTGGACTATCTCACCAAATCACTCTAATCCCACTGGGTCATAGCTGTGCACCATTCATGAATTTCTAATTCCTCTTCTGTTTCCCTTACTGATGCATTCATGTAGTGACACTTGAAATGGCCCTCCACTTTTCCTGCTTTCACATGAGTGTGAGGACCACTTCTTTAATGTGTCCCCATACCTTCATTTTTCTTTAGTCACCACCCTTTATCGAGTGTCATTCAAAGCTCTGCTGTTCAGATTAGGAACCTTGTTCTCAAAGATGCTCTCACCTTGCTTTTTTTCAGATGAACTCCTGTTTGTCTAGCAGTCCTCATTTTTTAAGGGGAGTCCTCTGGTTACAAAAGCTAAAAACCCGGCTGCAGCATGAACTTTACAGCCAGATATTGGCATGGAGAATGTGCCTGCCTCTTTACGAATGTCTTCCCTTTCATCAGCAATCTAGGAAAATGTTACTTGTGTTAATATTCCTTTCACCTTTACCTCAGCCCTCCAGTCCTGTTCATTTGCTGTACTGGCAAAATTTTAGGAATAGGACAGACAGGCTTGGGGAAGCATGGCTGGAGAGCTGCCTGGAAGAAAGAGACCTGGGGGTTCTAGTTGACAAACAGCTGAATATGAGCCGGCAGTGTGCCCAGGTGGCCAAGAAAGCCAATGGCATCCTGGCTTGTATCAAAAATAGTGTGACCAGCAGAAGTAGGGAGGTGATTGTGCCCCTGTACTCAGCACTGGTGAGGCCACACCTCGAGTATTGTGTCCAGTTTTGGGCACCTCAATACAAGAGAGATATCGAGGTGCTGGAGCGAGTGCAGAGGAGGGCAGCGAAACTAGTGAAGGGCCTGGAAGACAAATCATATGAAGAGAGGCTGAAGGAGCTGGGACTGTTTAGTATGAGGCAGAGGAGGCTGAGGGGAGACCTCATCTCTCTCTACAACTTTGTGAAAGGACACTGTAGAGAGGTTGGTGCTGGTCTCTTCTCACAGGTAATTAGTGACAGAACGAGAGGGAATGGCTTCAAGCTCCAACAGGGTAGTTTTAGATTGAACATTAGGAAAGAATTTTTCACCGAAAGAGTGATAGGGCATTGGAACAGGCTGCCCAGGGAGGTGGTGGAGTCACCATCCCTGGATGTGTTTAAGGGCCGTTTAGATGCAGTGCTAAGGGACATGGTGTAGGGGATGACTTTGTAGAGTAAGGTAGATGGTTGGACTCGATGATCCCAAGGGTGTCTTCCAAACTAGACGATTCTATGATTCTATGAATTCAGACTTACAGGATGGTTGACTTCCCTCACTTCTTTCTGAGTGTGGAATTCTTTTATTATCTTCCAAAAGTCATTGTTTCCACTAGACACAATATGAATTCCAAATTCTAATAGAATTTGTAGCTATGTTGATCTAAATCAACAGGGCTGTTTCTATATTGCTAAACTTTCTTCTCTCTGCTGATTGAAAAAGATAACATAAAATAACAGAAAGGACATACATGAAGCTGCATGATATGACACAGGGTATAAGCAATCTGATGGTAAATAATCATCCCAAATCATTAGGTAATGTTACAGCTACAACTGAAAGGAGTTACATTTGTACTAAGGCATTTTGCTGCATTAAAAATTTTTTATTGGTTATCTGATATAAACTTTTTTTTTTTTTTTTTTCAACAAAAGCTTAAAATGTTCTTAATTCATAGTACAAAAGAGCTTTGTGTGTAATTGATGTTGAAGACCTGGTTATGCCCATGAGAGCATAATTATTACTAGCAGGAAAAGTGCCATCTGGAAATCCCCTTGAGACCATCCATCAAGTCAAACTACAAATGAAATTACAAAGGTATTGACAATGATACATTAAGAAACAAAATACAATATGCCTGTAGATACCAATGCCTGTGATGCTGTGACCAATTAATTTTGTCTTCACTGTGAGTCACAACATCCCCTTAGAGCACCAGTTACCAGAAATCTCCTACCTAGGAATAAATGCATATACATGAAATGAACCAGAAGCAGCAGCAAAAGGGAAGAGTACTAAGGAAATACATCTATTCAACACTTCAACTGCCTGTTATGTGCATTAGTTTTACATACTGAATAATATGGCCATTATTAATATTTCACTGTCTTTTCTTGATTCAGAGTTAAGAACAAACTCATTAGTATTATGTAAAGAAGATAAAGAGAATTTGAATATTTGGTTTGTACTCTTCAAGAAACATAACATTTTCAGATTTAAGCAATCTGTAACCTGCAGGACTGTAGGCAAACTGAAATGAACAAATAAAACAAATCTACTGAGGCTTTATGCTAAGAACATATTTGATTTGTTAGATTGGACATGATGCTTCAATGTTTCTTGCATTTAAAGACAGGCAGTGTGTCACAGTTAAGGCCAAGATCTGTCATTTATTAATTTATAAAATGTTTGTTCAAAATAAGTCCTCAAAACCCGATCTTTAAATTTCACAAGAACGAATATATATCTGATCTAGAAATTAAATAATTAATAGAAAGTCATAACCTGTACATAATGTGAGAAAACTTTCAGTTTTCTTCTCAACTTCTTCAGTGAACAGTGTTGGATTAGATGATCTCTCAGAGTCCCATATGGCCTTCTTTTTCTGTCTTAATTACTTTTTTATTTCTGTGTCCAACAGGGTGGCAATGAATTGGAGGGTGTACGAGTTTACATCCTCAATTAAAGAATTAGAAATACTTTAAGTTTAGAAATATGTATGAATATACTTACATGCCAGTTTGCAAGTAACTACTTTTATTAAAAAGCAAAGTACATGCTCTTATAATTATCCTATTTATAAGAGACCTGATTCAATAAGGACAGAAGACTTGACTCTTTTTGGAAATTGGAACCTTTTTAAAGTAGTTCACCTTGAGCATCCAATACTTAAGTTACTTAATATTCACACTCATGAATAATGTTATCTTTACATGAAAAATACTGATCATTAACAATATATTTCTTTTTCTTTCTATTGATTTTAGTAGGAATTTAGCAAAAAATAAGCAAGAAATTTAAATTGAAATGATAGCCACGACTCAGTTAGTAGCCCAGAACAAGGTGTTTAACTGTGGGCTAGTTATACCAAAATGTTTACTCAGTACCCCTAGACATACACATTTTCTTGAGTTTGTTTCAGCAATACACAGGTCACTACCTATTTGCTAGCTTATAAGGATGGACTGATAGAAAAAGAAGGACAAAAAAGTAACCAAGAGTAACTGCAACACCATACATTTTGTCAGACATTACTTTCAATTAAAATTTCTCTTTGGACTATAACTAGTCTCTAAACTAGATGGACTCAGACTTGCAGAAAAATGTCACTATGCTACACTGGAAAATCTAGTCTCTCTTTTTCACTTGAGTCCTAAGTTCAAGAAATATTTAATACAACTGATCAACAAATTAATAAACAGCAACATGAAATTAACTTTTGCAACTATACACTTATATTATAAACATTTTTTAATGTGTCACCCTTCACTTTAAACAAATACAGTTCAAACTCCACTCCACATCAAGAAGATTCACAGAGGCGTATTTTAGTGTGGATGTCTCTGCTAAATTAAAAAATATATAAATATACCCAAGAATAGTGTGAGTTTCAAATTTATAATGTTTCTGTGAACTACATTTAAGCACTTTATTGTCATAACTCCCTTGCAATATTGCAGTGCACATGTTAAGTGAAGTTATACTGCTGAACAATACTGTACTTTAAGGCTACTTTCAGAGTTTGTTAATATTACTACATGGTTTTTATTATCTTTCTTCATCAAGTAAAGGCCTAAGTCTCAGCAAGTTTTACTCTTAATTTTCAGAAATCTGTAGATGTTTCATACACAATCAGTAACACTGAGGAAGCACATCTATAATCTGTCAAAATAAACTCACCACTATGAGCACTTATTATACACAAAGTTGCAATTCCATTTTTATTGCCCTGGAGAGCTTTTCCTTTTGGAGACTTCAGGGAAAATGGAAGGGGGAAAAGGAAATCTTTAAGGAGTCTATGAAAAGATTTTATGCCCACCAGAAAAGTTCATAGAGCCACAAAATAGAAACTAACAAAAGACAGAAGGCAGAATTTAAAAGCAAAATAAGACCAAACAAATAAACAAAAAAAATGCCCAAACACCAGCAGCTAAAGTAGAACTAAGAAACTGGATAGTGTGCCCATGGGGAAAAAAAATAAATTATTCTTTCCTGCAGAAAAGAAATCACTACTTACATGTTGGTCGTAGCCATGATACAGGTAACGATAAAACAATTACTTCTCAGCTTGATGCCCTACATATCCTCCAACATGAATGGTCAAGAATAAAACCAGAATTTTGCTTTAAAAATTTCAACATATGAATATTTCAACTTGGGTATTTCTTTATGGAGCATTGGAATTTATACAACTGTAGTTGAAAATCTTCAGCCAGTCCTCAAAAGAAAAAAAAATAAAAATAAAAATGCTAGTGTCAAATTTTAATTATTACTAGGCTTACTTTTTAATTACAGTTTATTTATTCTTGTTATGCATGTGATTACTTAAGTAATTGAGCAATTGTTCTTTAGAATGGATTATGATATTAAGGCATTGGAAAAGATCTTCTGCTTCCTTTTAAACAGAAGTGAATAAGTGTATATTGACAGTCTGTGAAGACTACATCTTACCAGCTGTGCAACAGATTTAACTCCCAGACAGAACTGCACTGACTTGTCCAGACTGCTAGTCCACAAACGACATATACATAAAAAATGACCAAATGCAAATTCAGTTTGTTGAGATGATACTCCACAACCACCCCATAATCTTCTCAACATTTCAAATAAAAATATGTTAGTTTAAAAGCAATGTTTTCATTTGTGTTTTTATACAAAATAATGTTACACATGAACACCAGTCTTCTGTCAGTTGCTTCATTCGGCACACAATGAATTTTTATATGTAATTAAAATTATCAGAATGCCAGAACAAATAAACAAATGAGAATACTTACTTTTCTTTACAGGTGTAAGTTAAATATGATACTATTGTGTATGCTATATTTCCAGAACCTTCACTGTTCTTCAAATTTGGTGTGTAAAATCTGAGATGCAGGATATAGACTTCTTAATAGTTGAAAAAGATCTCTTTCAAGTTAGATTTCATTAGAAAATAATGTTGATGAAATTATGATAGGCTTTTTCTTTCTACTGTAGTTAACGTGTATTGTCTCCTTCATTGTTCCTTGTGTAGTAGTTGTCTTAGGTGAATTCCAAGTCTACAAAAGGAAGATATGTCTTGAATATGACTATGAAAAAAGTAGACCTTTTTAGGAAGAAGAACTGGTAAAGGTCAGAATATCTTTCCTAATATAGAAAATGGAAAAATTAGAAAAAAAAAAGACCTGTTAAAATTTCTACAGTGAAAATAAAACAGAAGAAGATAACTTCTGGCTATAATTTCAGAAGAGTTTGCATGTGCAACATATCAAGGAATAAGAAGGTACATAAAGCAATGTACGAACCATGGAGATTTTAATCGTCCACATATAAGGAATATTTCAGCAGTTATACACAGTCAGAATTCATCTCTGCTACCTCTGCACTTCCACAGTGTAGATACTATTATCTATGTTATTTTAGAATCTTTTCTCTGAAAAACAGGCACTGTTGTAACAGTTTTTTAATCTGATGCTTTTCAGACATCCACACAGGATGAGATGCATCACACCTTAGAAGAACTTAGCTATTCAGTCTTTTAAAAAAAAAAAAAAAAAAAAAAAAGATATCTCAGAGGTAGTCAGCTATGTTTGGTCATGCTTTATAACTGCAAATCATTTCCCCCCTTGATTTAAAGGAGCACTAAAACAAATAAAAAGTGCTCTAGATTTAATTTGCAGTTGGAAAGAACTGACTGAGAAAGTGAAAGAAAATGTAAGAACAGCCATGAAATGATGGAGTTCATAAATCAAAGGAAGTGAAGGGAACGGAAACTATAGGATATTAAAAACAAGACATTTTTTAGGAACATTGTGCAGTCTTTGGTTTTGGAAGTGTAAGAAAAATGTAGGTAAAAATCCACCAGACAACCCAATGCTGTTGTAGAACCTACTTTAGGGGCAGAGTAGATGACCCCTTTAGTCCTATTTGCATCTTCATAGAATTTATGACTTCTGCAAACAAATAGTGCAACCTCAGCTAAATATAGACAATCTTACTTCCAGATTAGGAGGCTTCACAAATTAGGATCAGTCTGACATCTCTCACTGGAGGCTGTCACATACTTTTTCTGTTATGTCCTGAAAACACAAGACATACTTGATCATTCCATGCAACCTGGCAGTTTATTTTGTTTGTAGTGATTCTGCATAAACCTTTTCAGACTTAGAATTCCCTGATTTTTCCTCACTTGTATATAATTTTTCAAACTACAGACAGATCTGCTTAAAGGATGCACATAATGTAATCACATTTCAGTCAAGAATAGTATATCTGAAAGCTGATTGTTCAGTTGCAGTTAGGAAAAGAAAACAAAGTTCAATTCCATTCTCTGAAGTGGAGGCTTCCATGTCAATGTAAAACTGTTAATATTATTTTTTGCTGTTTGAAAAAAATACATTATTACACTTCTCTATAGATAGTCCTGCAAAATAAATTTCTCACCAGAACAGAAACTGATAGATTTTTAATCCTGTTTGCAACATACAGTTTGCAAAGCGTTCCCAAGAAATCCCAAACTTTACTGGTTAAAGGCACAGAGCGTACTCACTCTGAGCTGATTACTTTCTGGTTTATAGTTACCAAATAGGGAAACCAATTACAGTTCCAAACTGTGTCAACAGAGTTTGTCCTAATTTGATACTGGTTAATCAGTTACATAAACAAATTCTGTTTATAGAACAAATTGAAATTCAGCTAAAGAATATACAATATAAACTCCAGACCATACTTTAGCTATAAAAATGTAATAAAATGTACTATTTAGAATGACTTTACTGAAGTGTAAAGGAGTCCTCCAGAAAGAAAATGTTTGCAGAAGCACACACCTTACTACACTAGCTACTTAGCTGCTGAGAATCTTTTGTATCGAACTGTTTTGTGAGAGACAGTAAAGTACCACTTAAGCTCTTCCTTTTTTTATTTGAAAAGATCCAGGAACATAGATTTAAAATTAGTATAGCAAAAGCTGATTGTAGCATTAGAACTAGGAAGTGTATGGGTGCCTATCTCCAAATGTGTGAGCTATTTAGCAACTCCTTAATTTTTTTATTTTAAGAGCATTATGTTTTTATTGGTCTAATTACATTTTTGAGTTCTCAGGAGCTGGAGACATTCAGACCTTAAATTTGCAGTAGTATATAATAGACAGAGAGTCCATGTATTTTTGTTTCTTTTGGGTATCAAATGTTAGACATAACTCACACGCTACAAAACCAAAAAAAAAAAAAAGAAAAAAAAATTATATATCAATTCCAGACAGTGATGGAATTACAGAGTATGAACAGAAGATGGAAGATATGAAATCAGGATTATTGAGTTTGGAAGGGAAGTGTGTGCCCTAGAAAAAACACAGAAAGGAAGTGGATAAAAATTACCTTGCTGAAATCTTATAAAAGGTGACCATTTCTGAAGGTAAGACTGTGATAAAGTCCAGTGATCATAAAACTAGAAGGGAAAAATAACCAGTAAAAAACCAGAACTAGTGAAAAAGAAGCTAGTCTTCAGCATCAGTTTATATGTGAGAGAAATACCTTGATGTCAGATGAGAGTCATTCCCGAGGTTGTCTCAGCTGGAGAGGGGGCTGAATACCAGCTGGAGAGAATAGCCATCTAATTACAGTGGAATCTCACTCAAGTTAGACGAAATCTCTCTGCTTTGCCAACAGGGTGATTTAAATTCTCTTGTTTATCAAACTACAAGTCCCCGATATAAGTAATGCCAATTCAATCTTAGTGGAAAACATCTTTTCAAAGACAACTGAATGAAAAATGTCAATGTTTATCGGTAAGCACTTATTCATAACACCTTCAGGTATTTTTCCATCAATCCCATCATGTTTATTATGTACTTCTGCAGTCCCCAGAGTAGTTTGCTGCAAGAGAATCAGCGTTAAAACTATCTATGACTTCCACAAAAATTAGAGGATTCGGGTTATAAATTTTTGATAAGCAGTAAATATTTGTCAATCAACATTATTGGGTAAATAAATAATATGACATACTAGATCTCCATGAATAAACTGGTATGCAGCTGCTATAGTTCTAAGGGGAAAAAGAATGATTTTGCTAAATACTACTGGGCACACTTTCATTTTATAATAACTTACTCTGAAGGTACATAATGAACTGAACAATATGTAGTACTACAACTTGGAACAGTTGTACTACAGAGCAATGAACAAATCTCAGGGCAGTTTTCAAAGAATTCAAAGAATTTCGAAGTCTGCAAATTTATGCTTACTGATGAATACGTAAAGAGCCAAAGCACACTATTTCTACATGGTGTAGGCATTGTACAGTGGCCTATAGCATAATTGCCACATATAATTCCTGTATTCTAGATGTTTCAGCCTTTGCTAATCAATATGTTTTGTACTTCAGTGTTCTCATAGTGATGTATACCTTCCCTAATGTTACTTCAAAAAAAAAAATAAAAAAAATAAAGCTTTTGACTTTCTAATAAGATGGAAGGATATTGATGTGAGTTATCCACACACCATAAATAAATGAATAAAGAAATAAATAAATAATTCTCAGTGTCCTTTACAAGGCCTGAGATAAAACCCACTGAATTTATTGGAAAACTCCTACAAGTCTTAAAAGCTTTGATTCAAGTGTCAAGTGGGATCCTAGTTGCACGACTAACACAAGTACTCTCTGAACCTTTTAATAACATTTCATCATCCTTCTCACTTACCCAGGGTAGGGAGTTACTGATTATATTCCCCATGTCGCGGCAAAACTATCTTTCTGAACTGACTCTAGAGGTTGAGAGGCCAAGACATTTGAACCAGGAACCTCTTGCAGTACCAGTGCCATTTCCCTCTGAAGACAACATGAATGTTTCCACTTGTTTCACTGACTTTGCAATAAGCTTTCCCTTTCTTTATCCTTCTTCAGTTCCACTGATTCTAATATATTACTTTTTATTGTCACCAGTGAAAAAAGTATAATGAACTTATTTGTCACAACCACAACAAAACTATCTCTCTCTTTCTCTAATATGCAGTCCAGTCACTACTGATTCCTAGTATAATAAATAATAAAATAAAAGTAATATATATATATTATATTTTATATATATTTATACATTATATAATATATATTACATTTATATATAATTTATAAAATAAAATAAAAAATAAAAATAAATAATAAAAAATAATAAAGAATACTAGTATAAATGCATACTGGTACTATATATAAATTACATTAATTCGTGTATGGAAATATATACTAATTTAGTATTATTAAAGAAAAGACACACCTGACTTGAAAACCACCTTTTTTCTAGTAAATATTTAACAGCTGAAGAGAGAAATTGTAAAACCGTTAGCAGAAAACATTGATGATTTCTAAAATTATTAAAAATAATCCAGTCTATTCCACTTTCAATTTTTATAAGAGTTCATACATATATATAATAGAACCTTGAACTTGACCCATGATGCTGCAATCAGAATAATTCAGACATACTGAGTTTAGGCATAATCAAAATATATATTTGGAAATATATAACAATCAAGAAATTATGACAGTGATTTTTTCCTAGATTTATTGTTCGACAGCAACCAAAAATTGATAATAGAATTTGAAGCCACATTAAACACACAAGTATTCTTAAAAAAAACTTTGTAAGTAAATTTCCACTGAAGTAAATTAAACCTTGTATATTTCTTAACATTGAAAGAAACCACCAGCAAGCAGCCTGCATCTATACGGGTAAAACAACTTTTTGGTTAGCTCTGTGCCACCTGCTTCCTGGGAATTACTGACCCTGGAAACAATATCCCCAGGATCATGCCAGGAGCTTGATTTCCCCGTTCTGAGGGAGCACAAGCTTGCTTCAGCCAGGAGCAGGCTCTGGCTGTTCTCAGACATTGTATTCCACCTTGAAAATATTTGGGGTCAATTTATAAACATAAACACAGCTTTAGTGTTCTGTTCTGCATAGATAGATCTTAAATGGGTGGATTAATTTTGTCTATAGAGAAACTTTCAAGAAATCCCAGATACCTAGTTAGGCCTAATGAGATAAATTATACAAATTTCCTTAAATACTGTCTGTCCTTGTCTTTTTTATTGTTGTGTAATTCTCATTACTGATAGTTGGAAGAATTTTGCTACCAAGTGAAGACTGAATTCATCTAACTTGATTTATCTAACTATCCTGTGCTGATTACAGTATGGTAACAAATGTGGGGTTTTGTTTCCATAGCAATGATGGTATTTACATATGTAAGTTTAACTTAAAGTTGATGGGACAGTATATCTGTGTCTTCTAAGAGAAAAGAGCAAAGAGCAGCTGATCCTAGAAATCATTTCCAGGCACATGAATGAAAAGAAAATAACAGAAAAAGTTGGCATGAATTCACCAAGAGTGAAGATTAGAGATTCATATTTAACTTGTATAACTGGAGACTCATGTTTAACTTTTGTACTAGGATCCCAAGTCCTTTTCTGCAAAGAACACAACAGGTAATGAACAGCCAGCTTTATTTCATAGCTCTAATTACAACTCTTTGAGCTCTGCAATCTGTGCAGTTTTTCATCCTCACTACAGTCCTTTCAAACCATATATCACTCATTTGATTTCAAGGATAGTAAAGGATACAATCTCATTGTGATTTTGCAACATTAACAAAAAATATTATTAATTTCAGTAGGACTTTCTGTATTATCGGATACTGCTCATTATGAGCAGCAAACATAAATTAGAAACTTCCAGCTGTATTGGAGCTATGCAATTTTATGCAGATATTCACGAAGATGTGTGAGTGGAAAGACTCAAGAGGACAAAAGTTGCATTCTCATCTTTATGATTGTCTACCACTGTGCCCTTCATAGCAATTTAGATGACTGTAGTCATGGCAGGCTCATCTTACTCCAACCTAAAGTTGCTGAGAATCAGGATAACAACATAAGCATTCTTCCAGCAGTGAGACTGAGATGTGTATATTAAGCTTATATAGCTCATTGCACTGCATCTATGCTAGGGCTAAGGCAAGAAGTAAAAATATTCCCTGCTCTCTTTATGCATTTGTAAGGTCTGGATACTGCTGCCTTTCTACTATCTGAATAATATAAACCATTGCAGCAATCATTAGAGGAATCCCTCGAGGACATGTTATCATGCTTTTTCTTTGGCTGAATCTTTCTTGTCATTATTCCAGAGTAATAGAAGGAAATGGATCCCCTGACACCCAAATTGTGTCAGATGGCAATACATAGAACAGAAATCTCAGCATATACTGTGGATAAGCTCACTAGTCAAGCGATCTAAAGGAATTTAGTATGGACTTTATTAGAAACTTAGAAATATGTAGGCTTGTCTTCACAAGATAGGTGGTGATTGTCTTCTCCACTCCTTAGGCTTCAAGTAACAGTGTTATTATGGAAGCTGGGAACTCTGGGAACTAGAGTTGTGGTGAATGGAATTAAATTCAGGTGGCAGCCGGTCACAAGACATGTACTGGGGCAAGTTATGTTGAATATCTTTGTCAATTATTTGGATGAGGAGATTGAGTGCACCCTCAGTAAGTTTGCAGATGACACCATGTTGGGTGGAAGTGGTGATCTGCTGTAGTGTAGTATAGCTCTACAGAAGAATCTGGATGGGCTGGATTGATGGGCTGAGGCCAATGGTATGAGGTTCAGTAAGGTCAAGTACCAGGTCCTGCACTTGGATCACAACAACCCCATGGATCACTACAGACTTGGGGAAGAGTGGCTGGAAAGCTGCCCAGTAGAAAAGGACCTGGACTGTTGGTTGACAGCCAACCATATGTGAATATGAGCCTGCAGTGTGCCCAGGTGGCCAAGAAGGCCAACAGCATCCTGGCTAGTGAAGAGTCTAGATAACAAGTGCTATGAGGAGCAGCTGAGGGAACTAGGGTTGCTTAGTCTGGTAAACAGGAGACTCAGGGAGACCTTATTGCTCTCTGCAGCTACCTGAAAGGAGGCTGTAGTGAGGTGGTGGTCAGTCTCCTCTCCCAAGTAACAAGCCACAGAACAAGAGCAAACGGCTTCATGTTGAGCCAGGAAATGTTTAGACTGCATATTAGGAAAAATATCTTCACCAAAAGAGTTGTCAAGCTTTGGAACAGGCTGCCAGGGAAGTGGCTAAATCACCATCCCTGGAGGTATTTAAAAGATAGGTGGATATGGCATTTAGGGTCCCACTTTGGGCAGGGTTTAGTGGTGGAGTTTGCAGTGTTAGGATTGCGGTTGAACTCAATGATCTTAAAGGTCTCTTCCAACCTAAATGATTCCATGATTCTAACTGTACGTCAGTTACTTCAGTCACAAGAAATAATAAAATGTGGACACGTGTTGTAAGCAAAACTTCCACAAAAGGAAGGAGGAAGAAACTATTCTAGGAAGGAAGGAAGGAAAGGCCACCTCAATTGCTTTAAGATATAAGATCATAGATTGTAGTTTGTGAATCCTGAGTGAAGTCATACCTTGCAGAACAAGATCCTTCAGTTTCCCATTAACACTACATTAACAATAATTTTAGGTCAATGATCACTGACTTTAGAAAGGCTCCTTTATTTCTCAAATAGCCCGTAATAAAACAAAAAGAATCATCACATTTAATTACAACTATGGTTGAGAATTTCTGCATTAATTTCAAAACCTACATTTATAATCTGAAGTGTGTTTGTATCACAAATATAGATACCTAAATTAATCATCTCTCTGATAACTATCTGTGCTAAGTTTCTGCTATAATCCATGGAGAAAGTGATCAGTCCTCTGAACTGATCTCTGTCAGAGACTAATTTAAGCTGTTGCTGCTTTTGGAGTCTAAAATGCATATTGAAAATACTCGTCTCTTTCTCTTTAAGGTACAAATTTCACAAACACATAGCTTGACTTCAATTTGAAACACACAGGTACGGAGCGCTGCTCTAATCATACTAAGAGCTCCTGGATTTGTAGTACCTCCCAGGATTCAGCCTCCAGAGTGGAAACATCTTTCCCAAAATTTGGGAAGTCATCCTTATCTAATGAGAATGTTTTATGGCCAACTATAAAGTGAGAATTATGGGTGAATGCTTGGGTATTATAAACTGCTGTAAATCTTTTGCTTTCATCAGAAGCTACTCAGCTGAACATGTGCTCAGATGGTAAGAGTGTATTAAGAACACTGAAATATAGTGTTGTAATTCAGTTACATTGCTATTGTAAAAACAAAGTACCAAAGATGATTCTTCAGATAGAGAAGAAAGAACATTTTCCTTCATGTCAGTTTATTAGAAACATGTTTCTCCAAAATCAGTTTTTAATCCGCTTTACTGCATACCAACATGAAACATAACTGAGTTGTTTTTGAAAAATAATACATATTAAAGCCCTGGAATCTAAGAGGTTTTATGGCAACATCAGAAGCACATTTCTTCAAAGCAAACTATAATTACATGTTATCAGAAATAACACTAAAATTTTAAGAAATAATGACAAGATTATTCAAAAATTCACTTCCAGTTTACATATCCCCTAATTTATTTTATTAAAAACACCCATCTACTTCCTCCTTAAAAAAAAATCCAACCCAAACCAAACCAAAACCCAGCCCTGCCTATTTTATTCCAATGAAAGAAATCCTTGCAAACCTCCTCTTTGAAACTGACAAAGACTGTGCTGCAGAACACAATATTGTGATAGAGATATTCATTGTTGTTGGAGCAAGCAATCATTTCTCCATGGTGCATCATAACACCCTGGATGTTTTTATGATTCAGTCCCAGTAACACTATATCCCTGTTAGCATGATTAATCAGGCAAAACAGAATACAGCTTGGATTTAACTATCCTGCTGTTTGCTGCGGAGCTGAATCAGTCAGGGCCAGTTAAGGAAGTCTGCACTTCCCTCTGTTGCACAGTAGGGACATGACCTGTGACTCTCTCCTATAATGATATAATATTATTTCCAAGCCACTGTCTAATTATCTTTCACACACACCATTTATTTGTTCACAGCGGAGGGCATAGAAATGTAAGAATTGGTCAGGAACTTTGCTGTGTCATAGTTTTTCAGTAAGAAATGCCTATTAAAGAATAAAAAACCTCTCACATATTATTTTGAGAACATATCCTTTAATATTTTCTCTTCAGTTAAACCATTGAAAAAGAAAGTTCAAATCCTTAACATATAACTTTGGAAACTATTGAATAAAAGGTTGCTATTTCCTACCTAGACATAATGCATTTCTTATTGCTCCAGATCACTAACTGAGATCTCAATGTTTTTGATGATACTTGTTTTCTCTCTTCACAACCTCTCCAGACAAGCAACAGAAGTAGATAAGCAGACCTCTGGGGTCTTTTGGCAATCTGAAAGTAGTTGTTTTTAAATGCAATATTTGAATATATTGCTCTAGACCTAACACAAGAAAGGGTTGAGATTTTTGGTTTGTTTTGTTTTGGGTTTTTTTGTTTTGTTAGGGTAAATCAACAAGGAGTAAACAGGGGAACAATTTGGGAAAACTGAATTTGGGACTCACACTTTCCTCAGAGCAAGCATGGAGAGGTTAGATGATCAAGACAGATCCTCCTGTTTTAGTCAACAGAAACAGTTTAATACTCCTGGATGATGATCCATTTCATCCTAATACGGGCGTACAAGATAAGGCACATGTATCAGCCTTTGTGGGTGCTGAGACTATGTTGGACTTACAAATCAACTGAGTAAATAGAAGGGGTCTGTCTATTCAACCTGGAGGTCTGAAAGGAATATGAGATGTCCTACTACACACTGCTGAGTCCCCTTGTGCCATGTTCTAGGTGTGTGTGGGAGATTCACAGCTGCTGCGGAAGTCTGCCGGGTCTGTAAATTCGGTGACCTAGGGCACTTCGCATAACACTAGAAACCCACAAAAAATGTGATCCCCAGTGTCTATTTGTGCATGGACAGAAGACAGAGCAGCTCTCTGTCTTCTGTCTATTGCACTGCTCTGGACTACAATTCAGATGCCTAAATATTGATATTGATATATATTGATGCTCTGGGGTATTCAAGGCTGACAGATATAACAGGACCTATGGAAACACCATAGTTGTTTGGAATAAGTTGGATGTCAGGTGGAATATTCTTGATCCTGTTAAATGTCATTTACCCCTTACATACTGGCAACTGAATAAAGCCTTAGATCTTCATTAACTGTAACACAATTTTAAGTAACTAGTTTACATGTAACTACCAACTTTCCACATTTTATTTTTTTGGACTTAAAGCTGAAAGTCACCCTTAATTTATAGAAAGTGAGAACATGTAAATACCATTCTTGGCATCTTCTAACTCCATTTTCAAGTAATTTTTGCTGCCTGGAATACCTTTTTTAGGTCCTTCAGCTAATACGAGTACCAAATTACAGTGAGTTTCTGTAACTAGGATCAATGTCCTGGGTATAGTGATTAACCTCGCTCATAAGAGAGTAGTGAAATATTTATTAATATAAACCAGTAATTTAATAAATTTAGTAGTGAATGTGACTGTTTTATGAGATTCAATGGCAAGGTACACTTGGTTATTTACCTCACGGAGGACAGGGTCAGATAGAACTGTCAGAGAGACCCTCCTGTCGAGTCATGAGGTTCAGAAAGGAACCCCTTGCTTTCTAAACTCCTTCTCAGAGAGGAGTCTAGGTGTGGCTGGATCCAATCCTAGTCCCAGACTTGGTCAACGGTTTATGTCTAAAGGATTATGTATGCACAATCCTTTATATTACTTAGCTAAGATTTCAAAGTTTAGCATGTTATTAGTCACTGGCAATCTGTTGCAGCAAGGAATCTCTCAGCCTTGAGGAGTAAAACCTTAAATGAGTGTCCCCACACAAGGGGAAATCCTGGTGTGCAGCCTGCTGCTGTGCAGGAGAGCTCAGAGGGCTCTTGGGCTGTCCAGTATTTATAGAATAAGATAATTGACCTATAGTGATATTTGCATGGGAACAAAATATCTAGGTCCCCACTCCACACAGTGTTTTGGTTGTGTTGCCAGCCATTCCCCAAAATCTAGATGCAACCCATCACAACTCCCACTGATAGTTACAGCTTGAGCAGGAGCTGTATGGGGGAAAAGGGGAAAGCAGACTGCTACAGTCAATTATTAATATGTCATATTAAGTACTAAATTCCATATATATATTTCAACTGTTTTCTTTTTATTATTCTGATTACTGACTTTATTTTATTCTGCCCTTAACAATGACATTTCAGTGTAGAGCTAACATGCTTTCTGCTTCTGCAATATTTTGTAAAACATGGTCATTATGCAAGACCGGGTCTAGCACAAGCAAAGAAAATTTATTTCAAAGAAAAAGTAAATATCTGAACAACTTTCAAGCCTAAAGTTAATACGGAAAAGAGTAGGCCCAAACAAAATACTATTTAAAAATCTGACTCCAACACAAGACCATTAGAGGATTTCTGAAGTTTTAGGACTAGCTGAGATTACCAGTGGTAATCAAAGTTCTCTGAGGGTTTTCATCTTTTCTTTTATGAAGACATACACTGCAGTAAGTTTCTATGACAGAGGACCTAGAGATATTTGAACATTTATTAGAAACCTACATACACTGGTTCAATTAAAATGGAATAATTTTATGGCAAACATTGGTAACATTTTGGCTTGTTCTGTGTTCCCATGCACTGAGTTCTATTCTGTTCTGATAAAAAAAATGAGACATCACAATAGCCCCCAGGGATGGAATGTATTCTAGTAAATGACAGGAATAATTATTCATCATATTTTTGAGAAATTTCACTTTTGCTGGCTATCCTCTACTTCCAGGTGCTACAGCAGCTGGTGATCACACCTGTGAAAGCATGAACACACTCTCTTCACCATTTTGTTCAGCCTTTAGGTCACACTGGCTGCTACAGTCTAACGAGTTCCAGGGTAACTTATGGCGATAAAGAACAACTGGTAGAAGTCATTATTATTAACTTTTAAAGTTTGCAAGGTAAATGTTAATATGTCTTTTTTTACTCTTTTTAAAAGAAAGATACCTAATTTTCCTTCACATCTTTTCATTTTCCTATTTTTGGACTACTGTTAATGTATTTATTTATTTTTCTGGTAGGTTTCTATTCTCACTCTGTTTCACACTATAGTAATATTCTACATGAACATTACTATTACTATCCATATTACTATCTATTCCATATCCATATTACTACTGCAAAGAAGATTTTAAAATAACTTTTATTATTTTCTTGGGTGTAGGTGTGAAGGTGCTGGCAGCAGGATGCTGTAAGGTGGTGTCTGTGTGAAGAGGCTATGGGCTGCCCCATGCCACACACATCTAGTCCAGTGTATTCCAACAGACCTACCAGAGGGCACAGCTGAGCTCCTCAGCCAAGATGATGATGATGGTTCTGGGAAAACACAGTTAAGAAAAGATAATAAACATCAGGCACAAAAAACATCTGATGGGCAGAGGAGGAGGGGAAAAAGATTATGGAGAAACAGCATATGGAACACCAAAGTCAGTGAAGAAGAATGGGAAGGAGGTGCTCCAGGTGCAGAAGCACAGAGTTCCCTGTAGTTGCTGGAGGATCATGCCAGAGCAGATATCCACACTCCAGCCGATGGAAAACCCAATGCTGGAGCAGATTGATACTTTCTGAATAAACTGAGGTCTGTGGAGAGCCCATGCTGGAGCACATTTATACTGAAGGACTGCAGCCCATGGAGAGGACCTACACTGGAGTAGGAGAAAAGTATGAGGAGGAAGAAGCAGCAGAGAACCCCCTATTTCCCCTGCCCTGTGCTGTGAGGGGTAGGGTTAGAGGATTTGGGAATGAAAGAGTGAAGTTGAGCCTTGGAAAAAGGGAAGAGGGGAGAAATTGTTTTAACCTTTTTTCTTTCTTTCTCATCATTCTATTCTATTTTTAATTGTCTATATATTAAATTAGTTTTTCCCAAGTTGAGTCCATTTTGCCCATGATCATAATTTGTGTGTGACCTCCCTGTCTTTATCTTGACCTGTGAGCCTTCTTATCTTATTTTCTCCTTCTGGCTTGTTAAGGAGGCAGAATGAAAGAGCAGGCTGGGAGTTTGGTCAACCCATTACATTTATACATATGAAGACAAATACTAACATTATAAACGGTGTGAGTTTTTGGTATCTCTCATTGGACACAGATAACATTGTATACTCTTTGTATTATTAATTGTTTATAGAGAGAATACAGTAACTGTGGAAGGATTATATCTGATGTATTCTACCAATCATTGCTGTCAGTAGCCCTTACAGAAAAAAAAAGTATAGTTTATTTATTTATTTGTGGCTTTAATTTTTGTTTCTTTCCTGAACTGAATTTGTGCAAGCATAGCCAGATCGAGAGTAAATTATGAAAGGGGAAAAAAGTAAATAAATAATTATGCAAATAACATGCTTATAATTTCCAAGCTTCAGGCAGACTGTTTAGTGCAATTTTGTAAAATTGAGCTCTCAGAAGTAAAGACCTGGAGAACCCTGTCCTGACTGACAGAGCGAGTCAATCATGAAAGACCAAGGGAGCAGAAACAGTCTCTGAGGTTTTAGTAGTAGTACACTCATAAAATCCTAATCTGTAGGAAAAGAACAAAGTCTGACCTTGTTTATCTTACTAAAGCATACTATGGTTATATTTGTTAAGACCTAGACATCTCAATAAGAACAGGAAACATATCACAAAATACTTTGGGGGCTGTTGAGACATCCCCAGACATTTAATTTGATCCTGAAGAATATAAGAATAACAGTAAGACAAGAAAAAAACTCTAAACAGAAGCAGAATTTTTTTTTAGATTAGGCTTTAAACATAAAAATACATTTTTATACAAAAATTTGGAATGTTTGTACAAGAACTTTTAATTTGATCAATAGAATTCAAACAAATGAAACTTTTTGATGAGCTAAAAGAGCTATTTTCTATGCCAAAAAAATATGTGACATAATATTCCCTCCATCACAAAAGCATGCTAAAAACCAGTCACAAAATGTGACCATGCTCAGTGTGACAGATTGTGAAACATACCTGTGTTGAGCACAATATGCTGAAAGTGTGATTTCTTTGTAGCTACATTTCACCATAGGATTCTCTTAAATATTAGTCCTCTGGTACTGCACAAAATTCATGATGAGCTCAGCCGTAGGCTGGTTCTGATTAGGCAGCACCAAGCAGTTATCAATTCTCTTTTCTCAGTCATTGTCCTGTGAACATAAAAGTGGAACATCATTTTGTGATGAGCTAGGAGACTGCTCAAATCAGGAAGGTAAATTTTCATTTTAAAAGGCAGAAAAGAATGAGAATACATACAGAGCAGCTTTAAATCTGTTCTAGGTTGGAAATGTATAGAGAATTAAACCATAGTAAATACTAAAAAGGAAAGAAGCCCATTAGCATTTTGAGCTGACATTCTCACCTTTCCTGGCAGCAAAATAAGAGTACACGGTAAGACTTTATCCTGTAATTTTAATAAGCCTCATGATATCACAGCTAAATGTGTTAGTGTGGAGAGCACTAGTGGTCACTAGCAGCCCTGAATCTTACTTGTTTTTTGTTTGTATTAGCCAATAATTAAATGCTTTATATACTAAGCTGTGTATGTCCTGTTTGCATAGTGTCTTTGCATCCTGCTAATGAAATATGATCAAAAATCCAAACGCAAAACAGATCCTGCAACAATGCAGCTAAGATCTTTGGCTGGGTGTCATGTATTCCTATTATATGTTGTCTGTATAACCTCTTGTAGGCATAAGTAACATGAAGAGCACATAAGGGTGAGAGTTGAAAGTCCAGTCTTCAAGAGAAATTTGCTGAAACTTCCTGAATTTCATGTTAACTACCTACATGCAATCTCAGAATACGCTTTGATATGCCTTAAGGTAGAGCAAATACAAAGTTGTCTTCAAACTTTGCTTTTTCTCTGTTTACCATGATAGATCAGGCAATGTCAAACTAGAAAATTTTTCTCAATATAAATATATTGCAATTCAGCTGTATGTCCTCCTTAAAACAGTGTAATTGAGTGATCTCATGGTTTTTGTTTTAAAACATCTCTACGTAATATCAACATGTATGGGCTTAGCTTTTTGGTTCCTATGTTCTCTTTAACACATGTGCAATGTTCTTTAACACTAGCATGTGAATTTAAGGTCAATTGACCCCAAATTCAGTATCACTAATATGTTATTTATTTTAATCAAGTTAAGCTGTGAAAAAATAATAAACTGTATCACTTGTGCTCTGAATGTTTGAAGAAAATGTCACTGGTTTTCTATCGGTTTGTATTAAATTCTTTTTCAGTCTATAAACACTTAACATTGATGTTTAAATATCAACCTCTATTTGCATGGGGATTATCATTCAGTTATAAATTTGTTTAAGGAGAGAAAATACTTTAGAGATTTAGGATTTAGATAAAGAAGGATCTAGACAAGAACTGTTTTGCAGCAACTACACCTCAAGAGCTTCTTAGGCTGTTGAACCAGGTGGATCGGAACTGATTTATGCACACTTTTAAGAATTGTCTTCTTTTGCTTCTGGACAACTGTTTCAGCCTGGTCCTCCCTACATAATCTTCATAGCATAATTTTGACATTAACATTTGTTCAACATGTGACCTCAGGCTATCTGGGATCATCTAACCAGAAGTACTGGTCGCCCCTCAGAGACGCTAGAGCCCCAATAGAAAATTGCAGAGGCAGTGGGATGTTTCCAGGTATGCTGCACAAAATAATCTTAGGAGGAAATGTGCGATGTCAGTTTAAAGTTGTTACCTTAGAATAAACTTTACCAGAATACTTTTGATATACAGAACATAGGGAAAATTAATAAATGAAATTAATTTCTTCTAAATTTTATAATCTAAAATGTAGTTACTAAGACAGCATCTCTTGTTTATTCAGTTGCTTAGACAACATCTCTTTTTTTATTCAATAGCTCATAATTATTTAATTTCTTTGTGTAGTTTGCCCCCAAATGGTGCATTAGAGCCTCTTTGTAAATTAAGAATTCCCTGAGTGTAGATTCAGTGGAGACATATTCATCTTTCTAAGAAATGACTTTCTGATGATGAACCATAAAACTTACTGTATTAGATCAGTGGGCTGGTCTAGCCTTCTCCTATTAGTGTTTCAATTATTAAAGGTCAGAGTCTATTTAGGAAGATATATATAATTTCTAATATCGTTTTACATTGATTATACACTACAGTACAGATCATTTTACTGCGTGTTCTATATCTCCAACACTATACATCTCCATCTCTATATCTCCAAATACGACTTGCCTGTGAGATGAGGCAACAGACAGTCTATCTCCTTTACCTTATGCATATTGTTCTTCTGCTTTATATAAATTCCCTTCAGTTGATTCAAAGATTTAAAGGAATGACAAGAATATGTGTTGTATAATACCTGTTTTTTTGATATTTCTTGCAGAAAGCATCTGTGAATACTCCGTAAATCACCTGGTTACAAAATTCTCCAGACCATAGAATTATAAAATGGTTTGGGCTAGAAGGGACCTCCAAAGGTCATCTAGTCCGACCTTCTCACCATCAGCAGGGACACTCCTTACTAGACCAGGTTGCCCAGGGCCTTCTTGAGCCTCACCTTGAATATCTCCAGGGAAGGGACCTCAACCAACTTCCTGGGCAACCTGTTCCAGTGTTCTACCACCCTCATAGTAAAGAACATGTTCCTAATATCCAATTTAAATCTGCTCTTCTCCAGCTTAAAGACATTGCCCCTCATCCTGTCACTGCACGCCTTTGTAAACAGGCTCTTCCCAGCCTTCCTCTAGGCCCCCTTCATGTACTGGAAGGCTGCTATTAAGTGTCCCCAGAGCCTCCTCTTCTCCAGGCTGAACAACCCCAGGTCCCTCAACCTGTCTTTGTAGCAGTGGCGCTCCAACCACCTGATCATTTTCGTGGCCCTCCTCTGGACCTGCTCCATCAAGTCCACGTCCTTCCTATATTGAGGGCTCCAGACGCGTACACAGTACTCCAGGTGAGGTCTCACCAGAGCAGAGTAAATTGGCAGAATCACCTCTCTGGACCTGCTAACAACACATCTTTTGATGCAGCCCAGGATGAGATTGGCCTTCTGGGCTGCAAGTGTACACTGCCTGCTCATGTCCAGCTTCTTGTCCACCAGCACTCCCAAGTCTCTTTCCCCAGGGCTGCTTTCTACTAACCCATCCCCCAGTCTGTACTGATAGCGAGGATTGTTCCAGCCCAGGTGCAGAACCCTGCACTTGCTCTTGTTGAACTTCCTGAGGTTCACCTGGGCCCACCTCTCCAGCCTGTTCAAGTCCCTCTGGATGACATCCTGTCCCTCTGGTTTATCAACACCACCACACAGCTTGGTGTCGGTTTGCAAACTTGCTGATGATGCACTCAATCCCTCTGTCTATATTATTGATAAAAATGTTAAACAGTACCGGTCCCAGCACGGACCCTTGAGGGACACCACTTGTCACTGCTCTCCATCTGGACTTCAAGCCATTGAGTACCAACCTCTGGATGCAACCATCTAGCCAGTTCCTTATCCTCTGAACAGTCCACCCATCAAATTTGTATCCCTCCAATTTGGCAAGCAGGATGTCATGGGGGACTGTGTCAAAGGCCTTACAGAAGTCCAGATAGATCACATCCATAGGTTGTCCATTATCTACTGACCTAGTCACTTTATCATAGAAGGCCACTAAGTTAGTCAGGCAGGACCTGCCCCTAGTGAAGCCATGCTGGCTGTCCTGAATCACCTCCCTGTCCTCCATGTGCCCAAGCATGGCATCTAGATCATCCATGATCTTCCCAGGTATGGAGGTGAGGCTGACAGGTCGGTAGTTCCCAGGGTCCTCCTTTCTAGCCTTTTTAAAAATGGGTGTGATCTTTGCTTTTTTCCAGTCTGCAGGGACTTCACCTGACTGCCATGACTTTTCAAATATCATGGAAAGTGGCTTGGCAACTACATCAGCCAGTTCTTTCAGGACTCTTGGATGTATTTCATCAGGTCCCATAGACTTGTATATATTCAGGTTTCTCAGTTGATTACGTACCTTGTCTTCACACACAGTCACCTTGGTCTCCAACTTGTGGGCCATCAACATGAGAGCTAGGAGGAAAGGGGCTGCCAGTGAAGACTGAGACAAAAAAGTTGTTGAGAACATCTGCCTTCTCCTCATCCGTTGATACAAGTTCCCCACTGTTGCTCATTGGGGGGGTACATTTTCTTTAACCTTCCTTTTCTAGTTAATGTACCTGTAGAATAGATATCCCAGTGTTAAATATATTTTGATTAGAGTATATCAGGACATGTGGGTTCACACATATGTGAGTAGAGACATTACATTGATTACAAGCTGCAAGGCTATATTTACATAATAAGGACATCATGAGTGATGACATAAGTAAAACTGTCAGCCAATGGTCTATTACTGCTAACAATTTTATTTAATTAAAAAGGATATAGGTAAATTATATCTTCAGCCCCCATTTTTAACCCCTTTGAATCACACCTTCACATCTCTCTCAACTGTATAAATCTTCCCTCCTAACATTTCTTCCAAGATTGACCAAAAGCCTGTTGATAATTTTTTGCCTCTATTTATAACTTAATATACTCACAACTATTTTATTTTTTTTTTTTGTCAGCTTATTCATAGCATGTAAAATCACAAAGGTTATCCACTTCAGGAGCTTTCCACATACAGGTCCATGAAGTTTCATAGCACATAATTTACAAATTATACCATTACACCAATGTATAATTCAGGATGAGGTTCAATAAGGCCAAGTGCCAGGTCCTGCACTTGGGTCACAACAACCCCATGCAGCGCTACAGGCTTGGGACAGAGAGCTGCCTGGCAGAAAAGGATCTGGGGCTGTTGGTCGACATCAAGCTGAACATGAGCCAGCAGTGTGCCCAGGTGGCCAAGAAGGCCAACAGTATCTTGGCCTGTATCAGGAACAGTGTGGTGAGTAGGACCCAAGAGGTGATCATCCCCCTGTACTTGGCACGGGTGAGGCTCCACCTCGAGCACTGTGTCCAGTTTTGGGCCCCTTAACACAAAAAAGACATTGAGGTGCTGGAGCAGGTCCAGAGAAGGACAACGAAGCTGGTGAGGGGTCGGGAGAGTAAGTCTTATGAGGAGTGGCTGAGGGAGCTGGGGTTGTTTAGTCTGGAGAAGAGGAGGCTGAGGGGAGACCTTATCGTACTCTATAACTACCTGAAGAGGGGGTGTAGAGAAGCAGGGGTTGGTCTGGTATCCCAAGTCACAGGGGACAGGACTAGAGGAAATGGCTTCAAGTTGGGCCAGGGCAGTTTCAGGTTGAATATTAGGAAAAATTTTTACACTGAAAGGGTTTCTAACATTGGAATGGGCTGCCCAGGGAAGTGGATGAGGCACCATCCCTGGAGGTGTTCAAAAGACGGGTTAACATAGTGCTGGGAGACATTGTTTTTTTATCCAAGTTAGGTTGATGGTTGGACTAGATGATCTTTAAGGTCCCTTCCAACTTAGATGATTCTATGATTCTATAAGTCCATTGAGGATAACACTTTTAAAACCTTTCTGGAATGCCCTTGAAAGACATAGTGTACATCCAAACCCTTATGTATCATTAGCAATAATCTTATAATCTTATGCGTAGAATAGGAAATAGAAGGGAAGAATTCACTTTAGTAGACACATTCTCAGAACTAGCAGTCTGAAATGGTAGGAAAACTGAAAGTTGCAAAACTGATATAGATACTATCAGCTTGTTTCATGCCTGAAGCACTGCTGATTGTAAGGTGGGGACCTTTAGCTGTTAACACAGTAAGAGAAAACTGCTATTCAAAATATTGTCATTGATTTTACTATTCAAAAAATAATTTTAAAAACACTGTTACTTAATATCTGAGTTAACTACTATTGCCACGCCAAATTTCTTGTAGATGCACAAACAATACATTGTAAGACAGAAAAAAATTATCTCTTTTAAACCCTCCGTGATGTCTCGGACATAAAATTGAAGGATGGCAAACAAGACAGAAGGGAAGATAAGTTTCATCTCATAATGATGAAAAAATGACATTGGAACTCTCATCCCTTTTAATTGTTGTCTTTATAAAGAACATGAACATTTTGGGGGAAATAATGAGATAACATTGGGAATTTGAACAACGTATTATAATTAATACATATATAACGTAAGACATTATTTTCTACTGTCCTAAGGAAATTTAGAAAATAGTACTTTTGTAACAGTTTAAAAGACCTAAATTATCAGATTGAGAATGCCAGACCTAATGACAAATGCAGGCCTCAGGAGAAAAGAAAACCAATTGAAAAAACTTTTAGTTAAATTTACAATATTAGAAGAAAATTCATACTAGATGTTTTCAGGTAACCAATGTATGTAGTCTTGCTTTAACATTAAAATAAACAACATATAATGGCGGAAATTAAGGAAGAAAAATATTTATTAGCTTGTTCTCCAGAGATGGTGAGTTACTGAAGCATAAAACACTTGAATCAAAGACATTTATCCCATTAGTTTGAATCAAGCCATTATCATTTAAATTGAACAAATGAAGGAATGAAAAATTTGCTTTCTGTATGATACCTGCAGATCAGAGGCTGAGAGAAGAGTAGTTTATTACACAATAAGATTAAAATATTGTTGGTTAAAAAAAAAAACAACAAAAAAACCCCAACAAACAAAAACTACCACCACCACCAAAATACTCTTCCAAAACATTAAAAAACCCAAACAAAAACTAAACTCAAAAAAACCCCACAGAACCTGTCTTTCAGTATGATTGTCCATGTGCTTCCATTTACTGTAAAGCTCAAAGCCTAAATGTTCTACTTTCAAAATTTACTACCTAGACATTTTGCAGCTTTTCTTGAGACCCCTCTTTAACACCATTAATGGAGCCATAATGGAGTTGAATTAAGTTCAGAGCATTTTTAACAGAAAAAGTGAAAGATTGCAATAATAGCTTTTTTAAAATATAGCTATCAGTTTAATAAAGTTTTTCATCTATTTGTAACTTAGCTGTGTAAGGTCTAATAAACAGAGAAATAACATAACATTAAAAATTTATATAGAATTAAAAAACATTCATAAAGATTCCATGATATAAAAAACTTACCAATATCTTACAAATACTGATAAATACATTACCATGTTTCTAAGGAAGCTAGACTGATCGAGTGGTTTCCAGTGTAAAGTGGGGCAAGCTCCTTTATCTTGATCACAACTGGGTCAACTCTAAGCATGTTCATACTAACTTATTATTTTGGTCTGTTCAGCTATTATTTTTAGCTTGAGGAAAAAAAAAAGTTAACCCGTAAGTGTGGGTTTTTTTGAAAGTTCATGTGGTAATTTTATGGATTCTTTAGGAACAAATTGAAACAATTTCTGTGTCCTGGGAATTATTTTCTAACCAGTTTTCAAAGACCTGTGGCTAGCAATACTTTCTAGAAAAAAATAAAAACTTTTTTTAACATATTTAGGAAACATCTATCAGTAACACTGACAGCTTTTCTTACACTATTATGAAACACTTCTACATGTTTACTAAATATATAGGAAGTGTGTATTGGTGTGAGAGAGAAACAGCAAACATCTATTTGTCCGGAGAGGTTAACAAGGATATGTGAATGAGAGTAGCACACAATTTGCATTGCTCACTCATATTTGGATAATGTGGATGGTCTACACCTATGTCTCATACCTTCTAGTAAAGTAGAATTGTAAACAGTGTGAAGAAGGGTGATAAGGTTGGTCAAAACACAGATTTAATAAAGGGAACAACTGAAAGTACTAAGTTTCTTCAGACAAGAAAACAGGTGACCGATGGCAGGAATCATAGATGACCATGGAGGTGTACATACCAGAAAAGTGATAGGCAGCAATTGTTCAATACTTATTACTATACTGGAAGTGGGGACATCACAAGAAACTAACAGAAGGCAATTTCAAAACATGTGAATGAGAATTATTTTTCATGCAGTAGATAGCTGAGCTGTGGGATCCTTGCTGTGGGAAGCTGTGAACACTAAACTTCAACATAAATTCAAAAAAGGACAGAAAACCATCATGATCATTCATTTAGTTCAGGTATTCTTGAGGTGTAAATTGCTAAAGGTTAAGAGAATACAGTGCTGGAGCTACCTCTACTTGTCCTTCCCTTTAAAATTTCCCTGAGCTTTCACTATTAGTTACTATTGATGAAAAGGTTCTCAGTAGATCCTCGGTCCATTGACACTTTCCTGTCACTAGGTTAATTAAAATCAACACAGGTTCACTCCCTAGTTTGGATAAACTTCAGATGAGTTACACGGTCTGTGAAGAATAACTTTTTAGTCTTTTTAGTAATGATTAATTTTGTCTACATATAGACACAAAACTAATATTTAATTTATTCTGAGTGATCCCATTGGTAAATGTAAATTACCTTCAGCTGTCTTAATGTATTCAGGGTTATATGGCGATAACTAGCAGAGAAAGATACAGATGCTATACTTTGTAAGACATATATATTTTCCAGTAGTAAGATTTGAAATCTGACCGTTTTGTACCAATATCCTGCAGTAAACAGTTCTGGCAGATACAAGGATTGCTTTCGTGCTCTTGATGTCCTAATGCAGTATGCCAGACATCTGTCCTTAGACCTTTAACCAGCTTCTTGTGGTAGAAAGTATTTTCCTCTTACATTTGTGAATTAAGCAATTACAATTGCAAATTACAATTTGCTTTTATGTGTGCATGTTCTAAAGGAAGTTATATTTAAATTCCAGGTACACTAATAAGTATCTTTTCAAAATATATCGTGTCAGGGGTGGACTAAGAGTTAAGCCTGTGGAGGAAGAGGGGTGAGGAAAGAACTATTCATAAAAGCACAAAACTGATGATGATTTCAAATAAGAGAGAACAAATATTTGGAGATAAAAGGAAAATTAAATATAACCTTTCTTTATCAAAGCTAGATCAGGACAGGACAATTCAAATAATTTTATTAGATAACTATTTTCTTGCAAGGAAAAAATATGGAAAATTTTAGAACTTATATGAACTGTTGTGTGTTGACTCAAGCCAGAAACTAAGCACCTACACAGCCCCTTGCTCACTCTCCCTTCTCCCTCAGGGGGAGAGAATGGAAAGATCAAAAGTGAAAAAAACCTCATTATTTGAGATAAGACAGCTTAATAAGTAAAAGAAAGAGGGAAAAAAAAGTGGCGCAAAAGCAATCACTCAACATCTCCCACAAGAAGATCACTGCCTGGCCAATCTGAGCAATGTCTAACTTGGAAGACATCCCCAACTCCTCCACTTGTTATTGCTGAGCATGGTGTTATATGGAAATATGCTTTTGGTCAGCTCCGGTGAGCTGTCTCGGGTCAACTATCTTGGCTGTGTTGCCTCCCAACTTCTTGCTCACTCACTGGAGGGGGAGCAGAGAGAGAACCAGAGAAAGCCATAACCCTGTGTAAGCACTGGTCAGCATTAAATGAAATATGGGTGTATTATCAATACTTAGTCACAAATCCAAATCACAATATCCTAGGAGCTGCTATGAAAAAAGTTAACTCCATCCTAGCCTAACCTCAGCCAGATCCACTACAACAAAGGTTCATAGGAAAATACTATTTGAACTAGAAACACATAGGAAACAAAGTTGAAGAAAGACTGTTCTCTGAGGATATGAAAGTGAATGACATAGTAGGTCAGTGTCATACTGAAAGGAGATGACTAATGGACAGGTCTTCAGGGGTAAATATGGTGACTAATCTTTATGCATAAGCTAATAATAATCTTGAAACACTAATGAAGGTCTGGGAAACACCTTTGAAAAGAGAATATCCCCCTGGGGAACGGAAAGCAAAGCAAAAGCAAAACAAGGCAAAGCAGAGCAAGGCCAACAGAACCAAATTACATTGCAGATTCAGGGTAATAAAAATGGATGGTATGTGGATTCTGTCACATTAAAGGACAAAAATACCTCAGTGAATTTAATCTAGCAAAATGGATTTCTGTCCATAAATGTAACAGAAAGGTAAACAAAAAGGAAAGCAAAATCGTTTTCTCTGATGTCCTACCCCTTGGTTATTTATACTAACAAAATGTCACTGGAACATGTATAAAAACTAATAACAGTCTATCCATAGGCTAAATTTCTATTAGGTTCTGGGACAATCTTTTAGAAGAACAATTATGGGACAAAAAAAAATCTAACTACTTTTAAGAAGGGTTCTGTGAGTAACAATAAAGAGTACATGAAGTGTTAGTTTCAACAGCTGGGGAATAACAAACAATTGGAAGGTTTCTTCTGAAGCCCTATTCTCAGCTATTACAAATAAACATATATTAGGTAACACATTAACCAACATGTATAAACTGCTGTGTGAATCAAAAGAATTACTTGCAGTGCCTACATTAATAATTTCTGCTGAAAATAGCTTTCTTTAATGAAACGAGGGCTAAATAATATTTCTTCCACAAATCTGCATTAGTTTTTGCTCATCCAGGTTAAAAAAGTGATTATTTCCTCCTGTCTAGCCTCTCAGTGTACTAACATCACTAAATGTTTCACTTCGTAATTTGTTTATTTCCTTCTCTGAAAACAGCATGCAGAGTGTTTCCATTACTTAATATAAAACCCGATTTATTGGATTCTTTTGTTCTGTCTGCAAGAACAAATTATTTCAATGGCATATACAATATTATAGCCATCTAAAAGGACATTTATGTTGTAAACAGACATCTCGTTTAAGTTGGTTTCTTTTGCATCATTTTTACCTGAATTTGTGTTCCTTAGTTCTCAGAGATCACTTTCTTACTGCACTGATGTAATAATGCCATTACTGTTAGACATGATGAAATGTGTATATTGCATTTATGTAATTTACAATTAGGAAGTTATGAAGGTGTATTTCTGTTTAAAAAAAACACAAACAAAACAACCAACAAAACAAACAAACAAACCACTAAGTATCAAGATACAAGGAGTGGTTATAACTTTTATTAAACCTCCTTCTTATTGCCCTGCAAAATATAATAAATTATTTAAAAATAGTTCTTTCAGATTTATTATTACTATTTGTGATTGGTAAAAGTTCATCAATCAAGTTGAAATAAGTGCTTAAAGATTAATTTTTTCTTAACATGATCCAGCTCTGCTGGTCTGTTCATTTGATGTTTCGCTGTCTCTCAAAGCCACAGACATATTAAGACTGAAGTAAACCTTCTTCTGTTCTTTTTGCTACAGAGCACTGCTGCTAGCATGGAGTTTTTGTTTGATGAGTGAAGAGATATTTTCTCTTAATTAAATCTATTCTAATATTTCTGTTTATGAAGTTATAACATGTAACCCTTGCAATTACATATGCATTTCAAAATGGTTCACTTTTCCTAACAAAAAAAAAAAAGTTTACAAATGACTGGCTGAATGTATTTTGTACAATCTCATGCAGAACATAAGGAGAATTCTGATATACCTGATTCTAGATTACCTCTTCATTCTAGCCAAATACCTTGAGTATTTAGTGAAAAATTATATGAGCAATACTAGTGACTTCTCAGGTTTTGAGCCTTTCAGTTCTGGAGTTGCTTTTTTATGATAAGGACTGTCTGTCCCCAAAAGAAAAAGTAATTTATGGCTATTCTAGCTGGAATTATGCATGCAGCTATTGAGGAGGACCAGGCAACACCTTACACTTAATAGGACCACAGTAAAAATACTACAGTAGTGTAGTATGGTATCATATCGTATCATATCGTATCGTATCATAGAATTATATTATATTATATTATTATATATCATACTATATTATACTAGAGAATAAGCTTTTCTTTACTGTTTCTAATATAGCCGAAGGTCAAGGTTAAATCGCAGAGATTAGGAAATCAGAAAAGTGTAAATGTGTACTTTTCAGTGGTTTCTTAAGTTTTATTTCAATATTGTTATGATAGCAGTTATTGCACTATGGATGTTTTTCTTTCTTTTTCTATGTCATGCTTTTGATAAATGAAGCAAATTATTAGCAGTCAAAACTCTAGAGGCTTCGAGATAACATTTATTAAAGGGGCAGAGTGAAGAGACTTTGTTGAAGCTTCCTACTTTTGTTTTAAAATGTCACCTGCTGGTTTTAAGTTACAGTTACACGAATGCACTACATTGTGTGCTCCCGTCAAACAAATTGAAAGGACTACAGGTTGCCATAGAAACAACATCAGGGCAAGCCTGTGATATTGTAAAAAGAAAGCAACGGTTGCAAAATCAGCAGCTTGAATCACAAAAACACGTGAAATGCTGAAGAATCCCTTTACTTGAGAAAGGCCAAGTGTTTAAGGATCAGTCAGTGAGCTGCTCATCAGAGATTCATACTGTGGCAAATAGGTCCCTTCAGACTCTCTTACAAAGCTTCCAAACACAGGCCAAAATTTATTTGTAAAATACACAAAGATCTAGACTGAAAAAAAAGAAGTGCATTTCAAGGTATTGGGTCTGCATGGTGGAGCCAGTTAATCAACAGGGAAATGAAAGCTCACAATCCCATGAGTCATGACTAAAAACACTTAAGAACTGGGCATAAAAGGAGAGGAAAGAATTAAACAGAACAGGGGAATAAAATCGAGTATACTTATAGGAATTGTTCAGAGAAGAAAATGAAGCAAGACTGCTGGCCAAATATTTAATAACATTCCCATTTCAGAAGATATTGGGTAGAAATGACAGAGATATCTTCTCTGCTGTCCTAAGGACAGTAAATAAGGACTCAGGTAAAACAAAGCTAGAACAGCAAAGCAACTGAAGGAAATTGGAAAGGGAAAGAGGAAGGGCGTAAAGGAAAAGTAAGAATTACTATTTCTACAGCTAAGAGTATTCAAAAGAAAGCATCATTTGAATTATTAACTACTTATTTTCTAAGTACAAGATGATCTGCTCTCACCATAGATTGTGTTAATTTTAATTGTTAAAGACAGAAAAGGGATCAGCACAATATAGATGCTTAAGACTGTGTTCAGTAAAGTATTATTAATGACTATCAAAATAAACTTTAGAAAATATTCATGTCTATTTTATTTCACTTAACACATGGACACTTAGATCTTGGCTATACTGCTGAGAGCTTCACATAAGTTTGTTTATAGGTCAGTATGTAACCATTGAATGCTCTTCAGTGTTTGAATCTGACTAAATAATTTACTAAGTATAAACTTTGTACCTTGAGGCTATCCTCCAGCAAACAAATGTTCTGTGATGTCAGAACTATACAGATGTACCAGGCTCTGTACATGCCAAGATGTGTGCACTCACAGTGGTAAACTGACATTCTCGTTTGTCATTCTTTCTGGCTTTGTTGTGTCTAGAGTCCACAGTGGTTTCAGATTTTCCTTGGATGTTGTGATTACTCTCGACATGAAAATGTTTTGTGTGTGTTATTTTTGAAAGGGATTAATATTACTTTCAAAGGAAGTAATAAAGTGCTGTAGTGAAGATGGAAGTACACATTGACTAGATGACTACATTTATAACATATCTTTGCATTTTCCCAAATTTTTGCTGTAAAACATGTAGGCAGATTCTTAATGCCTTTCTAATACGATCAGAATTGCTATTTAGATGGTAGAAGACATGTGAAACAAAAGATTTAACCTCTATTTCAATAATGTAACTTGTAGTCCCCCCAAATTTGAAAAAGAATTTATCTTGGCAATGAATTGTGAATTTACCTGATTTTTTTTAAACTTAAAAAGTGCCATACATTTAAGTTTTCTCCTTATCATTGACAAAACATCCTTCATAAATCAAAGATGTGGGAGAACTATAGATCTGGATTTTCTTTTTTATTTTTAATGTCACTAATATTGTTTCTACAATAGATCACGGTTTTTTTGTTTGCTTGTTTGGTCTGCAGATCGCAGACTCAAGACACAGAAGCTCCAAGTATATTCATCATAGCTATGTGACTTTTTTAATCAATTCTGGGAAACATGTCAATGGGGTGACTTAGATTATTGATTATAATTGTACAGTGGCCATGTTGTAACCCAGAAATATCAAGGTAGTTGATGTCAATTTGGTTCCACATGATTTTGCTGAAGACTAGCAACAAATCTCATATCTGGATATTTATCACTGCATTGTCTCTTTTCTCTTGCTTCATGTATGACATGGGACCCAGAAGTGTCTCCTGTCCCCTGAGCTGGACTGTGAATGCTGATTGTTCCAGATTTGAGAAGAGAAGACTCTAGTTAGAAGACTAACTCCTTTCCTGGGATGGAAACACAAACCCATGAACTGAAAACTCCACAGAATTGATTTGCTCCATGGTTCTGGCATAACTTCTGAGAGATATAAAATCGCTAGTTTTATATATTGACTTATTAAATATATCCTGCCTGGGTATCAATCCCTGAGTAAGAGACATAGTCTATTCCACACCGAACTAATACATATCTATGTATGTTAAGCCTAGGGATATCTGCTTCTTGTTAAACTCTTTTCTTTAAAATTAATCTAAATACATATCTATAGCTTGAAATTTAGAGACTTGGGGTGGTCATCGCAAAGAAAATCTGACAGAGACATACACATGTACATTTAATATTTTTTTATTGTCAACAATATTTTTATTTTTATTGTCAAGAATTATTACTTTCTATTGTCAGCAAATCTACTTAGAGGTACAGCACTTCATACATAGAGCCCTACATAAGTGTCATACTGGTTTCACAGATATCTAATCATTTGGGCAAGGACAGGAACAAATTTTTGAGGTCAGGAACAAATGACTACAATATTCAAGGTACGGCTATTGCAAACTCCTTTAGCCTACTATGACTTTTAATAAGACTGCATTCATAAAACACATTCAATGTTGTATATACAGTGATGAAATATTTCTGGATCTTAAATGTCATAAATAATTTTGACAGTATAGGTAGGGATTTCATGCAAGTGTACTATGCATTGACAGTATGTCCTAACAAAATAACACCAATGAAGGGGTATATCTTTAGGCCTTATATCTTGAGTAATCACCCATTCCTTTGTAGTCCTATTCATATCAATGGGATGAGAAACAGAATGAAACTTTTCTCAGTGCAAATAAAACTACCAACATAAGAGTTTACACAAGTCTGATGCAATGTCTACTGAAGTTGATAAGAATTAATATGATTTCAATTAAAGAAACTTTTGAGACTTGGTACTTCCCTCCTCTACCTGAGAAACAGAAATTGCTGTAGTAAAAACTCATGAAAAAAGGTCTTGTTTACTAACACTCTAATTAAGAATGCCTGTCACCCGGAGAGGCTGAAATCATAGTTTTTAGCTTTTGAGAGGGAAAAAAAAAATGACAGAAAAAAAGATTTAAGATTTATATGGCCAGAAACACCACCATGATTTCTACTTCAAAGCATGCATTCCATTAAATGCTATATTTTAAAAGTTTCTGAAATAAAAAACATATTATCCAATAAAACATTTTAAATCATTAAAGCTGTATGTAATAATTTACTATCTTTTTAAATACATAGTCTTAAATGAAAACATCTGTTTTCACTTCAGTTACAACTAAACGTTTAGAATAAATTTATTAAAAGTAGGTAGAACTTTAAGATTTTAATCATCAAGAATTTGATAATAAAAGACACACTTTTGACTCCTGTGGAGATCTCTTTTATTATTACAGTTTCTCATTAAAACACCTTCATTTAATATACAGATCAAAAAATGTTCCTAAAAGCTTCCTTGTTGGATTATTTATTTGTAATTTTGCACCATTATTTAATAATTCAGCTTGATAATACTAGTACTATTCTCTGACTATGACCAGGCAGGATAGGGCTTTGAGCAACCTGGTCTAGTGGAAGGTGTCCTTGTAGATAAGTTAGGGAGAAAAAATATGATCCAGAAATAATCCAGGTTATCAGGGTATATGTGTTAACAGAATGGATGTGTGTCCTGGTTTGAGGTGGAGCAGAGCCAACTTTCTGTTCAGTGTTTTTGCTTCTTGGCTAAGCCTCTAATTCTCTGAAAATCACACTATGTTGTACAGAAAACAGTTCATTCTCGGAGTGATGGGACCTATGCTTATAGTTAATGCCGAGGAGTGGTGTGTAGAGTGTATAGTTAATGCCGAGGAGTGGTGTGTAGAGAGGCTCTTGTTTATATTTGTTGCTGTGGCAACCAGGGTCAGCTAACTTTGTTGTTTGCCCTGTGGAGGGGTCGGACTTGTGGGGAGGAGTGGACAGGACAGGTGACCCAAAACTGACTAACAGGGTATTCCATCCCATCTGCCCCACACTCAATATAAAAGCCGAGGATCAAATGGTCAGCTCTTACTTCAATGGTTGACACCTGAGGAGGACAGTGTCTGTTTGTCTGCCTTTGATCCCGATTCAGACTACTGAAATTATCAGTCTTTTAAGACATGTTGCAAGACATGGACTGATGTTTTTCCAAATATGATTCAACAGAGACTTAATACATTTTTGGCTTCATTCTTACTTTACGTTCTTTCTTTAGCATTTCTGAATTTCTCAGGAGGCCTTGAAACTCAGGTTATGTAACAACAGTAAAAAAGAAAAGAAACATACCCATTATATGTATGGGTATATGTATATGGAGTTATGTATATGTGTAATGTCTTTCTAATTACTTATTATTAACTCTTTATTATCTATCTAATTACAGCAATGGTAATGGTAGTTAACAGTTTGCTTAAACCTGTTTGACTCTATTTAGGCTACAGCAATACTCTTGAACATCCTTTAAACAGAGTTTTAGGTTTAAACATGCTAGAATGTAGTATTTATTTTCACACCTACCATATTACTAACTACAAATTACGGAGCTATATACAGTGGTAACATTGAACCCAAACTGTATAGAAATGAAACCTAATAGAATGTCTATCAGGCCTAAGAAGCTTTCAACCATTTTATGCTAGACCAACATTCCAATAGCCTGCTCTGATGTCCAGTTAGGGTTTTGAAATAGATTGATTTTTCAGAAATTCATTTTACAGTGTGGCACCAGGAAGAGTTTCATTAGTAGAACTGAGGTGGTGATGAATTCTAGTTCATGAAAAATGGAAGGAATCTAAATCTTAATAAAGATTTTGAAAATGGAATTTCACTCATACTCACTCCACTAAATTTTGGAACCAGAATGAGGTCCATAATGACCTCTCCTTTTTTAAAAAAAAATCTAAATTACTTGAATCATCAGTAAAAAGACTATTTTTCTTAGTCATACAGAAAATGAAAGTTCATCTTACAATTTACTTCCCTTGAGTTACAGCTTTCCCAGAAATAAGGTAGGTGTTTAAAACTTCATGACTAATCCCATTTCCTATATCAGAAAATCAGTGTGTGAAGATAGATGTAAAAAACACATCACAGGTGACCAGTGAAATCACAGTAAAATCTGACTCTTTATATTCAAGTATCTGGCCTTTTACAGATTCTTTGAAGGTGTGTACAATTCTCCATTGTTTAGCTTCAAAGCTGTAGGTTCTCTTTGTGTGACTCTACTGGAAAACAACCAAAACAAATACTTCAGAAAATTTTGTAGACAAACATTACTCTGTTCTATCCTGGTGGTTTCAATAGAGACTAAAAGCATTCATTTCAAGCCTAAAACCTGTTTGGAATTTCAACAGTAAATTGACCCACTCCTTTCACAGCTGATGCATTTTTTAAATTGCATTATTTCCTTTCATATATTCATTTTTTATTCCTTTCATTTCCTGGCAAAAGGACTCCATTAATTTTTTTCAGGGTTGTTATGTTTTGAGAACTATAGCCTTTGCTGCTGCATTTAACCTGGAATTGCTGTTACGTTTCTTCCTGGAGGAAGGAAATTGTTGCTGAATCTGTGATGTATTTGGATTTAAGCAAACACTATGTTAGAGTTCAATCAACGACTTCAGCTTTTATGTCAGTAGTCTGTGCATGGATAGCTTACAATGTTTACTACATACATTCTATGTTGACATTTATGCTCCAAGCAAACTCCAGCAATAATCATTTGCCTTTGAATTATATCATAGGCTCTGTGAGTGTTGGATCATCTGAACTAAAACTGTGTTCTTTGGTTTTGCTTGAATACATAGGTAGTTTCTTCTCCTTTATAATGGCATAAAGGATTTTTCTTGGATCCAGATTTCCCATGTAAATGCTGGAATGCGTTAAAAATCGTTCCATTAATGGAACCTTTAGTTCCATTAAGATTTGCCTTTGTGAAAACATAATTTCCAGTCAACTCATTCCATATAATATCCACTGGAATGTCATTAGAAAAGGTGTATAAACACAGCCAAGTAAACCTCACATTTTATTCCAGGAATTGTTTCCTTAACTTTTTTTTGTGTGCGTGTGTTTGAAGCCTCACTTCTCCTCACAAAGACCGAATTTATCTTTCCACAAAGGTACAAAAATATTAGTGATGCTCAGTGATTGATTTACACTGACTTCTGCAAGTGTGCTTTCTCTCATGCATTCCACAGCATTTCTGAACTCCCATTTTTACACATAGCATTATTCTTTCTATTTTTGCTGTGTTTGTTTTTTTTTTTTTTTAATTGTGCAGAATTTAATACAGCTTTAATTCCTCATGTAGTGAAATTTAGTCTTTAATCTTTTAAAGGTTTTGATTTGCCCAATAGACAAATCAGTGACATTGTTTTAAATACATATGTTTACCAGGGAACTGAAAAGACTTTAGTCTTCCTCTTACCACTGCCTTCTGTATTTCTGGTCCAGTCCAATTTTTTGTCTTCACAGATTGTGTGGGAATGGAATAATCTATCTAGGATTTTGGGATTCAGCCTGCCTCTGTTGGGAAAAAAACTCCAGCTGTCTGCCTGCTACCCAGAAAACCCAAACAGCCAGTACACAAGTGCAGCTCCTGCTCAGTGGCTCTGAGCTATCCAGAACATACTCTGCACACACGGGCCACTTGGTCCGTCATTGCATGGTCAGATTTGCAGTGGACACCAAGGGTAGGCAGTGGTTGCTACAACTTTGTCCAGTGTAAATACAAGGGCCACAGTACTGTGCACAGTATCCCCTGGACTTATAGATGAATTCACACAAATCAGAAGCCTCTCCTGTTACTTTTGGCCTATTCAAGAACCAAAACAATGCCTGTCTGTCATAAATTGCTCATTTTGTCAAAGTGCCTGTGATCCTTTCTGTCTTTAATCTGAAATTGGATACAGGACTCCTTCCTTTAACAGAAGTGCTCTCACTACTAGGCTAATTCTATCAGCGTTTATCTTTTTGAGTATTGTCATTTTAATTATTTACACAACTGTTAAAACATTGATGGGATATGTTAAGAATGTCAAACTCATCCACTACAAAGACTGCAATGTAATCATTCCAGGGTGGGTTTTTTGTTTTGGTTTGTGTTGGCTTTTTTTGTTTGTCATTTCTTTTTGTTGTTGTTGATGATGATTTTGTTGTTGTTTTTTTTTTAATCCTGAGAATGAGTAATGCATATGAGTTCTTACAGATGTCTTCGTACCTCAAGTCAGTGTTTTAATTACAGTATAAAAGAACACTTCCTCCTACTGCAGTGCCTACAGACATAGCCATCTAACTGCAGGATCTAACAGTTCTGAACTAGGAGCTCTGAGAGGTTTCCAGGCTAGTTTTTCTAACTTTTTATGTATGTGTGTGTGCATTTAAGACCAGTATGAGAGTCAACATCAACAAATGCTGGACTTGAAAAAGTTCCAGCTTTGACTGGAAGCCTGTAACAACTCCATCCTGAAATCTGTTGTTGGCTTTCCACATGTCATAAAACTGAAGTGAAAGAGACTTATTAGATATATGTGCTGTAGTCTGAGTATATAATCTCTATAAACAGGATATAGCCTGATTGCAAAAGAAAACATATTGTGTGTTGAAATGTGTGTGTGTGTGTGTGTATTTTTAAAGAGCCAGAGAAACTAGTATACATCTCTCGCTGACATTTCTCTGAAAAAGACATATTATTATATATTACATGACATTGTTTATAATGCGTATGATGTATATGACATTATTATATAATAATATACATATATTAAATGTATGTATAAATAATCAATTATAACTCAACCCTTTAATCATTTTTGTTATGTTAAGACTTGCAGCAATGTAAGAAAGTAAAGGACAACAATTTTACCCTTGCAATTTCCCAGATTACTTGGGTAGAGTAGAATGCTTTCATATTTCATCAATTGTTTGCAAGAATAAACCTTTATTTTCAACTTAGTAAGCAGCAGCCTTACCGAAAAAAAAAAAACAAAAAAACCCAAACTTTTTTCACTTTCATTTAAGAAAGACAACTCTTATACCTCAGAAAATCAGCTGGAAAATCATTGCAACCCTTCAAAAATATATTTCCAACAAGCACATTTTCATCTGCTACACAGATTTCCTAAGAAAAAGAATACTCATCAGCTATGATAATACTTGCATTGATGTAATGATGAGGTTTGGGGCTGGTCCCCTGGAAAACTGTGGTTTTTTATTTATCAAAATCCACAAGCTTAAACACTTTTTTATGGCCCTGCTATGTTACTTGCAATTTTGATATAATTGGGAAGATAGTTGTTCCTTGTTACATCATTTATTTAAGTATTAATAGAAAAATACCTCATGAGCATTGAGATTTTGGAACTAATATTAAACTAAGGTGACTGCCTGAGGACTGGTGTGAATTATAATTCTTAGTATAATTTAATTTAAATAAAAATACCAGGGCAAAATGAAACAGAATAATTTTAGTTGCATTACTTCAGATCTCACTAGCTACATAAAAGGAATCTAACTTTAATTAATCAAAATTCATTATAACAGATACTTAAGTCAGATTTTTTTTACCTTTTCGTTTTGTAGTTCTCCATATAATATCAAAAAACCTTGTTAGTCTAACACCCAAGGGGTGGCATAGTATGTTACAGAATGCAAGTGCTAAGAGATTTCCAAGAAGTACATAATGCTTTAGGTAGCTGCCAAAAAATTAAGGAGTTAGTGCTAATATAGTTACTAAACAACCCTGTCTCTATTTGGCTGGAGTAGTTAATTATTCAACAAAGAAAGTACTAGTACCAGAAAGTACTTAATTTTAGAAACTTAGGTAGTTTTACTATGACATCCAAAAATTTGAGAGATTATAGACGGATTTCCATTCAAGCACAAAACAGAAATTTAGTAATTACTTGACTTCAGATTCACCATCAGAATACAAGTAATCTTTTATATGACATGCAATTCAGAGAGATGGAAGAAAGAAGTTATCTAAAGAAAAATTAAAGTTCACATTTTATATTGCAGTAAATTGATTGATTAAAACAAAATGGTATACAATGTGAAACTGAAGTTTTTTGGAAGGTCTACCTATTTGGGATCAAGCTAGTAGGAATATAATAACTACTTTATAGTTAATTTATTTTCACTAAAAAGTACTTAACAGAGGGAAATCCAGACAACATCTATAAATAAGTGGTTGTTCAGCAATAGACAGACAGTTTTATATTGATTTTAACCTTTTATAATTTTTTAAGATACAAAAATCCTCACCCAAATTATAGAACAAGTGTAATAAATAATAATTAAGAAATCTTGCAAGCAAAACACTTTTTTTCCCAAAACTTTGTGACAAGAGAAATTTTCTCATACTTTCCCTTATGTTATAAGGTTTGAGAAGAAAGATCAGGAAATAATGAAAGACAATAATTTATTAGAATCATAGAATCATAGATTGGTTAGAGTTGGATGTGACCTAAAAGATCATCTAGTTCCAACCCCCTGCCACGGGCAGGGACACCTCCCACTAGACCAGGTTGCTCAAAGCCCCATCCAGCCTTGAACACTTCCAGGGATGGGGCATCTATGACTTCCCTGGGCAACCTGTTCCAGTTCTTCACCACCCTCACTGTAAAGAATTTCTTTCTAGTATCTAATCTAAATCTCCCCTCTTCCAATATAAAACCATTGCCCCTTGTGCTTTCACTACACTTCCTGACAAAGAGTCCCTCTCCAGCTCTCCTATAGGCTCCCTTCAGATATTAGTAGGCTCCTATGAGGTCTCCCTGGAGCCTTTTCTTCTCCAGGCTGAACCACCCCAGCTCCCTCAGCCTGTCTTCATAGGGAAGTGCTCCATCCCTCTGATCATCTTTGTGGCCCTCTGCTGGACCCATTCCAACAGATCCATGTCCTTCCTGTGTTGAGGGCGCCAAAGCTGGACACAATACTCCAGGTGGAGTCTCACGAGCGCAAAGTAGAGGGGCAGAATCACCTCCCGTGACCTGCTGGCCACGTTTCTTTTGATGCAGCCCAGGATGCAGTTGGCTTTCTGGGCTGCCAGTGCACATTGCCAGGTCATGTTGAACTTCTCATCCACCAACACCCTCAAGCCCTTCTCCTCAGGGCTGCTCTCCAGCCATTCTCTGCCCAACCTGTATTTGTGCCTGGAGTTGCCACATCACAGGTGCAGGACCCTGCAGGGACTTTTATTAGGGATGTCAGCCTATAAGTGTTTTTCACAAAAATGTTTTACATAACTTGAACACAGAAATAAATTGGGACATCTCAAAGAGAGAGTTCCAGACCAACTGAGACAGCAGTGCTGTCTTTAAAGCAAGTAGCAACAAATGGTAGAAGCAGAAGAAACAAAGGTGGAAAGCCCTCCAGCAATCTCTTTCTTCACTATGGTGAGTCTAGATATTTTAAAATAACTAAACTTCAACTGTTTAACAACTAACCATTAGCATAACATTCAGTGACCAAATCTCTATGGTCTGTCCTAAGTTTTGACCTGTAGTTAGATGCCGAAATATTAGCCGTTGATGCAAAATTCCTATCAGACCATGGGCAGAAAGATGCACCTGATGTTGGTGATCCATCTGCTCCTAGGACTGGCACCTAAAACGGGTGAGATGAAGCACTCAACTCAGCTCACACCTCGGTGTATAATCATCATATGTGAAGCAGGGTAAATCAGCTGATTACTGTAATCTATTTCTAATACCACTGCAATTTAGAAAAAAAATTAGTTTGGAAGCAAAATGTTTGATTCGTACCAAAGAAATGGAAAACCTGAGAGGAAATCAAAATGAGTAGTGTAAGAAATGGGGACTTTGACAGAAGGGCCAGATTACATCTATAAAATCTGGGTTTCATTATCATATAAACTTCATTTTTACAAATAATTTTTGAGATTTAGAGAGAAGGTGACAGATTGAACAGTTAGATGTGAAAAACTGAAATAATCTTCAGTTTTAAACTGAATGATGTAATAGAAAAAAAACAGCATAGATACAACCCTGAGATAAAAAATAGTAGGTTTAGAAAATGACATTGTAGATGTTAAACTAGGGACACAAGAGAAGTATTTAAATTGTTAAGCAGGTGATTAAGGAGACTTTGAAAGGTATGGATGCAAAATGGAAAAAAAAAAAGATGGTACTTTGCTTGGTAGTAGTGTGACAATGACAGATAGAATCACAGAATAAAATGAAAAGTAGACTTTTTTTTTTTTCAAAAAAAATAGTATCACAAGTTTTTCAAACCTAATATTGATGATAGTATATAAGAAGTCACAAGCTACCCCTTACTTCATAGAAAAAGAATACTTGGGATACGAGCATACTCATGGTTGATGCAGTTTCCACTCCAGTAAACTACACAGGAAGAAAATGCTATTTCAGTATCAGAAGATACTGCCTTAATTATTGGTCATCGCAAAAATTATTTTCTAAGGAATTATGAGTTTGCCTTTCAGAGGTTGCTATTTTTTCTGGAAACTTGGCCTTAATATAGTTTTCACTACCACTGAAAGAAGTTAGAACTATTCCTCTTGCTGGCATGGCCAGATTGTATGAATGACTAGAACTGGTCACCTAGACACTGCTCTGAAATGTTAGACTTAGTTTTTCCTAATCCTCTGCTTAAACCTTGTCGTAGTGCTACATGAGGCATTAAATTGCCTCATCCCTGAAAGTGTTCAAGACCAGGCTGGTTGGGGCTTTGAGCAACCTGGTCTAGTGAGAGCTGTCCCTGCCCATGGCAGGGGGGTTGGAACTTCATCTTTAAGGTCCCTTCCAACTCTTACCATTCTATGATTCTATGATTCTGTGAAATTCTGTAAGTGCGTTGTAAGGGAGAGACAAGAGGAAAGTGACAGCGAACTTTCAGAACTTTGTCCTCCTGGCTTATGCTATGTGGTGTGCATGCCAGGGAACCTGGGGGCTGTCTGGCTTGGGTTTAGTTTCAGAAACTCGATGATGATAATTAGCAAGCAGATTTGGGGCATGAGGATGACAGTTTACATGACACTTTTGAAAGTCTGATAGATATGTCACAACATGTGAAATGCTTTAGTATCAACAAGGTGAACACGGTAGATGAAGAAGAGTTAAAATTAAGGAAGGTTGCAAATTCTCTTGGAACACACGCTTTTCTATACTGAACTTTGCCAAATTCTTCTAAATAAGGTGATAAGCACGAATGAGTAGAATTGCTGTAATGGTGAAAGTCAGACAAAAAAAGGACATTAGTTTCTTTCAAGGCTTGAATTTCAAGCAAATGTGTAGCATAGAACCTAGACTTGTGTCCACAGTATTTTTACTGATGTTTTGAGAAATGTTAATTTATAAGATTTAGTAAATTCAGTATAATTAGTTTTTTAGGTTTTGTTATTTCTTCATAGCAATAAATTTTAATTAACATGGAATTGCACACTGGATATTTACTGTTTTCTAATTTATTTATTTATTTTTCATCTGAATGACTTTAGGCTTTCACCAAGTAACATAAATAGACCAGTACCAGATGCTTTCTGTGCTCAATTTTGTAATCTAGGTCATACAGGCAGTATTCTCTACATGTACAGTGGTTCAACAACCCTAAAATACCACAGGAAAAGAGAGTGGACAGGAGAGTGAAGCAGATTCATTCCTTCCTGATCTGATAAGTTTTACTGCAAAAGACTGTGATAAAGCTTCTGATAGGGCAATCTGAGCACCAGAAGAAAATGCGATGCATGTTCAATTTCTTCATCAGTCACTTATTTATACTTATGAGCTCTCTGTATTACCTATAATTTAAATCCTAGAGGGCAGTAACTTGGCATTTATATCCAGAAGTGCCAAGCATACCTGTATTCAGAATGTTTAGTTATTATCTATCTTGAGATGCACATGAACCTTAGGAGCATTGCCAGAACTCTGAGAGTAAAACATATCTTGGATGTCCGTAAACTCTTATGGCCACCCCATAGATACAATATGCAATGCAAAATGAGACACTCTCAAAGGTAGAATCCAAATATTTAGGACTTCTAAAATTTCCATATTTTTTTTCCAGAAAAGAAAGATAAGCACATGTGTAGTCAGAAAAAAAAAAGTATGTGTGAACATATATATGAATCTATATAAAATTATGCTTATAGAGAGAAAGATTGAAACATATTTGAAAGAAGTATAAGGTCCTTTATTCTTACTTTACATTATGTATCAAACAGTATGTTCTTGTCCTCAAGTGTAAGTCAAAGTGTATAAAACCTGATTTTGTTTGACTTACCCATACATTCAAATAATTGCTGTGTACATTGCGAACTTCAGCTCAATTCACATTTGCTAAAAAATTGTTAAGTCTTTGGTGAGATGAAAACAAATTTCTATACATCTCCCATGAGGTTGGTTTATGTCAGTTTGAACTGAATCTTGCTTGGAGATTTTCTGCTCATTTTAATTCAAAGTCTAGTGTGAACTCATGAGATGCAAACCTAAGGCAATAGAAATGGCTATATATTGAATAGATCTTTCACAGTATTTTTTTTTTAACTGAATTATTTTATTATATCTCTGTTTCAACATGAGAAGTGAGACCTTAGCATTGGTCATGTTCAATAATTAATCTTAAGTAACTTTCAATTTCTAGAATACCTCTTTTGATGAAATATTATTCTGAAGACCATTTTTTGGTAACAAAAGAAGGAAAATAAACACATAATCAACAATTAGGAGAATAATACAGAAATAAATTGCCTTAAACTGAAAGGAGATGGTAACAAGGTGGGGGTTGGTTTTTTGTCTAGTAACAGGTGAAAGAATAAGAGGAAATGGTGTCAAGTCATGCTGAGGAGGTTTAGAATAGCTATTAGGAAAAATTTCTTCACAGAAAGGGTTATCAAACATTGGGGCAGGCTGCCTGGGGAAGTGGTTGAAGCCCTGGAGGTATTTAAAAGACAGGTAGACATAGCGCTTAGCAACATGGTTTAGTGCTGGTTTTGGCAGTGTTAGGTTAATGGTTGGAATCGACTATCTTAGAAGTCCGCTCAAACTAAGATGATTCTATGATTCTGTGATTCTAAATCATAAGAGCAGGTTTATGACTGCAGGAAGCATGGAATACTCACCTAATCAGAAGGCTATACTTTACTTGCCACTGTGAACACTAAAACATTATGATGCTCGTATGTTGGGAAGGTGCTAGAACTCTATAGTAGCCTGTTACCATATAAGTTGATAGCTTAAATCATCCACCACAATAAAATAACACTGTACAACAAACAGAGAATTCTGCTTATTACAGCTTACACTACTTGCCACAGTTCTATCAGTAGTAATATTGTGAATAATGGAACACACACCTGTTATATTCTGGAAATCATTTGGAACCTGAGAAAACTGAGCCAAAAGCAAAAAGCAAATAAATAAAAAAAAATGTTAAAATAAAAAATAAAATAAAATAAAAAGAAAAAGAAAAAAAATCACAAAACCAAAACCCAAGTGTGTGATTACTCTGAAACCCTCCATCCCCCTAAAAACCCCCACAAAATCAGAGTTCACAACTCCTATGGGCCTCATTTCTACATATCTTTGTTCTGTTCTCAAATTCCCCGCAGGCCTGTTCTGTCTAAATCACTAAAAATGAACAAATGAAAACTGCTGTAAACCTTCTCTGAAACATATCTGTTTAATACACTGAAGTCATTTCAAAGATTGTTCAATTTCAGAGCACCTGTAATTTTGGCTTTTTAAAAATTTTGCTTCATTTCCTTCTGTAATAGTATCTAAAATTTGAAGAATAACAATAAAAATATTTTTAATGTTATCAATGTGCTGCAATTCAGCGTTGCTATCTATCACTTTACTATTTGAATTTTTTCTTTAAAAGCACAACCCTCAGCAGTGAAGTTATTTTTATCTTGAGATCAAAAGAACAAGAACAACAGTAGCACCACCACTTGTTATTGCATTGAACCAAAAGGAGTAAAATAATCTACAAGAAGAATGTCCAGAGTAGGAAACTTTCTTAGACCTTTGTTCAAACATATTTAATCAGTGATGAAATTTCAGGAGATGCAATTACATTTTAGGTCCTTACTATGTTGACTCTGAACTTTACATAGTTCCTAATAAAAAACTTCCTAAAGAACGTGTAGTTGTCATAAAATCTCTGAGACATACTTTTTTCATGAATATGTCTGATCTAGGAGATCAACACTTACATTTTCAACCAGTTATAAACCCAGATATGTTTGCTTTGTTCAAATCGGAGAAAAAAAAAAAAAAGTGTTTTATCTAGTACCTATTTAATTCTTAATTTTCTCAGTCAGTTCTGCACAAGCATAAAAAACATTCAGATTCTTGATTTGTAACTTTCAGTTCTTCTTGTATTATGGAGCTTCCCAAATCGGATTTTCTAAAAAATGTGGTGGTTTTTTATAATTATTTTTGTCTGTTAGTCGCTTAACAAAGCCCTTTTTCTTCTTCTTTTTTCTTCCTTTTTCTGAGTGTTTTGGACAAAGTACAGGATTACTTTACAATACTTACGTCATGTAACTTATATGTGCCTATACTAAAGTAAACTTGAGAGAAGAAATTTCTGTGACATTTTATAGTCAAGTTTTAAATGTGACAATGTTTCCCTTGTAAATTAGTCTTTCAGAATTGTTCTCTGGACATGTTTTATAAAAAATGTTGGAATCTTCCAATAGGAGACTTCTTTTGTCTCCAAGGAGGTGTTTTCTCCTCTAGGCAGGCAGATGTGTAAATCCAGTTTTGGTCTTGCATTATAGGCATTCAGCATGCCGTATTGAGACAAAATGTGTAGCAGATGCTCTTCATAGAATGTTAAGTACCTGTCTTGGCTTTTTAAATTTCATTTTAATACATAAATAATATGGTCATATCGTATTTGTGAACGTATTTGTATTGTGTCACACTTAATCACTTGCAGCAAAATCAATATTTTCTCTCTGAATTTAATAGAAACCAGTGAAAATAAGTAGGAAACCTCTAGTAAAAAACAATAAGTAACATTTTGCTTACAGCTTTATTCATACCACTTTCAACGTCACTGCACAAGTCATGACCTCATGGACTTGAATATATTTACCAGGAACAAAATTCCAGTCCCGCAGCATTAATCTGTGCACACAGTTTTTCCTAACAACTCCCGACACAACCTGCTTCCACCCCAAAAAATAACTCTTTTTAACTGCAAAATGTTATTTCTGAGAGTAATGCATTTTGGTACTTTATATGTCATAAAAGTACAATAGGTTATTAACACAGAGCTGGGGCTATTTCACAGACCTTAGCTGGGAAAAGCCCTTTTAACAGCTCAGTCATGTGATAGGACAAAACTGTGGGTCTATTAAGCTAATTGTTTAGTGGGTAGGTTTATAACAACACACTCTAATCTGGTTATTTATTACATCTTTCAAGTCAGGGAAAATCATTATATGTTCCCCCTTCTTTAAGACCTATAGTTGCTGTTGTTTAAACAGGCTTATTTACATTTTATTTACTGCCACCAGATAATTATTGATATTTAAGCTTTAAAGACTTTATTTCTTTTAGAATACATTACAAATTTTAGGCTAGTCTCTTTCTGGTAAATATGATCTTAACAGGAAGTGGTTTCCCTTTTCCTACATTCATGTGAACACAGGATACCCACCTTGAACAAACAGCTTTATTTTTCACTACAGAATTGTCTTGTGTCACAAGAGCAACAAATGGGTGTGTTGGCATTACTGTTTGTACATCTACCCATGTATTACTGAGTCTGGGAGACCATCAAACTATAGCTTGACACTGTGAAATTTTGTGTTTAAACTCCTTAGATCTGGGCAATATTTTTGTATGAGCCAAGAAGATGCCTCTCTTCTCCCTCTCCATCCCAGTGAAATAATTCATGTGAGTCACCCTTCACACAGAGGTGTTGGTGCTGTTTAGGAATTCTCCCTTAGCTGCTCTCTGCTCCATCCACAGATAATGCATGGATAACTTCACAGATAACTGCTTTATACAGGTAATGCTTCAAACAAAATCTTGACATTGCAGCAGCACAGCACATGGCAATTGTCAGTGTATATGAGTTATCTGGTATCAGATTACTCCTTAAATTGAAGGCATACTGGTTTCTCATTATCTGTGCTACAGTTCAATATTTACCCATCACTGTGATCAACCTTTTTCTTTAGTGATAAAATGCAACACATTATCACCCTGTGGCCCTGTAATACACTATTGTCATTGCTAGTAAAGTGCTTTGTACTGAATCTGCAGACCCTCAGGACTGTTTTGTCAGGTTTCCTCTGAACTTTTTTTGTCCTGCCTGCAGCCTTGATTTAACTGTAACAGCAATTTTTCTATTTGACCAGGCTCATGGCTCATTTGTTTTACTTTTGTTTATGTGGTACAACCATAATTTTGTATACACAGCAGAGATAAGCAGTTATTCTATGTAGAATAAGACATTTACAACTGATGCAGTGTAGACAAAAACATGCCTAGTATGATAGCAGAGGTCTTCAAAAAAGCAGAGACACAGCGTTCAGCATAGAGATGCACCTGAATGGGAGAATTAGAGATGGGGCACAGGACTGGATCTGGGGACCACCAACTGTGAGCAACTCACTAATTGTCAGTTAAAGAAATGCAGACCTGGAGGTGGGCAAAACTTGGTTTTGGGTAGCAAAGGAAATGAAGGAATAGTATCTAACATGCACAAAGACACCTTATATAGTACATTTTGATGTAGTAAGGAGGTGTAGATGAGTGGAGCTAACTACTAACAACTCCCTGTAATATGATCCACAGCCCCACCCCACCAAGAATATGACATGGGAGGAGCCAGAGGAACGTGGAAAGAATGAGCATAATACCAGGAAAAGGGATAGAAACTAAGAATTGTGTGCATTACATTTTAATTATATTATTATTACCAAGAATTTTTCTGTATAGCAGTATTCCAACTGTATGATTCTTCTTTTTTTTTCTGTTAAAATTAGGTCTATATAAGTAAAGATTCTTGAACTAGACACTTAAGATTTTGATTGTTCTAAAAATAAATGTTTAGCTTTGTATATATACACATATATGCATATATGTATATGCACACATATGCTATATACATATATATACATGTATATATATATGTACATGTAAGGTGTGCTTATCTCTGCCTACAAAAATGATTTTTAGCATAACCACACAAATTCACAAAAAGACATACACATACAGCATTTTGTCTTAGGGAAGGTACACACATAACAGTACACATCACTGCTCTTACACTTCTATCACTATATCCACTATATGCTTGAAAAGAAAGACCTACTCTTTATTAATGTTCCTGCAGTAAAATGTCAGGTTCTCAGCAATTTGATTTGGTACTTAAATTTTGTCCAAGATCCTCTGTTTCATATTTCTGTATGTTGATTGGCATTTACATATTTACAGCATCTATCTGTACCATGAGCATGCATAGGTTAGCATATTTTCTTTACCCCTACCATGAGAGATAGTGTCTCTGAGATACTCTTTTTTAGGATATTCTTCCTCAAATGATTTATTTTCCACTGATCAAACAGCCTTTCTAGCATGAAATATTATGGCTGGAGCAAAATACTCAGTACACAATGACCAACCTTCATGGCTTTTGGCTTCCTGTACACTGAGCACTTATCTCCTTAGCAAAGGCAGTTTACCACATCTTTTTCTCACTGCTAGGGGCATCAATTCTTACATTTTTCTGGAAATGCTTGACTTGAAATATAATGCTATTGCAGTTGTCTTTTTCACAGAGATACCACATTGTCTGTTTACTTATTAGCAATTAACGTATCCAAGTTTTTTAAACTACTGAGATTTCCAGTTCTTGACTCTATAGCTTACCGCTGAAGTCTCAGAAAAACAGTTTCTCATATCTTACCAACAATAGCTTAGCCTAACAAGTATTATTTTTTCATAAACCAGACCTAGAGTGTTCATACATCTCAACAAACCAAAAATTTTTCCTTTATTTACTAAAATTACCCCTGGTTTGAGCTATTGCCTGAATATGAAGATATAATTGACAAGGAAGTCTTAATTACTTTTGGCAAATAATTTGCAACCACCCGTAATGGTATGGGAGAGAGAAGAGTGGTGTTTCCCTTTTATTTTCATTTTTTAGTATTTTTTTTTCTCCCACTATTTCTAAAAGGTTTTTCTTTATCCTATTATTATTATTAAGATATTAATGGAGTATCGCAACTCCACAAAAAGGAATGGGATTGGATTGGTGACTAGCCAATCTTACTGTCTTCTTTAATACCCATTTCTTTAATCTCAAGATTCATTTGAATTTTCCTTAGGTTTGATAAGAGCACATTTGAAAATATAATGAATCAAAACTATTTTTTTGCTTATATATAGCTGCACTTAACTGGAAAAACCTGTTCACAAAAATGGTACTAAACGTAATCTGATGATATAACTATGACCTGTTGGTACACTAAAGAAATTAATAAATTTATTTCCTTAGAAGAATCACAGAAAATAATATAATAGGTCACATTTTAGTCAATTATTCCACTGATTCACGGAGGACAAATCAACACTGAAGAAATTTACTTACAAGTAATATTCTACAGTGATTTTGAAAACACCTGCCTGTATAAGCTAATAATATAAGAAAGCAGGACTACTAATACAAGAAAGCAGGACTTTTAGAGTCATGCTTTTTTGCTAATTACATGTGAATTGCTTCCAAATATATGTGTGTGTGTATATATACACACAAACAATTTTAGCAGTATAAATGTAATATGATAACCATATACCATTCTTGATAAAGTTGTTTAGGAAAATAAATTCAAATCTGAGCAAAATTATATCTCTCCAGCATGCATAGTGGACATGTACATATATGTGTGTGTGCGTGTACGTATATATGTTTCCTGTGTAATGTTTTTTGGCACAAAACACGCTGTTTTGAGTTTGAAAATGAGACTATGAACTGGTACTGAAACCTATACAAGGGAATAATTTACCAACCATATTCTTATTCCAAGAATCTGTAATAGAAAGCAATAATTTCAAGAAATAGTGTATGGTAAAATTAACTTGTTATTGAGATTTTTTTCCTTTTTCAAATATTCTTACCTATATTTAAAAATCAGTGATGGCCATAGGGCCAATTCAGTAGATTGCTAGAACAGAAGGAGGTCAGATGCAACAAAAATGGACATTAACACTATAAAACTATGCAAGTAACATACTGATTTCAAAAGTCCTATAATACAGCTTGCTAAAATATAGATCCATTTTCTAACTATTACTTTATGAAAAAACGTGACTCTTGCAGTTGCATTGGATGAACTTTCAGCAAAAATATTAAGGTGATAATAATGCACAGGATGGTGAACTCAGCTCTTGACTTATAACACAGCATCCATTTATAGTTAAATGAATGTGCATGCTGCCTTTGTTCCATTTCTTTCTTCTGCTTTGTTAGGCAAATGGCAGGTTGATTTGAAAATTCTTCAGTGTTTTACAAAACTTGAATTTCACTTGAATAATTTCTCTGGGTGCTTTTTTAATCCTCCACCTCAATAATGGTAAATTTGATATGATGTTACTGAATTGTAATGTTCAATAATCTAAAAGCCTCAAAACAAGCCTTCAAGGTTTAGCTGTCATTTGAGACAGCTAAAATAGGTACATGTGTGTAGTGTATTTGTCTTCTGTCCATTCCAGAGCAAGTTTGCCCCCATTTAACTTAGGGCATATACCAGGCAATACAGCCTTTTGTTTACTTCAGGATGAGGATGTTCAAAAAGGCTATTACTGTTGAATAGCTAATACATCATAATTGTTACCCCAGGATAACTTGCTCATATCTATAACCTCACTTAGCTGTTCTACAAATTTAAGTCACATCTATCTACTTATCATTCTAATATGAGTAAAGTTCTACAGCCTTTGGGACATATTTGAGTACTCTTGTATAATACTTCATTCTCTGAACAAACCCATTGGTTTCACTTTAAAGGCTCTCAAAGACTTCAATGAGCTGTGAAATTAAGCTCTACCCTTGTACTCTTTTCAATTTGAGTTTCATAATGGACATTTGTACAGCTGTTTTGTTGTATGAATGTTTGTGGAAGAGCTTTTAATTCACCTGAATCCCTGATATTCACACATGAATGACCATATTTATAATCCTACCATATAAACATGAAATTACTAACAGAGTTTGACAAAGCAAAGTTGAATGAAGGTTGTGCAGAATAGACAGTCATATTTAAACTGAGGCTTGGGGCTCCCTAATACATAATTTTTTACTGGTTTGGGTTTTTGGTTTGTTTGGTTTGGGGTTTTTTTGGGAGTTTTGTTTTTGGTTTTTGTTGGTTTTTTTTAATCTAGATGAGAATCATTATGTCCTACATACAGTATGATGTATGTAGGTACCCAATATTAATTGTGGAAACATTACTGAAATTGGTAAAAATGGGTTATTTCACAGTAACTTAAAATTTTCCCCTAGAAGTTGGGGAGAGAAACAGTATTTGAACAGATTTAACCTAAAGACTAGAAAATCCAGAAAGAAATAAAGAATAGATTTGGTTGTTGAAAAAATGCCTTATTTTAGGACAGTGTTATGATTTTCAGGGAACCCAGTTTGGATTTTTGATGATTCTCAGTAGTAATGCTATGTTTGAAGGCCATGGACTGGCACTACAGCACTTTGTGTTCACCACACCAGCTGAGTATCCTGCTTGGTCCTAGCCAGAAGCTATGCAGAGAAGACCAGGAATAACTTTCAAGAAATACTGGGCTCAAAACCAGTAACACTTCCAATGGAAACATTTGGGAGAGGGAAAATAAGAGAGGAGTGTGTTGTGTCAATAAAACAAGAAAAGATGGGGAATAAGAAGTCTGTGTAATAGCACAGCCACCCCTCTCTTGGTAATCACCAACATCTATTACTTGCAACTATTATACACAAAGTCCACCTGTACTTTGTAGACAGAAAGACAGCTTCACCATGTGAATAAACAGCAGCATGCATGAAGTGTCCCACTATGATACGATAATCAATCCTCTCAGTCTGTCTTATGTATATTAGAAACCCTCTGGCCAATTACAGTTAATGAGAAAATAATTACAGATCACAACTGGTCCATAAGGCAGATGAACAGGGAGAAAATATACCTATATTTTATAGGTGTATACCTATAATATACATAAATTATAAACATAAGGTATAAATACCTATACATACATTATATATACACCTATAATAAATATATTGTTTTATTAGCTCAGAGAATGTCCTGTCCCAGTAAAATTGGAAGATCTTCATGACAATGAACAAAAGAAAATCTAAGATACAAGCACTTTAGTTTGAAAATCCTAGTAAAGATATGTTTCAGTAGACAGAAATAGCAAGTTTGGACTGTTTCAGACTGAGCTTACTCTTTATAATTTTTTTGCACGTTTACTTGAACAGAACTCTGGTTAAAGCATGAAGATTGATGGAAAAGGCACATAAGTTTCTTTCAGAGAATTTTTGCCTCATTTGAGCCAGAGTGCCCCAGCCACAAACTGTAAAGCATTTTGGAACAAGGTCAGTAGAGCTGATATTAATCCTGACAGAAGTGGACGTCTCTTATAGCCATACTTAAAAGATCATTTCCTTATGGGAATTTGATGATCTTCTACCACCTTCACAGTCTGTTACAGAGTTTGAATATGAACAGAATGTATTTTTATAGTATGTATGCATTATGGTACCTTTTACTTGTCTCTTAGTTTCAGATCCAGTGCTCTGCATATTTGAAACACATTACAGCCAACATGGTTTATTTGAACATTAAGCTTTATCCTATAGTTTGTTGATAAACTGTGGATGAGGAAATTTAATCTGTTATAAAACAGAACATTGGAGAGCTTTGTGCTGAATGTTTAATTTAGAAGTATTATCAGTAGTGATATTGGTGATTAATATTTTTTCCCATTGCAGTGTTAAAAAACACTTTTTCGTCATTTGAAACATCCATTTATTATAAGCTAAAGAAGCAGGGTCTGAATTTTTAGGAAATGGCATATCTGTTGCATACACACTGGAACCTGCAGTTTGAGAAGCCAAATTGTCATCACAATTCTTTGATGACTTTCATTCCTGAATATAGGTTTGAAGGGGTGATCTTTGAATGTTTGTCCATCTGTCTATCTATACATTAATATTATAAGATATATGAAGGCATTTCTTACAAATACTAAATTTAATTAAATGCTCTCTGAACACCGGCAGATAATACATGTATGTCATTTGTTCTGAAGTATTGGCTGGCTTTTCATAGCAGCATGTGTGGCTACAGTAGGTATTAGCAATGCTGCCAGCCTGACACCTGCACTAAGCAACAGACTCACCCTAATGTAATTTAATAAGATGTCTTTTGTTATTAAACCAAGAATTGTATGTTGCCAGCCGAGGTGGAAAATAGGTCCCAGAGGTTGTTCTCCCTTGTTCCATCTGCAGTTATTTTTAGGGGGCTTTAATATTTAAAAGTCTATTACTAATTTCAGCATTGCCCGCACAAACCTGCTTTGTAGTTCTATTGCCAAATTATCCCTTGAAGGCAAGTGCTGTAAATAATTTCTCAGTTCTGTTCCTAGACGCTTGCCAAGGTCATTATCTAGCTTTCCCACAATCCCTCTATTCTGACTTTGATTGTGAGTGGTAACTAAGAAACAGTTATGAGATGCAATCACAAGCTGTGGCAGTCTTATCAAAAGCTGAAGATGGTCCCCGAGCACTCTGATGAAGCCAGTGGCTCAGCTGCTCTTGCTTCCTTAATACTTCATTTATCTTTCGATTTGGTCAACCAACAGAGCAGCAACAAGAGCAAATATAAAACAGGCGCAAGGAAGCAGACGTGACAGCCAGAGAGAAAGGAGGCTCCAGAAAACCAGCTGGCTGGAGCTGATTATAGAATTCCAACATTTAGCTTTTACACAGCAATAATTCTTTCTTGTGTTCTCATTCTTTGCTTCCTTATTTCTCATATTGTCAAAAGTCTGACATCATTTTTAAAAATGTAAATAACTATTCCATGAAAAGTTTTTCTTGAGTTGAGGCATGAATTTCAAGATCAAAATAACTGTCATGTAAAGCTGTCCTTGTTTTATACAGACTTATGATAAAAAAGCCACCAAAATTGTAGTATCACAAATCGCTTATTTGTCAAAGTCACATGTTTATGTATGTTAAACATAGGACAAAAAAAAGCAATGTTGATGTGCAAATACAGACATCTAGTTATACACTGAAAAGAGATGTTAAGTATCCATGTGCAGTTCAGGTCCTTAAATTTAGGAACCATGTAATGAGATATGATTGCAGTTATTCAAATTCACATTGCAATTATGTTAGAATCCTTAGAAGATTCCAGCTTCCAGCCACACATCCTGGCATCACCCTACCCCTCGGAATTTGAGAAATACTGTTTTTTTCTAACTCTAGACATTTGACCTTTGCAGATTGACAAGCTGAAAATTAAAATGCTTTACAAGATCCTGGTGTTTTAGGGTGAAATCTCATTCCAGTAGTGAGAAAAGAAAGTTACCCCATTTCAACTATTCACTTCAAGGAGAGATGGGGAAAACAAATTAAGAAGGAGGAGAACAGAAAGGAGGAGAAAAGATAGAAAGGAGGAGGGAAGGAAAGAAGGAAATAAAAATGGAAAATAGAAATGTCAGGCTTCTGACTTTGAAAACTTCAATTCTGACAAGAAATGCATTACATTCTTTTACTTTTTTTTTGTAAATAAATTATGTATGCAGTATTTTAGTCATAGGCTACTTAAAATTCAAAAGCTACATCTCTACTATTAAATTAAATAGAGTCAGGCAATGTTCCTGGGAGCTGGAACTTGGTTGTGCATATTGTAAAATTTTTAAGGTAGGATCTCACACAATTTTTTGTCTGGGCCAGTCAGCATACTTCTAAACAACTTCTGGGCACAGTCAGAGTTTTACTAAGGTACAGGAAGGTCTCCACTGCTGAATAAACATTTTGCATAAGGCCGTCTTCTTTTAGGAGATGAGAAAGTGTAATAGTACTAAAGCAATTTCTCTCTGTCTGTTCACTTGAGTGTTAGAGAATATTTCTAGCACCTTTTAATTTGTTTGGATAGACACAATCACACTACTATTTGAAAACCAGAATGCAATTACATTATTTAAAATAAATAGATATTCTATACAGTAAGACTGTATTCAATCCAGTTACTGTATTTTTGAGAATTTCATTCTGAAAAAAAAAATAATTAAATTTTGTTTTAATCCATGCAAAACAAGAGGAGAATCTCATCAGCAAAATTATAATTTGCATTCTTCCATGACTCAAATTGGAGCAACACAGTAAATACCTCTGTATTAAGATCTGTATTTGTTTTACAGGTGTGGATGATTCATTTCAAAATTTGAACCAGCCCAAAATAATTTGTACAAGGGACGAAAAATATTTGGTACCTCTGAGCTTCTTATTGTAGTATTTTGACCTTAATTAAAACTGTTTCAGTAAAAGTGTATCCAAGCAGTTTCCTTCTACAGTTAGATAATTAGTTCTTTGTGAATTTAAAGTATCAAATTTTCCACGTGAATACATCTTATACATTATAAAGTTACACATTACATTTATCCTTTGATATCCATACAGGAAACATAAGCTTATCAGCACAGGTCAGGGTTTGGGTTAATTTCTTTCTTTCTTTTTCTTTTTTATTTTTTTTAAATAAGAATGCTATATTTAACTGAAAAATACAATTTTGAGCCACCTAAATTAATAAATACACCAAATACTTCTCAGCAATATATCAGGGGAAAAAAAAGAAAAAATTGCAGATAGAAATATTAATTTTTAATTGAGCTATATTTATTTCAAAAAGGAGGGTTAGAAGTGGTTCACATGTACAAAATGGAACCTTTCCTGTTTCAATATAACAATGAAATTTATCTCAGCTAATAGTCCCTCACTTCGTTTTCCATCCCTTCTTTACCAATTCTGATGTTCTGCTATCGCATTAAAAAAAAAAAAAAAGAGACCATTAATTTGATAGGAAATCAGTGTCTTTCATCTGTATGTTTTTCAGGAAATTCGAGAGAGTGACTTTATCTAGCCATACTCTGGCTTTAATTGATGTTAGACTGTTTTCTCAGTAAACTTAAAGAAATGTTGCTTGTTAATGAAAAACTCTAATAATTTTTGACTCAAGTATTTATAGGATTGTTTCACATGCTCATTTTAATTTTCCAAAGAATATCAGACAATAAGTTGAATATAGTGCAACACAGGCTTGCCAGTAGGCTGGAGGAAATCCAATAATTTATCATTCATTTCAAATTCACTCATAAAATCATATCATATGTCAAAGAATTTTTTTACAAAACTACAGAAACAACTCTTTATGTGTGAGAGGACCTTGTCACATTTCAGCTAAGTCATTCCACCTATTTCACAGATAAACCTATTTATTTTTTTCTCATCAATGGCATGTGAGATAATGTTATATTCCGTTACTCACAGGAGCTACTGAAATGGTGCCCTCTCAACCTGAGCTTTCAACTACTTTTACTTAGGTGTGGGGATAAGAAGAGAAAGTTAATCTCTCTTCAGTTTTGTTTCTTTTGTGCTCATGAATAATTAGCCTTGTTATCTCCCTGTATTCTATTAATTTTTTTTTTATAGAAGTTGGTCATATTAATATGGTTCTTTCAATGACAATTTTTCTTGCTTAAATTAAAAAAAAAAAAAAAAGAAAAAGATTAGAGGACAGATTGTGTCTGCTGCTTCATGACTATTCTACAGTAACGTAAATTAGTGCCTACAGAAGCCCATCACCTAGCAGCATTCTAAAGAAAAAACTGTTTCAATGCATGGGTGAAATTTTGAGCTGAACAAGAAAGAATCATAATTTGGGAATCCATAAAAACAATATAGAAGAATATGACACTTAATGTCACATGTCAGAGAAACTTACGGTTAATTCCAAGATCAGCCTGACTGGATATCATTCCAGTAAGAAGATAAAAGCCTCAGTGGATGTATGAAAAAGGATAAAATTAGGAATATGCACACTTCCGTTTTATGAAGAGCTGGGCAGCTTACCCTGTGAATGCAAATGCCCACATGAAGCATGTGTTTACCTTTATTCCCGCAGCAATTAACTTAATAAGAAATTTCCTGAGGATTCTCACCTATGATTCACCCACAACAATTTACCATAGGAAGCATGACCCACATCACAGCGCTTCTTTGGTGATTTTTTGTACATTTAATAGGCACAAAGAATAGATATGGGGATAATAGAAATTTGCATAGAAAATAAACATTCTGCCATGCTAAAGAGTTATCAGTATTTCAGCAATAACCCTAAGCAGTTTTACCAGAAAAATGCCTTACAGGTGTTGAATGAAACTAACATGTTCCCTGTCCACGGAGAAATGTCTACTTGGTCAGAGATCTTTTTACTCTTCCGTATTTCAGGAATAATAGAATTGGGTTTTCATTCCTTAGAAATTCAAAGCAGCCTATGAAATTTCTGACCAAGGTAACTCTACCTACATTCCTCCTTAGACACTCTTCATATCCATCTACTAGCCATTTTCTGATACACAATGCAGAAATAGTTTTCTTTTATAGCCAGAAGTTTTTCACAGTATGGTCTGAGTAAACCACTCCATCTGCTAGTCTAGGTTCTGCAATATAAGATGTGTCCTACAGGTAAGTCCTCACACTGGCTGTATAAATGGACTGTGGGGTAAAATCATATTGCGTACCACTTATCTGCCCCTTGAGAAGTAGAAAATCAGATGGGAAGAACAGAGCCGAATGTTCATTGAAACAGTCCTGCAACAGCTACAAGACTTCATTCAGCAGATGTAAATATATCTGCAGCATGATGGAATTAAGGAAGAAGAGATTAGAGAATAGGAAAAAGCACTGGAGGAGAAATTGTCACTCTTTCAAGAAAAGCTGAAAACAAGCATAAAAGACGTTCTCATTATGTACAGACCTTGTGATACTGCTCTATAAACATTCCCATTGAGGTTTTGAAATCTCCTAGAAGGTATTTAATTATCACAAGGTTTGGCGCAGCTAAATTTAGCAACCACTACTCTCTAGCACTTACTGTCTGAATAGAGATATGCACAAACCCTGGCAGTCATTATCTTCTAACAAAATTTTACTGGGGAAAAAATATAAGATTTTGGGAGTTCATATTTAACGGCAGAGATTTGTGTACTGAATACATGCACTTCTGTTAAATAAAAATTAAAAAAAAAAAGATACTGTTTTCCTCTGATTTTTTAAAGGAAACTAGGAAATTTTTAACCCAGTATCCTGAAAAAGTATCTATTCTCAATCTTTTTCTAATTCATTTCATCTTCTAGTTGTCAGCAGCTAGTGGTCCCAAAAGTCTTTCATGTCAAATATTTCTTCTATGTCACATACAGGGCAGAAGGGGCAAAATCTCCAAACTGGCAAGCTAAAGAAGGACCGCTTCAGCAGCTATAAATAACAAGAATTTAAATTTTTAATCGACACAGCAGCAAAGTTCATTTTTTAGGAAGTGTGTCCTACAAAACCGACACAACTGGTAGTCTCAGCCCCAAATGAGTATGTTTAGTAAATCTTCAGAACATTTAAGTTTTCACATAGGAACAAGAGGAGTGAATCTCATTCTTACCCAGCCTTTGCTGTCTACATGGAAACTGCTGAAGATGAGTCGGCACTGTTAGTGGTATTCACAGCTGTGTAAGCAATATTCCTAGTGCGGAGGAAATAGAAGCTATACAGTGTTCCTTTGTAAGTATAGAAAAGGTGTGAACAAAATAAATAAAATTAAAATTTTAATGAAAATGAAAAAAACTTACATGCATAAAATGAATGTACCTTTATTAACTTCTGACTTAAAACTCTTTTATGCATAAATATCACTTGTAGCATTATCATCATTATTCCCATCCACTACTTTATAAATGGCAAGTGATATTAATGTTAATTAATATTTGATGTGATAGGCATGCTTTAACAAGTGGGGAAATTGTCTCTTACTCGATGCTCCTTCCCTGTCCCCTGATATTTCACATGCCGTATCAAAATATCTCCGTAGAAACAGAATTTGTTTTTTGATCAGATAATTCCCTACTGTATATAATCATTTTTAGAACTTACACCTTGTCAGCATTTCCTGGTGTAAGAATAAGGGGCCTAATAAGTGACAGACATGGACTGCAGTCTTTGAAAGAAACTTGAGCCATTACCTTCCTTCAAGGCCCGAGAAAATTTTTGCTATTGACGAAGGTCAATTAATTTTTAATGCATTCCCTCATATAGAAATACTTACCTCCCACTGTTGTTGCTCCGAAGCATACTCTGGGGCATATGTGGTTTTATTTCAGAAACACCTGCCCCAACCCTACCTGGATATAAAGAGAATCTAGCCAAAAAATCGGAAAACTACAGTTTTCCAATAACTGATTATAAAAAATATTTCACTGCTGGTGGAAGTTAAATTCATCTGGTATTATTATCATGGACATATTCCTTTAGTCTGTGAACTTCAAACTGTTGCCATCTGCTATCCAAGCTCTTGACTGTTTCTTCCTTTCCCTGCTCTTCTATGGTATAGAAATGTTGAGAACTACTCAGAAAAGATAGTAAGGAGTAGGTCTTTTCAAAGACACAACTAGTAAATTCATTAGAATTCACTAAATCATTCACTTCAGAAAAATTGCTAGCATATCCAGACATTGAACAAGTGATAAAAACAAACTATGGGTCTGTCAAGTAATCCAGACTCTTGGCAAGTTTGATCTAAAACAGGTACAACGGTCGGACAGGTACAAAGGGTCTTTTCCAACCTAAGTGATTTTAGGATTCTATAATAATAAGGAAACAATTTTCTTAAGTTCCCCTTCAAATATTTTCTGAACCATTAGCATCTGAGAGGAGACTGTATTTTGCAAGCCTTAAATAGAAAAGTGCATTTATTTATCACATCTCGGGAGCAGGTCAGTTTCCTGCACTGTATCTCATTCTCCTTCTGCCTTTATCTGTGTAATAGTGTCATAACAGATTTTGGTAGTTTCATGCTATAAAGCCCCTCCTTACTTTTTACGGTCCAAAACATGTCATAAAAGGGTTTCAGTGGCACAAAGGTAAATTTAACATGATAATAACAATGTGTGATTGTTCCAACATTTCACCAGTGATGGCATATAACCATGTTTCAACATACAGAAAATTTCCATAGATTCTTTTTTAATGAAGCTTAAACTTGTTACAGCTTTCTTTTGTGTTTATGCATCTTCACATAACACCAAACTTGCAGAGGGGAATTCAAGGTGGACATTTTTCTGCTTTCCAGCATATAGCAGACATATACTATGATCTTATTAATATTATATAGAAAAGGAATGACATACTGCTTTCTAAAACCCCTACTGATGCTGTATCCCTGCATGTCACTAGTAAAATAGAATGTCAAAGAAAGAAATTACTAAGGAAACCTATGGCAAGTATGACCTCACCTTCCCCAAAGAAGGACCAATCTCTCAATCAAGGAAAGTAATACAAGTAAGTGAAAGATAAGAGTGACTTACAAGGAATATTATTAAAACATGTTGACTGAAAGGCTGCTTTGTGTCTTCCTTTTTTTTTTTTTTTTTAATTCCAGTTCCAATCTTTACTGTTTGGTGGAGCTTAGTCATAGTATAATTAAGGCAAAGGATGAGGATTTAGTTTCCGTTCAAATTCAAAATTTATGATTGAAATACAAAAATCAGGAAAGCAGAAGAAATGTAGTTGAAAATGAGACTGAAGAGTTTGGTTGCAGCAAAAGGGAAGTTCTGTGCCATACGAAACACTTTATCATGTGCTGCCCCTCTGGAAATTCCAAAAGGGTTAGTGAGAAGGGTGTGTATCTCTCCAAGATCTTGTGTCAGCTTCATGTGGATGTATGCTAAAGGCATACAAAAGATTATTGTTGGCAAGAACATAGAGAGGGAAATCTTGTCCTAGATCCCGGTGGCAATAACAAGAATTTAGTTTCTTTAACTAGCATTTACCAGTAAATATAAACACCTGACAGTAGAAGCTTAAATTTAGATACCTGTATCCACAGGTGTCTCCCACATCTGGGGCTCTTTTCAATTTCCAAACACAGGCAACCAGTGTCACTTAAGGTGGTTTAGGACAGGCTTTGCTACATGGAGTATATAGGAGACCTATGCTTTCAGGAGAGGCCAAAGGAGGCAAGACAGGACTTGCTAACACACCTCCAATGACATAAGTGTGTTGTTAAACAGACCACTTTGAACCTCTATCTGTGTGCATTTCTCTAGTAACATTATAAAATACAGAACTGTATCATTAAAATGTCTATAACTATTTCACATATATTTGAACTGTTTTCAGTCGGACTATTTGCTGATACAGTTAAGGGTGAAGAAAATGTCACCGGATGACTGAAGATAATTTCATATTTTCTTTCTAATTGTTGAATGAAAAAGATATAAAAAATAAAAGCCTGAAAAAAGTACATTCTTCATTGCCATTATTAATCATAATTCTCTTAAGTTGTAAGAGACTACTCTGATCTTACTTTGCATAGTTTTGTCCTAAACTTCTAAAGTTGCTTAATTTTTATTTGCTGTTTCTTTACTTCTACATTTAGCTATAGATTCATTACCATAGTCTACATTTTTTACAGATTTATTACAAATATTTGGAATTTGGTGCATACTTTTAATGGATCTAAGAAATCTAGTTAGGTTGGGTTACTTTTTGAGTATATTTTTGTGATTTTCCGAGCACTGTGAGATTTTTCACACAGCTGTACTTCTGCTTCTGGGCCATGCTAACAGCAGTTGTATCTGTCTTGACTTCTTAACAACTTTGATGTACATTAATCCATAACCAGCAGCTGGCATGCTTGTGTTGCCTTTTTCTTGTATAAGTCTGCAGTATGCCTGCATCCATTTCTGCTTAGTCAGCCCATTGATCTGAACATAAATATCCTCATAGAAGGAGGCAAATCATTGATAATACAACTCTCTTCTCTCAAAAGTAAGTATTTCTCATCATGAAATAAGGAATGTTATGATTTTTTAGAGTTTTATGGCATGTCCATATTAGAAAGTGTGTATTTTTTCCTTTCTCTAAAAGATTTTAGTAGATTTATATATATTTATGTAAAGCAAGCTACAATATAATCTTTTTACATATATATGTGTGAACATATATATATATATATGAGAATTTGTAGCTTGTTTTCTTTGTAGATTTCCATAACAGAGTTTAATGATTAATAAATACAAATCAAAATACAAGCTTAACTAGCTCCAGGCTAGGTCCCAAAATCGCATATGATGATGTTAATTGTGTTATTATTCTAAATAAATGTTCTTATTTTTTTTTCTGAAAGTACAATGTTCTAATGCTTCTTAAATAGATTTTGCTGTCCTTAGTTCTCTGCAAAATACTGCCATTAATGAGACCGAGAAAGGGCTTGCTTCAGGAAATTGACTGAGAAAATAGTATATATTGATATAGCTGTGATTTTTTTTATCAGTGCACATCAACCTTTCCAAAAGTGAGCAAACACATTAACTGCTTTCACCCTGTGATACACATACAAAAAGCCTTAATGTACCTGAGATGCACAAAAATACATCATGTAACTTGGAAAGCTGAGGCTGCGAAGAGGTCTGAGAGAGATTTCTAGGTTCACTCTGACAGTATTCCTGGAACGCTACTCACATTGTATGGTACTGAGCTGCTTGGGCAGGTCACATCTACAGATCCTGGAGCATTACATGGTATTAGCCACTGCTGCTTCCCTTCTTCCCACAGCAGGATATTTGGATGGCCCAGAAGTCCTATACCAGCCAAACTGATGCAATTAAAAGTCTTGTGAGTTGGATGAGGCTCAGGAGCCACAGTTTGATCTCCTTTATGCAGCATGAAAGAACATAGAAATTGCATAAGTGTAATGGCTTTGTGAGGCTTCATGGTGAGAATTTTCCAAACCGCATAGAATAACTTGATGTCTTGATTACTGCTCTCCCACCCGGTCTACATTTTCAACCAGAACAGCATCTGAGAGAGTCACATAGAGTAAAATATTTAGCTACTGTTGGCATCTTTGAAGGTAGTTATGATCCTGATCCCAAAGCCGTTTGCTGTAAGTTAGAATTTCCTTATACTCTGTATCAGACTTGCCATACAGAAAACTCTAGTATGAAACCTTTTCTTTCATCGAAAATGTGCATGTAGTTTTTAATGGCTAAAGGCACAAGCTTCCCTGTAATGGAGTTGGCACAATGCATGAAAATATTGCAGTCTAGGAAGACTCCATATATGTGCAATTTGGTAGCTTAAAGGAACTCAACTGTGTTGAGTTTGTTTTTCATTCTTTGTCATGTAATAATGTTTTCTAATTTAACACCCCATAATTCACTTTTATCATACTTCATGCAGTACTGTTGTTAAAAGACAAAATTTTTTCTCTAACATCAGCCAGAATATTGTGAAGGAGAAAATAGATATTACCTGAAGTCATAATTTCCTTACTAATGGACTAATGCATTTTCAGCTTTTCTTTTTATATAAAATCCCCTATTTAAAGTGCTTTGGTTTCCCCACCACCTCCACCACCTCTGTCTGCAAAATACACTCAAAGGGTCCTCTCTATGTAACAATGCTTTGTATTAAAACAACCAAAATGTTGCAACTGGAAACAATGGTGGATTTATTTTTAAGTAATTCAGTTCCGCAAAGTCAGATTGTCCTCTTTGTCCTACCAATCTCTTTTGGGCTTCTGCCAGTCACTGCTAGGAGAACTAAATCTAACCTCAACTTTTCATATGGATTTTGAAGTAGTACTCAGTATAAATAAAAATTAAACTTAATTCTGAACTCCTCTGAAATCCTTCATAGCAATGAGATGATTTATGCAGGTTTAACAGAAATCCTTATGCTTATGAATACATTCTAATAGGCTTACATTTGCGCATGAATTGACAGGGGTTTTTTGTCTGATTTTTTGTTGTTTCAGTCCTTCATATCTTAGTGTACCTTGTGGAAAATAATAACAGTCTTTTTATTTACTTTTTACTAAAATTGTGTTTTGCTTTAATTATATGTTTCATAATATATGATATCATATAGTGCTTTAATAATGACGAATGATAGAATGGCATTGTAAGCTAAAGGTATTTGGGAGAACAAATACATCAGCCTCATTTTCAGTAATGCAGCTGATGGTTAATCTTATTCTGGTCGTATTTGCATGTTAAGTAATGTGTTATGCTAGTTTTAAAAATTTCAGCACTTAATATGATCCTTCATATGTATCTAAAAAGAAAAATTAATAGCCCTGTGTACACATGGGAAAAAAACCACTTCTTTATTTTCCTCAAAGTGAAAATATTTTCTCACATTTGCAGAAGTCAGGGCTTTTTTCTTTGGAGAATAATTGTTTTTGGACAAATAAAGTCCTCTAGGAAGAATTTGGATTTCTAAAAGTGTAACACTACTGTAAAGGCTGCTTTGAAAAATGGTGGTATCAGCTATAAAGATCAGTTTCTGATGGTAATCCCAAACTGGCCATAGAAAAGGCCCTGCATACGTTACTAGAGATTTACAGAGATGCTAGAGATCAACAATATTTGGAAAACTAAAAGCATGAGCTGTTTTGTCCCGTGACGGTGAAGTGTAACACTAGAAAATAAAGCTCTGCAATGGCTGTATCAAAATTAATATTACTGAAAGAGACAGTAGTTGTGAGTAAAAATGTTATCTGATTTTGTATGCAAAGACTGTATCAAATTGTATTTGCACAGGCAGGCAGATTGAGAATGCTGTCATCCTTAATTCTGAAATCTCTAACTTTTGAACTATGACATTCTTTTAACATAATTTTTCAATATAATGTGTAATGTATAATGCATATATGCAGAAAAGGCAGTTCTGACAGTAACACGTTCTCACTTTATCTGCTGTTAGGCATTTCTTTTCTCAGAAAACTAATCAAAGCCAAAAGCATTTCATAATTTGCAACACAAGTGAATTGACTTTCTTCTAAGAGTCTTAATTGTTTTTGTTACTTTTAAAACAGTTATCTGTGCCAGCTAATGTTACTTTGACTTGCATTTATATATTGCATTCTTATTTTTGATTGTCTGAAAGGAAAGGAAAATCAAATACATAAAAAGGTTCAATTAATCTCTGTCTGTTCTGCACTCACAGATATGGTAAAAGGTGATGCTTTTAAAGGAACTTTTTCCATTAAAAAGGTGTCTTTTTCTATTACAAAGGTGATCTGTAGTATCAGGATAAAGATCTACTAAAATAAAAAAAAAAAATAATAACTCCTAGGAGTATCAATCAGAATTGTCATTTAATTTGTATTCCACTAGAACATTTTAAAATGCAATTTTATTTCAGCAAGCAGATGGGGTAGTGTTCAGCCTTCAGCTGCTGGGAATGTCAATGGTCTCATCTTTGCACAGTTTTGTTAAAAGTTAAAAGAATAACACTTTACACTAATTGACAGAAATTACACAATTCAACTACACACCCAATTCTCAGCACATAATGATACATTATGTAAAGTGTTTCACTAACTTCATGTAGTAACTCCAGTTTTCTGATAGTCTGGGAGATTTCAGGCCAAGAAACTTTAGTCATTTTGTGGATTTGATTTACCTTAACTTCACCTGTTAAAGACTAAATGTCAGAGATCAGTTTTATTTTTTGTTTTAATACATAAAATGTGTAGATTGTCCACACAGTTTGAAGAATTTACCTAGTTTAGGGGAATCCTGGAGCTTTATATACATATCAGTAAGAACATATTGTAACTGCAAAAAAAGTGCTTTTCCGTATCTTTAATTACTGTGATTTTAGAACATATAAGAAAGGCAAGTTACGTAAGAACTGATTTGTTTCTTAGTAACCCGACTTCTGAGACATTGAATCGCATTTTCTCCTTCCTCTGCTAGCTGTGTCCATGATATCTTGGACTTTTATTATAAAAAGAAAACTGTTATATTGCTCAAAGTACATGAAAAACACACTTCCACTTGAAAAACCTTCTCAATGATAAAATAGATCCTACTTTCCCCAAAATACATACTGCCTGAAGCAAACAATTCAGTATAAAAGAGGTTTCAGTCAAGTGTTTTTAGAAAGAGTCATAGCTGAAGTCCGTTTTAAAAATGATTTGCTGATTTTACGTACAAGATTTTGAGCAGTGTTTAAACAGTGAACCGTAAAATATAAAGTTGTAGTAAACAGAAGAACAGAGATAAAATAAGATTATGTTACTGATACATAATGACTTATTATCCAAGAGTTCATTGACTTAAAAGGAGATGATGTAGAACACAAACAATATCCAAACCTTTTTTCAATGAAGGGTCATTTTTGAAAGGAGCAACTAGTTAAATCCATATTGTACATATTTGCTTGGCATATAACAATTTAGGGTTTTTTTTTTTAGCTACGTTCACTTAACTATATAATAAATCTATATTCACCACATAGAAATATAAATTGTTGGAAGAGAATAGGCTGATTATTAACCCTTCAGCATGGAACTTCTAGACCTGTATTAAGATAAGCTCTGAAGCTCTTAAATTATTCATCTTTCCTAACCTGAGAAATTTACTGTGCAAAAATGACTGTGTTGTTTGGAAAAACAAACAAACAAACAAACAAAACTGAAAAGCTATGTGATTTCTTCAGGAGATGATCTACATATTAGAACACAGTGAAAATGCCCAGTGATAAATATTGTTGTTCTTAGGTTACCAGGTTATTAGCCACCTGAATGAAGTGTTTTTAAAAACGGTATTTGCCAGGTTAAAAATAAGTACACTAGAAAAGATCAGTGAGCAGGAGCAGAGGAGAAGTGATGTTGAGAGAAAAAAAAAAACAAAACAAAACAGAAAGAGGAGAAAAAAACTTTGAGAAGCATGATGACACAAAAGTGTTTATACCAACTTTAAAAATGAGAGGAAAAATTTATTTTCTCTGTCTAGATAAACTGCAAGAGAGGACTCCAAACCTGTTCTGAAAACCACTTCTTTTTTTTTAAATTAATATGCAGTTTAAACTCTATTGGTTTCAAGAAAAGTACACACAGCTGCAAAGATGAATTAGATTTTTAAGATTTAAGATTTCTGTTAATTCAGAAATGCAAGTTACTAAATAAAATTGAATATAATTTTGGTATTGGTTTTAGTTTCACTATTTGAATATAAAATAGTTTTCCATGCCATTTTTCCAGTTACCCAAATTTCTTACCAATATCACTAAAAGGCCTCAAACTTCTTCATCTTTTCCTTTAATTTGAGATTACAATTTTGAAAGGATTTCACTGCAAGTCTACAGAGAATACATTGGTATTTTCAAGTGTTAAGAGAGTGCAATAGAATGATATTACAGGGTGAGATAAAAGCGGTGAAAGAAATTCAGTGCAAGTCTTTAATGTTTATATTATCAAGATTAATGTACCATTGTCTATATGAAACAACAAGACACTAATAAAATTTTAGAGCTTTTTCTTTTCTCATACTTGTTCAGAGTCTCAAATTACCACTGTGGGGGTTTTTTTGTTTTGTTTTGTTTTTTTTTTTATTAAGGACTCTCCAGTGTGATTCGGCAAGGTGCTCAATTTCAGCATGCTTTTAACTTAGAGGGTATGAACAGTCTATATAAGTCAATATAACTACAGATGCTTCAAAGTAATTACTATTAATGATTGATTTTTCATGGCATAAAACAGTTTCAAATGTGGAGTCCATATTGTGTGACAATAGAAAGAAATTAAGATATTTTGCTTGGTATTGTAATGTGCAAAATTTCTGCCTGGCCCTTTCATACAGCTTTTTTGTCATATACATCTATTCTTTAGAATAATTGTATAACTGAAAACATTACCATCTCATGAAGTTTTCTCAAATATTTGTTAGCTGTATGTGTATATTATCTGCTTTTCTTCAGTATTTGTTGAATGGACAAAGAGTCTATAGAATTGTATTGCAATAGATGCAGCTGAAATGTAGTGTTTTCCCTCTCTCATTAATTGTTTTTTCTCTTTGCCTGAATTATTTCTCCAGTTTCCCTCCAAGAACTTCCTTCCTAAGAATAATCTCTCATGTATCTTCATGTTGTTTTTTTTTTTTTTCATGATAAAGCATTCACTATGAAGAAAAAGGGGATGTTACACAGATGTATCAAAACCTTTGGATTCTTCTAACTTTCAAAACACCTTCTAATTAAAGTATGCGGAACACATGCTTCTTTATATTACAGCTAAAAAATTCGGAAAGATCAGCATCCAAGTATGATTGAAGAAGATCTCTGTACACTTGTACTAATCCAAAGCTGTGTATTTTATATGATGGCAAAAATATTAGATGATATTTAATTAACCATATATTATTTTTCTTAATATTTATCACATATTTCTGTTATTGCATAGTAGGCCCAGAAAACGCATCCATAGACCAAGACACGACAGTTCCAGCTGCCAAAAAAGAAAAAAAAGAAAAAACCCTTTTTTGTACTCCTGGAAAATCCTTGGTATTGCAGGTGATAATATGATGAAGGAAGCCTTGTGTAATTATGGTATAAATCTCATAAAAACATGTTTGTTTCAGACATAATATTTTTTAAGCATCTTTTACCTGAAAAGGAAACCTAAATTTTCTTCTGAAATAGTGATATTCCAGTGAAATAGACCATCTCTTCATAACATTTTATGAAAGAATAAGTGCTTGCTTAATAAAGCT
>NW_015091257.1:6193796-6333273 GCF_001431845.1 Calidris pugnax | reverse complement strand
GAGATACAAATCTCTTCCTGTTGTGTTTTCACAACACTTTGAGTATTTCAGAACTTTTGAAAACTGACAGGAATTTTAGAATTTTGCTTATCAAGTCTACGTGCCAAAATCAAGACCAAAAACACATGGCTAAAATCTCTCCTTTACAATCTCTCAGTTTACCTTTTTTCTATAGCATTACTTCTACAAAATGGCGACCACATTTCTAATCCAAAGGCAAGCAGATGATGTCTGAATTCAGCAATGCAGTGAAACAGATTCTCTGTTTACCCTGCTGATCCTGAAAACCTATAAAATGAAAGGATTTTTGTAAATGTAAAGTAATATTACATTTGATATGTCAAGTGGATTTGCATAATGTAACTATTTAAATACAGTAACTGAAAACTGGTGGCAAGAATTGCTTTTAAATATGTATGGAAGAATATTGCAAAACATTTAGTCAGCACTAAAAATCTGTATTAAATATTCTTCCTACACTCATATTATAGAAAATATGTCTTAAGTTGTCTATATATTTTCTATATATTAGTCACCAAAATTTTATCAAATACGCCTCTCTACACTAAAATAAAACCTAGGTCCTGGTGGAGTTCAGGATTCTGTGAGGGGAGAACAGGGCTAAAAGCAAGATCACAGCCTTGGACTACAGGAGAGAAGACTTTGGTCTCTTCAGCGATCTCCTTGGAAGAATCCTGTAGGATACAATCATAGAGAGGATAGAGTCCAAGAGAGCTGTATGATATTCAAGCCTTGAAGAGCAGGAAGTCAAATGAAGATGGCAGGAGGCCTACATATATGAACAAAGAGTTCCTGAAAAAACTCAGACATGAAAAAGAAGTACACAGGTGGAAGCAGGGTCAGGTGACCTGGATGAATAGACACTGCCTGAGTGTGCAGTAATGGAGTTAGGAAAGCCAAAGCCCACCTGAGCAGGAATCTGGCAAACTATATGAAGGGCAACAAGAAAAGCATCAGGAGGTACATCAGCTGCTAAAAAACCTTAGGAAAACATGGACTTGCTGCTGAATGCAGCAGGGCTCTGGTGACAGAGGACACAGAAGAATTCTGCCTTTGCCTCCATCTTTCTTGGTAAGACCAGCCTTCAAAAATCTCTGGGCCTGGATATCAGAAAGAAAGCATAGAGCAAGGAAGACTTACATTTTGTAAAGAAGGATTAGGATAGTGAAGATTTGAATAAACTGGACATAAACAAATCCAAGGGACCTGACGGGACTCACTCATGAGTGCTGATGATTCTGGCCTTATTGTAAGGTCACTCTCAATTAACTTTGACAGGTCACGGTAGTTCAGAGAGGTTCCTGAAAACTCAAAGAAAACAATCATCACTCTGATCTTCAGGAGGAAGAATCAGGCAAGTATAGGCAGGTCAGCTTTAACTCAGTCCCTGGGAAGGTGTTGCAGCAATCAATCCTGGAAACCATTTCTAAACACATGAAGAAGAGAAAAATGATCTGGAGTAGTAAACGTGGATTTACAATGGGAAAGTTGCACCTAACTAACTGTGGTGGTTTGGGCTGTAATAGAGTTAATTTTCTTCATAGTAGCTAGTATGGGGCTATATTTTGGATTTCTGCTGGTAACAGTGTTGATAATACAGCAATGTTTTAGTTATTGCTGAGAGTCAAGGTCTTTTCTGCTTCTCATGCTGTCCCATCAGTGAATAGGTTGGACATGCACAAGATACAGAGGGGACACAGAAAGGACAGCTGACTGCCAACTGACCGCCAACTGACCAAAGGGATATTCCATACCATATGACATCATGTGCAGCAATAAAAAGCTGGGGGAAGAACAACAAAAGGGGGTACTTTCAGAGTTATGGTGTTTATCTTCCCAAGTAACTGTTACACATGATGGAGCCTGACTTTCCTGGAGAAGGCTGAACACCTGCCTGCTGATGGGAAGTAGTGAACGAATTCCTTGTTTTGCATTGCTTGTGTGCACAGCTTTTGCTTCACTTGTGAAACTGTCTTCATCTCAACCCACAAATTTTCTCACTTTTACTCTTCTGATTCTCTCTCCAATCCCACTGGGGGAGAGCGACCAAGCAGCTGCATAGGGCTTAGCTGCTGGGGTTAAACCACAGTCCTAACCTGAAATCTTCCTACTATGATGTGACTTGCTCAGTGGATGAAGAGAGAGCAGTAGGCACTGTTTAGCTTCACGTTAGCAAGGCTTTTGACACTATCTCCCATGACATCTGCATATAAAAGCTGACATTGGTTAAATAAGTGGACAGCAAGAGGGACTGCAAACTGGCTGAACAGTTATAAGGTTTGTGATCGGCAGCTGGAGGACAGTCACTAGAGTTATGCCTCAGAGTGTTGATAGCATGTCCATTATTGTTTAAGCTTGTCTTTAATGATCTGGATGATGGGCCGGAGTGCCTCCTCAGGAAGTTCATAGAGGAGACAAAACTAGGAGGACTGGTACACCGGATGGTTGTTGTGCCATTCAGCTGGGTCTGGACAGGCTGGGTAGATGAAGAGAAAGGAAGAAACTTCAACAAAGGGTAATGCCAAACCTGGGACCTGGAGAGGAAGAACCCTACAAATCAGTGCATGCTAGGGGCCCAATAGACTGGAAAACAGGTTTTCAGAGAAGGACTTGAGGATCCTGGTGACCAAAAAGTTGAATATGGGCCAGCAACATGTCCTCATTGCAAAGAAAGCCTCCACCATTAGTAAGAATATTGCTAGCAGGTAAAAGAAGATGATCCTTCTCCTCTACTTAGCTCTACTAAAGCAATATCTAGCTTGCTGGATCCAGTTCTGGGCTCCCCAGTACAAGAGAGGCATGAACATATTTGAATGAGTCTAGCAAAGGGCCACAAAGATATTAAAGGGTTTGTAGCATCTCTCATACAAGGAGAAGGTGATAGAGCTGGGACTGTTCAGCTTCAAGAGGAGAAGGATCAGGAGGACTTTATCCTTGCATATAAGTAGCTGACAGAGTGTATTAAAAAAAAGTGAGCTAGACTCTTCTCAGCGGTGCCCATGACAGCACAAGAGGCAATGGGCAGAAATTAAAATTTCACCTAAACACAAGTAAGTTTCGTCACCCATACATGAGGATAATTGAACAATATAGTTTGTCCAGAGAGGTTGCGGAGTCTGTCATTGAAGATATTAAAAGCTTGACTGGGCATAGTTCTGGGCAACCTGCTCTAGTGGACTCTGAGCAGAGGAGGTTGGACTAGATGATCTCCAGAGTTGTCTTCCAGCTTCAGCTGTTCTGTGGTTCTGTGACTGCAAATATTGAAGTTGACTCTGAATAGCAGGCTGAATAAGGCGACTTCCAGAGATCCCCTCAACCTCATTATTTTGTGATTCTATGAACACATTTGTTAAACAATAATGTTGATAATCAATAGTGAAAAATGTAAGAATAAAAAGGGTAGATTAAAATATAGTTACATTTCCGTTAGATTTTGTTTATTTGTTTCTTCTCTCTGTTTTTGATGACTGAATTGTGTGAACAAACTTGTGTTTCTTTTAAGATTTTATTAATTTGACCTATTGGCTATCAAACATTTTCAAATGTAACATGTAACAAATGTAATATGACTCCATTATAAATTAGCAAGCTTATTTCTTCTAATGGATAATAAATATTATTGCTTTTAATGATTACTTTCTAATATGTTATTTGATACTTTCCATTACACTTTTTCTTAGAGGCATGAGGCCCCCTTCAGAGTAAATATTCATGTAGAAAATAGTTCTTAGAATGTCTTATAGAATTAGTTATATTATTTGACCTTAATTTATTTTTTTTTAAATTTCCATATAGTGTCCAAAGAATATTAATTCATTTTTTTTAATGTATTTTCACTGGAAGGCATGAAATATATTGTTATGATACTGACAGTACTGACAGTTTGCATTCTGATCTCCTAGTCAGTGTGGATTTTAAAAGACTCTCTTTGAGTTTAGTGCTAGTACCTTGTTGTGATACATTTTAGGAGATCAGCAGGTACCTCAAATTTTGCAGACACAAATGATGTTCTCCAAAGGATGATTAAAGAACTATATGCTCTCTGAAAGTTTCTGTCCTTTAGTCCTTTTTCCAGCTAAGAGCTTTAATTATTTTTGGGGGGCCTGCCATAAAGCTAGTACTTGAATTTTCACAGACCAGGGGCAAGTCACCTTTTTTTCTGATTAACTGAACAGATAGATCTTTTTTGTCTCTCTCTTTTTTTTTTTTTTTTTTGGGGTAAGGCTGATGTTCCACAGGTCAAATAATGTATCACTGCTTTACAGACTTACAATCTCTCTCATTATGAATCAAAGGATCTCATCAGCTTTCATGCCCAGAAACTTATAGAAGCAACTAATGATTATGTGATTATTCACTATCATCCCTAAATCCCTTTTAAAGTCACAGCTTCTACAATAAAATGTCAACTACTTTTTGGTTTGTTTTTTTTTTTTTTTAGTTATCAGCAAGGATATTGAATAATTCTGAACCAAAATCAAGGCTTTGTGTGACCTCATCCACAGAAAAGATCCCTTTCCCTTTTTAAAGAGAGCTTGGAAGCCTACCCTCTTGTCAATGGGGACTGTATTTTGCAAGTACATCAGAGACTGTGTACAATACTAGATTTCTTACATAATAAAAGTATGTGTCATGCAATAGCATTCACTGTCTCCAAACCCGTATTACCTGGAAGACCTGTGAGATTCTTCTTGATTTTTACTGTTAATACTATTATATACAGGTACATTCACTTCCACATTACATAACACAGTTTAGTCATGCAGCTGTGTTGCATATTTGGTCTACATCTAAACTACGAATCTCTATTTTTTTAACATTTTTAGTCTAGATACTGTTGAGAAATCCATGTTTAGCACAAAGCAGAATGGTTTCATTTGAGATTTTTTTTTTTTTTAGATTTAAATACATAATGTTGTCCTTTTAGCATCTGTAATTCCGTATGAATGTAATAAGGTAGTATGCACAGAATGGCATTCAGAAGAATAATCTCTATTTTGCAAAATTTGTATGTAGCAGTGAGTAGAATAAATGCTACAGTTGTGTCATTCAGGGGTCATTATATTAATTACATACTGAAAACAGTAACAGATATTCTTAAATCTGAAGCAAATTACATATATTTCTCTTCAGAAAGATATATATGGGTAGATCACAGAAAGCACATTGACATTTAAAATTGTACAAACTATGTACAAGGAGATTAGAATGATTTATATATGTGCGAGTATATATATATACTTATTCTCTTTTGAAAATTCCCTTGGGTTTTGCTCCAATTTGCATTTAAATCAAGAAAGAATTCCAAAGAAAAACATCAGAAGAAAAGCAGATAGGTTATAGTCTCAGAAAATACAACTTCTTCAGCTAGAAACAGATTAATTTTTACAGTTGTTCTCACAACATTGTGGGCACTGCACCGCATCTACCACAAAAGTTTCCATTGTCAGCTGAAGTAGGAAAAGTCAATAATTTTACAAGATTGTTTATTAAAGCAATAGCAATGAACAAAATACTCCCCATAAATTGCAAATAAATAAATTATTATACATTACTGTATGAAAAACACAACAGCAAATAGATGTTTAATTCTGCATATGGTGAACTAACATGTCAATCATAAACTGCATTTAAAACAGGTGCTGTGTAAAGTCATTTTAGCACAGCTGTGATTAATAAAAAAGGAATGGTAGATTCATATTATTGTGTTAAATGCAGGCTAAGCTATTTTGTTGTTCTTACCGAAACTTTCAAAACAGTAAAAAAACTCCCATTGACCTTACCTAGAACATGATCAAGATCTGATCAAGTTCTAATCAAGGACTACATCAAAAAAAAAAAAGAAAAAGAGTCCTAGCAGTAATGTTGACTTTACTTACCTCTATTTGATTTCAATAACATACTGACACATGTTCATGTACCTGAAGAACATATATATGTCATTTGCAGTTGACAAGTGAAATGATAGAATTGTATTTAGATCATCAGATAAAGTACTACTCGTAACAGAAGCTGTGCTAGAAATCAGTCGAAGCAAAGGTGCCATTGTGTAAAGGAGTCTTTAAATACAAAACAGGTGATGTTCTTAGTCATGAAAAGCTTACCAATGGCATACCCATTATACACAATTACAACTGTGCTGAAAGGGACAGAAAGAAGTCCCTTTACAACCTTTAAATAGGCAAAATGGATTTGGCATCCAAGCATATGACCATCTCCTCATCTGCAGTGGGTTGACCTTGGCTGGCTGCCAGACACCCACACAGCTGCTCCTCACCCATCCTCTTCTCAAACAGGAGAAGCTCATGTATCGAGATACAAACAGTGAGATCATTTATCAATTACCATCACAGGTAAAAGAGAATCATATTAAGTAAAATTGGTTTAAATTATTGCCAATTAAAATATATTGGAATTGTAAGGAAAAAAAAACGAAACAAACAACCAAACAAAAAAAACCCCAAATTAAACCAATACCTTCCCCACACACTCCCAGACTTCACTCCTGCACTCCAAACTCCTCTGCCTCTGCCCTGTGCCAAGCAGCACAGGGAGGAACAGGGAATGAGGGTATTCTAGTCAGTCCATAACAGCTTCTTGCTGCCACTTCTTCCTTCTCACACTTTTCCCCTGAAAAAGCATGGGTTCTCCACAGGCCACAGTTCCTTCAGGAAATAACCCAGCTGCTCTGCAGTAAGGTCCTCCACAGCCTGCAGTGTCAATATCTGCTCTGGAATGCTCCTCTTAGAAATCGCATAGAAGCTGATGCCCATATAGACAGGGAGAGTGTTCCTTGAACAGTGTTACTGAGCAAGAGTCTGATAAGCCTGGATAACAGTGGCTTACAATCACAAGCTATTTATTCTCTTTAGGGGAGCATATTGTGAATGGACAAGTTGCAGAACAGAAACAGAGACACAAATTTATCATTGCTTGCCTTAGCACTATCTAATAGAAATATGAATACATTATGATCTGAACTGGTACTAGTCTGCGTTATTAAAATTCAATTATATTTGAAATATACTGTGCTATAAGTAATACATTCAGCTGACAAAAGAAATACTGATTAAGAGTTCCTTATGAGATTTTTCACATATTTCAAAAGTAGACCTACTGAATCTGTAAAAGATTGTGTTCTTAATGGTGTGGCATTAAGTATGCTAAATCTATGTCATATGTCAAATAACAATGCATTTTTTCTGCATTTTATCAGTTCATCTCTAAATGGAGTGGCGAGTGAATTCTTCCAGAAACATCTGCATTTTTAAATAATTTATATGTTGAAATGTGTATGTATATGTACATATAACATTTTTCTCTGCTAAAGAGAGGTTCCAGCTAATTCTGTCAATGAACTTCTCAAGTTGATCTGTAAAAGACTCAGTTTGTTGAAACTACAGTGTATGATTTCATCAGTTCTCATATATAAATACTCATAAATATACATATATTTGTGTGTATGTGCCATTGCTTGCCCAGAAGATCAAATGTTGACTTTGTCCTAAATGAGAATGCAAACACTAACCTATTATCTTCAGAAAACCTTACTACTTTTTAAGCAAAGAACAGTACAAGTTGGTCTCCATCACTGAAGCTGGTCTGCCAGAGTGAATGTGATCTCTTCTGTTGTTGTATTGATAAGGTTCTTTTTTCTAGAGTAATCCTTTGGGATGTATCACTGTAATCCCTTTTGACATTCCTCTCATGTCAAAGACCAATTGTTATACGAGGACTTCTTTTTTACTCGTTTTTTTTTTTTTTCTATTAGAATGAACTATACTGTCTTGTTGGCTCATCAAGAAAAAAAATGGAACACAGGAAATGGACCAGATCCAAGGTCAATCTATGAGTTATATGGAACAGGAGATGCTTCAGGGAAGGAGTAATAGAAATTTGTACAGAGAATGCTGATGCTTAGCAATTTGAAAGAAGAAAGAAAAGAAAGAAAGAAAAAAAAAAAAGAAAAAAAAAAAAAAAAGAAAAAAAAAAAAAAAAGAAAAAAAAAAAAAAAAGAAAAAAAAAAAAAAAAGAAAAAAAAAAAAAAGAGAACAAATTCAAGAAAGGGAATGGAAACAAAGTTTCATGGCTGTTGTGCAAATGTGCTCCTTCGGCAATGACAAACTCTGGTGTGAAGATCTGAAAGCAGTCCTACAAGCCTCTCATGTCAAAAGAGGTGGGGAGCAAGCCAAAACCCACATGGGCTTGGAAACCTGCCTGACATAAGTTTTAAGAAGCTTTGCCAAGGGCTCTGTTGCACCACTGGCAAAATTGTCAAATGGTCTGACTTCAGTCAGAACAGATATGCACAATAAATAATTATTTCCTGACAAAATAATGACACTAAGTTAAAAAGAGAGTTTATGCTAAAAATTCAACTATAGATGCTTATGCATTCATTTTAAAATGAAAATGAATTTTTAGCAAGGTTTGTAAGAATAGTGGGCATTTCCTGTGTCTATGTATTTTGTCTATAGGTCCCCCTTGGTAGCTTGTGATAGACTGCAGGCAAATCAAAATGTAGTTAATAAGACGTAATAACGTTTCAAAGGCAATTAATTCCCTGTAAACTTAATAAAAATTGTGGCAGCCTGGAGATTAGTGCCTTCACTGAAGAAAAAAGACAAAGGGAATACAATTTATACATAATGTTTTTTCTAGCAGTGTCTAAAGAACAGTTTCTTTTCCTGGCCAGCCAAATTCACTTAACTCTGGTCAACTTCTATCATCTGTTGAGTCTTCTGTGGTGTAAAGAATCACTGGTGACAACAGAGAACAGCAGGGAGAATTACCCTTGTTGTGAAGGAAGCGTGACAGGTAGTAAACTAGGCAAAACCCTAAGTTATCTGCTTCTGTTTGCTCTGCTGCTAATGAAACAAATATTACTTTTCTATAGTACTAAGAGCACTGAAGTATTTTATATATATTTATACAATTCATGTCTCTGTATTAATCTTGTTTTCATGTTAGAACAATGTAATATCAGTTTCTTTATTCTTTAAAAGTACTAACCTTTATTATGTAAAATTCACTCTAACAGTTACGCACAATTATAACTCTATTTAGATAATATATGATATTAATAAAATATATTCTAAATATAATATATAATTATATAGTAAGATAACTAACCAGGATTATTTGTATTAAATTATTTTTTACTAATTGAGTCTTCAGAAGCCAGAAATCAGGGTTCAAGATCTTTTCTGCATTTTCATAAGAATAACCGACAGATAGTCTGTCCTCCAAAGAATTTGTACTGGAGTTGGAAAAATTGGAGGTATTTTGAAATTATAATGAAACCATAGTCATATTTGCCTTTCTTGTAGGCTGGAGTTTATAAAGAGAGGTAGGAGTACGTGGAAGGAGAAAAACTGTCCTGTCCTAGGAAACAGGTTGCATCTGTTGTATTATTGCCTGTCTTGCATGAAAGAGGAACTTTCAAAGTGGTAAAGAAATACCCACTCCGCCAATAAAAAAACCAAACAACCTCAATCCCCATTATCCAGTGCATTGAAATTTTTTAGCTAGAGAGCTTGGCTGTAGCACAAGAAGCTGAAATTCAAAGAAACACTTCAATAATTCAGATCAGACCATTATGACTACTTCTAGTCGTTCTTCTTCCTATAAATGAATAAAAGCATGTTCAGTGGGTTTGGACCTTTCACAGCTAGTGAAAGATCCCTCTAATCTCTTGGTCCTGGGTGTTTTTTTTACGCAGGTGAAAAGACCTTTCTATGGTTTTTAGACACAAATGACTTATTCAAAACTAACACGCTATTGTGAAATGTTATAGTTTGAACATTATCAACATTTTACAACTTAAAACCGGTAAAAAATCTGGCCCATCACTGGTTAAGATTCCTAGACCAAGGATGAATTGCACACTTTCATATAGTCTTGCTGATTTACTTCAGGTAAGTATCAAAATCACTCCCAGTCTAGCTAATTAACCTTTTATGAATTTCTTGTAAACTCTTTTTCCAAAACTGCAATGGTGACAAATGGCTGGTGTTCTTTTCACTCTATTTCCACAAGAAATTAAAATTAACTTTTTTTTTTTCCAGTGAAAAACCTCATTTTGCTTCATAGATCCTTCTTACCCTGCACATCTTGTTCTCAAGAGAATGTTTTCATATAGAACAACTGCAAGAATGTAACATTCCATATGGGGGAAAAAAAAAAAAAAAAAGAAAAGCTACTTTTCAGCCTTAAAAGAAGCCTGAAGCCTGAGCTTAGTTGTGAAGGGAATTCTTTTCAGTATTATTGCTTCATATAATATATTGACTTCAGAGCTGCAATCTGTTCCAAAGAGAATACTTCACAGGATCTTGTTTGCTCATGTTCTCCCCAGTGCTACTGGCAGAATGTGTTACATTTGTTCACAGTACACACCCAGAGAAAGAAAGAAAAGGGAAATAATCAGCTAGTAACATTTAGTGCAACTGCTATTCACTCTCCAACAAAGAAGAAACAGTGAATGGGGAATGGAGAACCAGCAAACATAAAGTGATTGGCAAATAGAATCCGAACAGACATAACAGAAATCAAAGCTGAGACTTCTGAGAAAGCTTGCTCAAAATATCAAGATCATAACTGCTGGAAAAAAAGTACATGTAGGGATCAAATTAGGCTACGGTAAAGCAGTACTCGTGTTAGCAAGATGAGAGTAAAAAATATACTGGTGTCTCAGCTTAAGCTGTTTCAGGGTCATTTTTGCTTGTTTGTTTTAAGAACATCCTCATTGTCTAAAATACAGAAGCCTGCTTCAAAACTACTCCCTCTGCTTTTGTGCTCAACAGGCACCTACCAAATACTAATCTGACCTATCTTAGATATCTATTTCAGGGTAGGATGAGTGGAGCTTTCAAAGTACTTCTTTTCTTCATTGCCCAGGGAAAAAAGTTCTGGTATAAGTATGCATATTCAGTGAGATGAATTTCCTACCCCAAACAACAGGCATCCAGCTTTCCTATTCTGCTGTTCCTTACTCCTAGGTTATTGTAGCCAGCAGCAAAACTCTGCTAGAGGTTATCTTAATACAGAGGAATACAAAGATGCATTAAAGAATTAATTCAATACAATGGAACTTACTGCCTTACAACTCTGAGAGTAGGTATTTGACATCAGCACTACTGAGGTTTTTGTTTTTCTCTCAAATCCCTAGGACTTTGTAAATTTTTCAGTGGGAACATTGGTCACTCAGAGTTAAAACAGTTAAAATTTTTGGTTATTTACGGAACGTCTAGAATACTAGACTGAATAAACTTTCCATGATTATTTGGGGTTTCTTCTGGTGGAGGCAGAAGGGATTTTTTTTTTTTTTTTTTTTTAAAAAACACATCTCAGTACTAATAGAGTTAAAGAACTGAGACAGATAAACTGAGCCAATCAATTGGCTGACTATTAAAAATGTGAAATTTCTTTTCTGTTTAAGCTTAAAGAGAGTGAATTTTAAATATTAATTTTCAAGTGTTCAAAGTATCTCATTTTAAACTCAATCAAATTTGCACACTGCATAGATTTGACTCAGTAAATGAAATTAACTCTTCAGAGAGAAGTATCTTCTATGACCTAATCATGATTATAACAGCACTACTACTATCTTAAAAATCTCACTTTTGAAATTCCACAGTGAAGGGATCTTTATTATAGGGTCAATATTTTGAAGCTGGGTTTCAGTGTTTATCCAGAGTTCCAAATTCTGTACTCCTTGTGGGTTGCAACAGATCACAGAAATTTTGGAGGTATTAGGAACTAAGAGTGACTGGATATGATGGTTACATTGTCTCCTCTGGAAAAGGTTACAGTCATGAGGGGACAAATGTATGAGCACCAGATGACAACTAGTTCATACATTCAGTAAGAATAACTACTTAAAGCAATGATAATCATCAGACTGCTGAAGCAAAAATGGCCAAATGTACTCATTAACAAAAACTTGATTAGGACTGGACCCAGAATTCTGTGAAGATAATTAACTACTTATTGATTGCAACGACATTTGGTTCTGACCAAAGATATAAAAATGTACTTGAAAATTAGGTTCAGGATGGCTATAAATATCTTTTGCTTCCTGCCTAATATATTGCTTTTACACAATAATATTGATTTGATATGAATTTATTCGTAATCTAAACCGGCAACTAATGCTACTACCACATCGTATAATGAGCATCAACTATTCTTTGAAATAATTTGAATAATTTGGATACCTAAAACAAGAGATAAAAAGGAAAGTACACGTCTTTCTATGCAAAGTCTGTCTCAAATTGGGACCAGGAGACTGAAGTTCATTCCAGCAGTGATTGCTATGAGCAGCATGGGTACACTTTGAAAGAAAAGGAAGAATAGTATTGAATATGAGGCTAATGAACAATCTGTCCTTCTCACAAAACATCAAAATTTCATCCTTTAAGGTATCATCTCATTATTTTTCCATGATTTTTGTGATCTGAAGAGTAACTGATTGTACAGAAAAAAAAAAAGAAAAAGAAAGGAAGAGAGAGAAAGACAAAATTCTCTATCTAGAAAGCAGCTAAAACAAAAAGAAGCATATTGACAAGAACTAGAAAACATACAATTTTACATCGCTAAGGAGGATGAGTTAAATCTGTACTATTGTATTTTGTCCTATATTTTTTTCATCCTATGATTTACAACACTACGAAGGGATTTTCTGATCCTTCTTACATTCAGAAAGTGATAAAACTATAAACATCCCTTTTGTCTATAGTGAAGTTTAATAAGTTGTCAGGCAGAAAACTGTTTAAACAAATCCATATTTCATTACGAACATATGCAATACAGATGAAGTAGCATAATAAGACTCTAAATACAGGTATTTGTTTGCTTCCAAACTAAAAGTATTCTTGAATGTAACAGAAAAATTTACTTATTTCAATTAACAGTTTTGTTTCCTGTTTGGTTCATCTGTGTCACTTTGTATTTATTATGTAGGGAAACATAATTTTGAAAACGTTAACCATCTGTGGAAATATTTAATGAATTCTAGTTTTTCATCATGTCTATTTTATCACAGACTGTTTTGCTTCATATCATATACATAGAATTTTGAAAATGCTTTTTCTCTCAGAGGTCTTATGACCTGAATATGAAACAAGGCAAAAATTATAATGACAGGTAGGTAGATGGAGTAGCTCACGAGGAAGCAGTCCTATGTGAGTCTCTCACAGGCACTTCTGAACTTCTGAACTTATCTCTTGATACCGTGTAATTGCTTAATTTTTTTCAGTATATGGAAACTGTACTTAAGAAGTAGGCTGATTAGCCTCCGTTGCGTCTTATGGGAAAATAGAATAGTTTGAGAGAATGTTGCAGAAAAATGAAATGCATTTAATATTTCTGTAACTTTTTTTTTTTGTTACAATAACTGAATAACAAATTCAAAACACATTTCCACAAAAGCAAGTGTCACTTTTACATGCTTTGTTGTATTTCTTGTTCTGCTTATTGACCATTGAATCACTAAAAATAAAGTATTATAAATACGCTGTTTGATGAGTATCTTATTAACTGACAACATACTGAATTTTTAATATAGCAGCCTAAACTTTCAACATGCAATTGCCTAACAGACCAACCAACATTTCATATAATGGCATCAAAGTCCTAATGGTTACACAGACAGAAAAGTGGTAGATCCTTCAGAAAAATAATGTGTGAGTTTACACTGATATATCAAAGAAATTACAATATTCATATCTAAGTTCTGTTCTCTAAGTTTTGTACATGTGTCATATTCACTACATGGAGGGTTTTATTGAAATGAATATTAAATAACTGTATTTTTCACAAGTAACACTGTTAGTGAAACTACTGAGGTTAGCACAAATGACTACCTATAAAACCTTTGATCCTGTCACCTACTATATCCCTGTATGTGATGCAGATTTTACAGGAAATGGGAATATGAATAATTCAGGGAGTTCTTAAGAAATATATTAGCATTTTGGCTTTATCTTTCAGATTTTCAAAGCAATTGTTGTGAAACCATGTTTTACAGGTGGGACAGGAAAAAGTTAACTTTTTAAAAGAAAAGAAAAACTCATATGAGCACAATGTTCCAATACATGGTGGTATCTTGACATGCTGTCCAACATTTAAAAATTTTCAAAGCCTGAGGAAAGAATTATGTATTATTAGTAAGGAAAATTTAATAGTCTGCTGCCATATGATACTCTGCTATTCCCAGTTCCATATTCAAAGCAACAAAGCTGAAATCAAAGGAAAACTTCTGCAAATGGGATTGCAAAGTCACTGCAATTGGAATCCAAATCTGGATATTTATGACAAAGATCAATTTACTGTGAATCCAACCTCTATCACTCAGATCTTCTGAAGAACAGATTTTCCCATGTGTTTGATTGGGTTTTTCTCTATCCATGCCCTGTGGGGAATGAAACACAGAGCTTAAACTGTCTGCAAATAATAGTTTAGAATATATTTAGGCTAAGCAATTCTATTGTGCACTTAAAATTCCATCACATCATTGGAATTACTTTTGTTGGTTGTATCCAAAGGGAGTTTTAAGAACAAAATCAAAGTTTTTAGTTAAGTGAAGATAAGTGCAAAGACATTTGTCTAAACCAGTCTATATTTTCAAAATAAAAGTTGCAACGAAGTACTGAACTGTAGTACATCTAAAGAATAAACTTCTCTTTCTATAATAAATATGAAAAAAAGACTGATGGTAGTACTTGTTAAAGAAATTGTGCAAGTGTATTACAGGGGTTTGTATGTTTGTTTTTTAAATAGTAGTTCTGTATGAAATTATACTTTATGTTTCTAAGCCTGAAAACTAAATCATATAAGGGAAGCTGTATGCTAATGTGCTTAAACTTTTTCCTTTTTGCAAGCCATTGTAGGACTTTGCCATTTGCAGGTTCGAGGCAGACCTGCTGGAAAGCACTTCTGAGGGGAACAATTTGGGGGTCCTCGTGGATAGTAAACCTTCCATGAGCCAGGAATGTGCCCTTGTCACCAAGAGAGCCAAGGGATCCTGGGCTGCATAGGGAAGAGTGTGACCAGTAGGTCGAGGGAGGTCATTCTTCCCCTCTACTCTGCACTGGTGAGGCCACAACTGGAATACTGCATCCAGTTCTGGGCTCCCCAGTTCAAGAGAGACAGCGAACTACTGGAGAGAGTCCAGTGCAGGGCAACAAAGATGAAAAAATGATTAAGGGATTGGAGCATCTCCCTTATGAGGAAAGGCTGAGAGAGCTGGGACTCCTTAGCCTGGAGAAGAGAAGGCTGAGGGGAGACCTTATTAATGCTTAAAAGTATCTAAAGGGTGGTTTGAGGGAGGACAGAACTGGACCCTTTTCAGTGGTTCCTGCTGACAGGACAAGCATAAGCTGGAACATAGGAAGTTCCACTCAAATATAAGGAAGAACTTCTTTATGGTGAGGGTGACAGAGCACTGGAACAGGCTGCCCAGGGAGGTTGTGGAGTCCCCTTCTCTGGAGATTTTCAAGACCCGCATGGATGTAGTCCTGGGTAATGTGCTATAGGCAATCCTGCTTTAGCAGGGGAGTTGCACTAGATGGTCTCTAGAGGTCCCTTCCAACTCTGACAATTCCGTTATTCCATGATTGTGATCCAAGTTCAAAGAAAATAAAACACATAATTTACAAGTAAGTTCAGCTTTAAGTACTATGCCATATAATGAAAAAACCTCATATGGCTACATGAAAAAATTTATGACAGATTTGATTTCAGGTATTCTGGGAATAAGTTAATTAGTACCAATATTGAAGTTCAAGGTGATCCCTTTTTTCTCCCACTTTCTCAGAATGTTAAATTTGTAGAAGGACATGCAGACAAATAATGCCATCAGAGTAACAGAGACGAAATTCGTCTTTTTGCTCCAGAGTACCTCATTTTACAAATCTGCTATACTTTCATCCCTGATGAATTTAGGAATTAAATTGATAAATAAATCTAAGACAGTCACCACCACAAAAATATTCAGTAAAAATGAAAAAAATAATAATCAGTAAATATCCAAGAAAATATGCAGAACAATCACAGGTCAGAGTACCTGAGAACTTAGGTCACAAAAGGTAATTCAGCCATGCAATTGCTTCAGAGACTACAGCTCTAGTTAAAATATCATTAAAAATAAGGTCTTGATAGTATGTTAACCTTCTTAGTCAGGTATCAACTCGGCTTAGAGAGGAGCAATGATTCTTGTAGGCTATATATAGCTCTATAACTCATTTATATTTATCTCAAAATTATCCAGCTCCATAATTGGAATGAACAAAAACCAGCAATTTTTGCAGGTCAGACCCTGTCTTGCAAACAGCTGGATATCAACAACTGCTCTCTGCACACACATTTCATTATGCATAAACATAGAGCAACTACTCTGTACAGAAACAGCCTGTACTTACTGAGAGGTAAACCCAAGAGCAGTGGTGATCAACAAGGTCAGACCTTGGAGAAATCATTTTTGCTGAACTTGTATAATTTGGAAAAAAATTGGTCTGTGGCATATGATCTGTAGGGACTGTCATTTCTAACCCTTTTCTTACTGTCATTGAGTTAATGCATGAATCCCCATAATTTGGGGAGCTTAACCCAGTTCACTATGATTCTATGATTTAAGAGTTAGAAGCCCTGATTTGACTTCTACTTTTAAAAAATTTTAAAGTCTCTGTAAGCAAGATGTGTCCTTTATTAAAACAATGAGAAAACTAACTCTTAGAATTCTGGCTTTAGGATGTGAGATCAACCATCACAGAAAAGTTATCTTTAGTTTTATGTTTAATTTAAAAATGCTAAATGAACATGTTTTGATAACATGATCTGAAATGAACCAAGAAAAAAACTCATAAAAATAACTGATTAAGAGGTTAACTATGACTCCAAATTCCTTCCTCCAGAGAAAGTCATATCATGTTATCCATATATACTCTTAGTCCTCCAGTTTAGGAAAATGTCAAGAGTTTAAACTCCATAATGTATTTTCACTATCTTTATGACCTTCCCTATTTATGGAATTGGAGAAGTACAAGAAGATAACAATTGGCTTACAGTTATATTTAAATTATCAGGAGAATAGATTAGGCTCATCATTACAGGCATTGTCATAAGAAATAGGCAGGAACATCACTCTGTAATGGGGCACTCATTAATGAAACAGCCATATAAACATATTAACACAGAACACACTGCCCAGTATTAGCTTTTTTTTAAGGATGTGAGATAGCTTGTAAAAGGTTGTATAAGCTCCCATGTAGATCTCAAAAAACAACATAGTCAATACAGTCCATGTAATCCAGTACTCTATTTAACTCATCTTCTAGCTGACACCTGCATTTCGGGGTCTTGCAAGACCTTTAAGCTTTAATCAGAACATGATGCTGCTGCATAAGTGCAGGGAACTTGCCAGAAGAACGGTAAATGAAGTGACCATTGACAAATGTAACACAACCCACAGGGATACCCATGCTCTTCTGTAGGAGCAGAAGGAGGCCCAGGCATGTGATTACATTAAGGAAAGGGGATTCCACCTTACTGACAGCAACTCCTCTACTCACTATGACATGGTCACTCACCTCTCACTGACCAAGTTCACATTTACATTTCTGAATGCATAACAGTATATATTTGTATATACTCGTCTGTTTCTTAGCTCTAACAATTACTTCTTTGATTCAGACATTTTACAATGCCTTTGAATTCAGTCCAAAATAACTTTTCATAGGAAAAGGCCCTACTTAAAATACTGTAACTTTTTCACAGCCTATTTAGACTCTCTAATAAATCTTTCAGGGATGCCTGACTCATATTTCAGTCAGATGCATCTAATAATTTCTTTTTCTTGGAGGCCTGACTGAAAACCTGCTGAAATCAACTAATACAGTCATTTGCCTTCATCAGCTTTTGAATAAAGCTCTGACTGCCTTTGAATAAAAACTACAAATCATTTCATTTTATATTAAAAATTAAGAAATTATCTTTTGCTTTCAAAATGTACTCCATAGCCTTAATTTGATTAATTAGCAAGCACTTCATGCTGGTTGGAAAATACAAGATCAATGGATTTCGTTATTTAATAATTAACACGGAATTGGGTAAGTAAATATTATTTTAAGTACTTAAATGGCTTAGCATTAACTGTCATATAAAACATTAGCATTATTTAAAAGTATTCTTATGGTATTGTTTATTTGTAATTCTTTAATAGTGGATTTTATTTCATAATGACATTCAAAATCCATTTCGATTGTATTTCTAAGCTGTCAGTACACGAACAAAGTAGGCAGCATTTAAGATAGTTCTATGCTTATTACAACACAAGAGCAATATTCTATGCGTGATTTTTGGATAAAGCAAATGCCTTTTCAGTTAAAAAATATCCCTAAAACATTGGAACGAAAGTAAGTCCACTATTTTTGGAAGATCTGAAAAGGCTGGTTATTACCAACTGGAATGAAAAATAGCTCCCCTCTGTCTGTGGATATTTGCTTCCCTGCCCCTTGACCAAGAACACCATCTGAAAAGGAGTTTAATTAGAGGAGACAAGACAGTCTGCACTGGCTGGTGCAGGCATGGCCTGTGCACAGGCACTGCCCAGCCCCTGCTCACACCCCCCAGCCCCTTCTGTCCTCCATTCCCATGGGGTGCCCCGACTTGTGGAACATCTCCCACTGGTGTGTCTGTGTGGGTCCTTTCCGGCCCTGGGGCTCCGTGGGGCTTCAGTGGTACCGGGGAGGGGAAAGCTCCACTGACCCGCCCGGGTGGGCTACTGGGGGTCCCCACACTCTAGTCAGGGTGCATGGGGATCAGCCTTTTGTCACCATAGCCTAACAGCCACTGTTTTTTCTCCCTGTTATTAACAAATTAGTAGATGATAATTTAATCAGGTCATAATTTCTATACTTTAGTACAAGAAAAGCCTTGCTAAATAGAGGGACTTGAATTATTTATCAAGACAAGCCATGGAAGAAATTCTTAACCGCAACAGTAGTTATAGAGCCTTGATTTGTTACTTGCAGGCAGAGCAATTAGGCAGAAAAGTGGACTAACATGATTTATTATAGAACTAGCGACAAACTAGGATGTGTCTTTCCTAACTCCTGAGCAGAAACATTCTCATTCCTGTCTTTTCCAAGCCTTCTTAACTTTCTTATGTCTTCTATCTGCTTTTCTGCTTTCATCCACTTCTTCTTCTACTTCTTTGCTATTTTGAAAGGAAATGATGAATATGATTCTAATTGTGTGCAGAACATTTTTCTAATGTTTCCTCCCACCAAAACCAATAGGTAAAAGGTATCTATTAATTTTTGTTGCTTTCTAAAGACTAAAGTGACTTTTCTCACAAAAGCTCTCCATATGCTTCTTCTATTCAATGAAATTTTAAGAGTTTTCTAGTGCTGCAGGCAAATGACTAATTAATAAACTAGGCCCTGACTTGGGGTTAAAGTTAACTAAATAAGGCATGGAAAACTGGAAGTGACAAACCTGGTGTGAGAAGCTGCCAAAAATTACAGAGAGCACCATTAGGAACGGGCTGCAGAGGGGAGGATTTAAGTGAGAAATGGTCAAAATTTGCAGATAACTGGAGAGGTCATCTGGGGAGCAGAGCTTTGCAAGACCAAGTAACCTTGGCCAATGCCCTGGTAACCCTGTCAGTAGTAAAATAAAAGGCTGACATTCCCAAGATAACAATACCAGAAATACGAAATTTGGGTGCATACTTGGCAAAACTGGGACCACTGAGAACAAAGGCATTGGGGTGGGATGTTTATCTAGGCGGAGACAGGTGCGAGGAAAGGAAGGTACTAGGAGGGTGAATGTAAGGTTGAGAAATGGAACAAACGCATAATGCTGTATGTGAATCATGTGCTTGGTGTTATCAGAGGCTACCTGTTGAGATACCTTGCACTTGGTCAGTGTACCCTAAAACAGGACAGGAAACTACCATAATGCTTTTGTGGCCTGGACAATGTTGGGGCAGGGATGAGGTTGCTTTCCCCAGGCACAATTTGTTTCTAGACAGAAAGATTGAGCATCCTGTTATCACTGTTCAGGTGCTGACTCCTGATCAGACTGCAGTCAGCAAATACCCACCACTTCTAACATAGCTGACATTTCTTAAATGTATAGATTCTTGAGCACAGAACAACTTTTTGTTTTTTCAAGACCACGCTGGATGTGGCTTTGAGCAACCTGTTCTAGTGGGAGATATCCCTGCCCATGGCAGGGGCACTGGAACTAGATGATCTTTAAGGCCTCTTCCAACTCCGATCATTCTATGATTCTATGATTCTTTTTCTTTTACGTGAGGTCCTCCAGTTGTTTGGTTGGTTGGTTGTTTTTTTTTTTCTGGTATTAGGACTGGATGCTGCATTAGCATTTAAAGTAGCGTGGTTCAAATAGTAACCAGTATTTCTTTTAGTAGTAATCTATAATTTATGAAAGGTAAGTTATGGTAACCAGTGCTGGGAATTCATGGACAAGAAAAGATTGGAATTTTGGTGAGCCCAAGTTTTCATGTGAGCAGGCAAACAAAATTTTGACAAAATAGCAACAGGGTAACATCAGCACCTCACAACAAACCCTCAGAACATTCTCACTGGTCTTCCAGCTTCACTGATGAAATTTTCCTCTGGTGACTTCATACTATTGAGCATTTAAAGATATGCAAAATTAAAACAGAACACATGATGGTGAGACACTGGAACAGGTTGCCCAGGGAAGTGGTGGATGCCCCATCCCTGGAAGTGTTCAAGGCCAGGCTGGATGGGGCTTTGAGCAACCTGCTCTAGTGGGAGGTGTCCCTGCCCATGGCAGGGGGGTTGGAACTAGATGATCTTTGAGGTCCCTTCCAACCCTAACCATTCTATGATTCTATGATTCTATGATGGACACATTTATTTTTAATAGTATATTCTGAAGTTTAAATTACATTTTAAAAAGAGGAAAAAAATGTGACAGGCTGTTACTAAAAACAGTCTGTCCTGTAACAAACCTTTAACCTTGACAGAGACCCACTGAGATGAACCTCTAGAGAAACTGGTATCATATGCACCATCGTTGGCCTCAGGTTAATGGGATAAATAATTGAGGCAAATACGTTGGGTAATGAGGTGATTTTTAACATTTTAATATAATAATCAGATCTAACCAATTTTCAAGTCTCTCTACAGGCTTTGTCTGTCCTGAAACTTATTACTTTTAACATAAAATGTAGTCAGGAATGCAAATTACTGGAGTAAGATGACAAGATAGGGTAGAAATAGAACACAGCATGTATCTCATGTACTTACAGAAAATGAATACTTGAAATCTGCAACTACTCTTTTCACACATGTACCTACCAGAGTGAATTACATGAACAGCAGCTGTTCCAACCTATGAGCTAACAACTCCTAATTAACTCACCTGTATAGTTCACAGTCTTTACTCTGTTATCTGTCTACTAACATGGAATTTAAGATAAAGCTGAACACACAAAAAAAAAAAAAAGAAAAAGGAAAAGAAGCATATTGTAGCTGTTTGCCTGATCACTGGTAAAAGAGGAGTCATATCCCCTTTTTTGTGCTCAAGATGGGGTGACATGCCCACGATTTGCAGCATGTAAAAATAAGGAATTTTATTCTGTGAAGAGCTTCTGAAAAAATTACAAAATCTAAAAACTAAATTTTCGATCTGCATGTTATTACTCATTTTGCTTGCCACATCAGTACTTCAGAACAAGCTCCTATGAACAAACTACATTGTTCCTATTCCTCTTAGCTACTGATCCTCCAGAGTGGTCTCAGGCAAACAAGTTGCTGAAGCTTTGACAGCATACAATAGCAAACCATAGTTTCTGCATGCTGAGCAGAGGACATCTGTAGCATAAAGTTACTGACAAAGAACAATAAAAATACAAGTGCTTTTAGACATCTGAGCAGTACAAGGACTTTACTGAGAATTATGAATAGACTCCAAGCCTTGGAATGACTGTGGTTTAACTCAGCTTTTACTCTTTATAGGACATTATAGTAATTGTATAACTAGCAGAGTGTTTTGTGCTCTCTGTATCATTAGACAATCAAAACAGTTCGTGCTCTAATTTGTACAGATAGAAATTACGGCATCTTATGGGCTGCTCTGCTGAAGCTGTACGAACACCATGGATCCAGAAAGAGAATGAATATATGTAAGTATGCTTTCATATTTTTGGTAATGTATTCACCTACAAACAAGGACTTCTGAATTGCAATTCCTACCTTCTAATCTTCTTTCTGTTTGGTTTTTTAATGTGCTGTTGGTTTGGGGGGGAGGGGGGAGAGCATGGTTGTTGGTCTTTTGTTTTTCATTTGCTTTTTTTACATACTGAAGACTATGTAAGATAGTATGTGTCAGTCCTAGGGAAAAAAGACTAGGTTATAGTACACCTTATGGCTAACTCGGAACATTAACTAACAGACTATTTTATGAACATTCCTTCCACATTGCTTCCTTCTGTCTCTTTCAGTCTTGACATTATTTCTCACAGAAATTACTTATAGCCACCTTATATTATCATACTCTACTGAGGCAGGGTAGGCTTTGAAGGTGGACAGTAATTTCTATCCTTGGTTAACAGATTCAGTCTTCCTGAAAGAGACCAGAAGTACAAATTGTGGGAGGAAGAGCATATCACAGTTGATGAAAGTCCTCGAAGCTGTACTAGCAGAAGAAAGAACAGCAAGTTTTCCCACAAGATGTTCAATTAAACTGGGAATGTAAGAGACCATTCTATCAAATATGGTAAGTGTGCCTCCAAGGTACAAGAGATATTACAGAAATATTTAACTTTTCTTCTTCCAGATCATCTCAAGCATCTGGAAGACAGTGATGCCTGGGATTATAGCACAGAATCCCAGCCCTCTACTCAGGCTCCACTCTGCACAAAACATGTGAAACAAATGTATGAACAGGGATTTCAGCACCTCTAGCAAAGTCTTCAGTGGCTTGAGAATGCCTGATTGCTCCTGAAATTTCCACATTTCTCTCTTCATGTCCTGCTTCTTTATTGCCGAATTGAAATCATTGTGCAATACTCAATATTCCTAAATGATTGTTGATTTATGTATGGCATCTGAAGACAACTTTTTATCACAAAATATAGTTTTTCTTCATGCATAGTCATTTTTGCAATTTGGCTTTCTAGTTATCGTGTCCCTGGCTATAGATATGACTGCAAGTTTCTCATGATATAAGAACACAGTTCTGTACTATGAGACCATTACCTCTGATATCCTCTTTATTTGTCTTTCATGGGTTAAGAGAAAAATTATTCATTATTTTCTTCATAACATTCCTTTCATGTTTCTTGGTAGGTTGTGTTTTCTAAATCTCTGTCATTCTTGTCTTTCTGCTCAACTGTCCCTGGTGCACTTATGTATATGCATGTACATATCTGTGATTTTTCTTTTTATTTTCTCCATCAAACTGTATGCTGTATTTAATGACAAGTAAAATAGAATCATTTCCCCTTTAAATTTTACATAATTCACCTAGTTTTTGCATTCTAAGCAAATGCCACTTTTTATAAGAGTATCCTATTAACTCCTAGCAATGTGCAATTCTAGATTTTATTCTTCTATAGTTCTGATGCTTGTAGTTTTTCTGCAGCTGTTCTCCACTTAACATTGCACTGTAATTCATTTGAATTGTAAAATTAATTCCTATTCTCTTATAATAACTTTTACTTTTTATGACTAAATATCATCACAAGAATTTTAGATCGGTATTTGATTTACAAAAAATAGTTATTTCCCATAAATACAATCTTTGACTTTATAAAGTTGATTTTTTTCAATTTTATAGAAGTTTTAAGCTTCCTGAATTTTTTCTTTTTGTTGTAAGCGATAACAAAATATACCTCTATTTCAGTTCTTGTGTATGGAGAGTATTTAAATAAGGTTTTGTTTGAAATGAAATTTATGTATGTGTGATTCCATTTCTTCTTGATAATTTTGCCCTTTGAAATGTATTCTGAACCTTTCTGTGAGAAAGTCCTGTATTTTATAATTACTCTGAGGAAAAAAATGATGTTATCAAGAAATCTCATCAAAGATAATGATGAAAGAAACGTTTGTAAGAGTTTCTATTTGCCTAAAGCTTTACAATTTAGAACAATATAATTAATTTCCTTTATTTTTGAAACAAATAACAAATATAGCGTATCATGTATAGTAGGAGACATTTTATACTAGAATTGCACTGAAGTATATTATTAGCTATACTGTGAGGAAGTAAAAAAAATAGGTTTATATGTGCATTTAGTTGGGTTTGGAAACCAGGCAAAACAACTTTTTCATTATTTGTGATTGTTTACAGTAATATTCTTAAAATGTGTTGAAACTGTGCATTGAAGACTATGTATAAGGTTTAAATCTCTGATTTAGAGCATTGTTTTATTTAGTCGCTCATTCAGAATGTAGACAGAAAGAGAATCAAGTCTCATTCTACCTTGTTAACTCCCACTGGCTTATTCACAGTAGACATAAACAGTACTTGAAAATGCAACTCAATAATTAGATTTAGAATTCACAAGGATTTATTTCACTTAATTTTCATACTATTGTACAATATTCAAGGTAAATGAATTATCTATCATTTTGCTGTAGCCAATGCAAAGACATACGGACTCCATGGAGGCAGTTAATCCAAACTTTCTGAGGCAGGTAGGCTTTAGTTCATCTGCCTGCAAACAGATATCTAGTTCACTGAGAAGCCTTCAATTATGTGGCTTGAAATCCAGGTACTATTCTGTGTTCTGTGTCACAGCCAACCACTCACTGACATCTCACATGCTGCAGTGTTTTAGGTGGCTCTAAGTGTCTGCATACAAACACCTGAGTCAAGCTCATATTTTAGGATGGGATGATCGCCTCTATAATGACTAGGCAGAGAAGAACCTAATGAGGTTCAATAAAGGCAAGTGTAGGATCCAGTACATGGGGAGGAAGAACACCAGACACCTATATAGATTAGGGGTGGACCTCCTGGAAAGTACTTCTAAGGGGAACGATTTGGGGGTCCTCGTGGATAGTAAACTTTCCATGAGCCAGCAATGTGCCCTTGTCACCAAAGAGAGCCAAGGGATCCTGGGCTGCATAGGGAAGAGTGTGACCAGTAGGTCGAGGGAGGTCATTCTTCCCCTTTACTCTGCACTGCTGAGGCCACAACTGGAATACTGCATCCAGTTCTGGGCTCCCCAGTTCAAGAGAGACAGCGAACTACTGGAGAGAGTCCAGTGCAGGGCAACAAAGATGAAAAAATGATTAAGGGATTGGAGCATCTCCCTTATGAGGAAAGGCTGAGAGAGCTGGGACTCCTTAGCCTGGAGAAGAGAAGGCTGAGGGGAGACCTTATTAATGCTTAAAAGTATCTAAAGGGTGGTTTGAGGGAGGACAGAACTGGACCCTTTTCAGTGGTTCCCGCTGACAGGACAAGCATAAGCTGGAACATAGGAAGTTCCACTCAAATATAAGGAAGAACTTCTTTATGGTGAGGGTGACAGCACTGGAACAGGCTGCCCAGGGAGGTTGTGGAGTCCCCTTCTCTGGAGATTTTCAAGACCCGCATGGATGTAGTCCTGGGTAATGTGCTATAGGCAATCCTGCTTTAGCAGGGGAGTTGGACTAGATGGTCTCTAGAGGTCCCTTCCAACTCTGACAATTCCGTGATTCTGTGACTAGAGGTGAATAACTTAAAGTTCATTTTTAAGTGGCTAAATTTCATCATGAGAAACCCTTGTCATGCTAAATAAGCATTCAGAAGTAATGTGATGGAATAATGTGTAGTATAAACCTTTTATTGCATCCAGGAATAACATCTGTGTGTATTTTCATCAGAATTTAACTTTACCTTTGTGTCCCTGTTTGAAAAGGGTTGGGGGAAGGAGGTCAAATCTAAGCCTTTGTCTTCTCCATAAGAAGGTAATTTTAATGTGCACAAATGATTTGCTGAACAAATATCTGTATGAAGAATGGAACTAGTGATTTTGCTATCAAAGTTCTAGCAAAGAGAAACTGAAACCACATTTCTAGCATTCTTTCATGTTATAACCTAAAATATATTTATGTTTACATATATATTCATATGTAGTGAAACTTTCTGGTTTCTATTTGTAATCCGTATTTAGATTACTGTGTTTGTTAGGATCAGGTGAATTAATATTTCCAATTTTATCTTGTGCTTTAGTTACTATGTGAAAACTCTGAGTGAAAAGTCACCAGTTTTACTTAATTTCCTGCTGAGTTCTTCTGGTCTACTACAGACAGAAAACATTATTAAGCCCACATATACTCTTTAAAGACATCCTCATGCATTGACTTCAGGACTCACAATACTCAGGAGACTTACAGGCCAACCTCTTATCTCTTCTTTTTCTCTCTCCCTTGTCACAAGCTGAAACAAAAGTCATAATGTAAAAGGTTAAAAAAGAAATCAAATAACAAGTAAAGTCATAAATGTGACAGAACCAGCCAAGACTACCTTTTACTACTTTTCTAAAAAGCCTTTGGGGAAAATTGCTAAAGGCCTTCAGGAGATGACAGTAAAAAGGTACCTCCTAAAGGAAACTAACAGGAGCTTTTTGTTTGTTTGTGTTTTTTCTTTGGTTTTGGTTTTGTTTTTTTGTTTTTTGTTGTTTTTTTTTCCATGACAGGGAAAGTCAGCTCACTCCCTCTCATGACAAATAAAAGGAAAAAATTGTAAAATTTTCATATTAATAGTTAAATAGAAGTATTTGTTGTCCACAACTTTAGAACTTCCTGCTGTTTGTTTTAATGGGAGGACAATGCAGCTGAACATCTGGACCCCTCTGAATTTGAATAACATGGGGTAAAATGCAGCCAGGGAATGGATATTAATATTAAGCAACACCTGGAATTTCTTCAGTAACAATGTGCTTATGGAATTTTCATTTGCAAAACTGAAGAATGAAATCACTGAAATAATTTTGGGCTGTAGACAGTTTGGATGCAAGGCTACTGAACTGTTGTTGTCTTGGAGTTTCACCTCCTGATAGAAGAAATGTAGTTCTATTTTACTCTTGGCTTTCATAGGTACTCAAGTACTACAAAATAGCCATTCATAGATGGAAAGGGATGGAACTACAAATGAAACTGGGTGTGCTGTAGTACATACAGTCATATTACATGTCTATTCATTCCCACATGTCCGTGTTTGCTTTGTGCAGTTCTTGTTGTTTCCATTTATAACTCAAAGCCTGTTCTGAAAGTGCATGAGGTGAAAACAGGCAGGCCACGAAGGATAGAAATTTGTGAGTGAGGAGAGATTTAATAACTACCCATGCGTTGCACTACAGCCAGACTGTGACAGGTACTGAAAGCCACAAGCGGATTTCACAAATGGATTAATAACATATTTTTTTTCAGAAAAAAAAAAAAAATGAATCAACTTCCTAAAAACTTAGTGCAAACACTAAGTTAAAGTGCCTGTTATGACTCATCCGTTCTGTTATAACTATAAAGAATGTAACTAGTTATTTATAAATCCAGTCCTTTCTAGAAAGGACAAAGTCTGTTTTCTTTAGCATGAGATTAAATTTAAAGCAATAAAAGAAGTTAACGAAATTAAATTGATATTTACATATAATTACAGAATACATTGAAAAAAAGGTCAACGCTGTATGTAGATATCAGTAACTTGAACCACTGAGTAGATCAAATAAAGGTCAATTATAAATCAAACCATTAAATGAGTCATAACAAGTTGTTGACATGTGTATGTTGTTAGGAATAGTTCATTATCTGGGAAAAATGATTTTTAAAGACAAAAAAAAGTGAGAAACTGATTTACACACAAACACACCCCCATACATGCTGAATTAATGCATTGACATCCAAAACCAGATGTATTCACTATACAGCAGAAAACTATTTCACTGGATGAGCCTATATATTCTTGGTTTTTGCATTGATTTCTTAAGACTCTTATTTTCTTTCTTGTTATTTTTAGCATTAAGGAATTATTTCTGGATGTGTTCAGTCCAAAGAGTAGTGTATCAAAAAAAAAGTGATAGTGTGAGTAAGTGTTTCAGTTTGTTAGTTTTTTACAGACTTGTGTTGCTATTTCAATGTGGGTGAATAGGACTGTGGAAGAAGCAAAGACCAGAAGAAGGAATAGAAGAAGCAGGAACACTGACAGTGGACATCCCGTGAACAAGTCCAGACAACCCCTAAACAGTACCTGGTGGCCAGACTGATTGAGGGGAATTTTACCCTTCTGGCAGTTGGGGGTTGCAGGACCGTGTCGGTTGGGAAAGAAGACACTTAGCACTATATAAGCTGCATATTTGTTGTAATAAAGGATTCTGATTGCACCTCTGACCGAGGTCTGTGCCTTCATATGCTACACTTACAGAAACTACACATATTAATAACTTAAAGACTGTGGATCGTGGCATTTCTGCATGGCACTTCCCTATCTTTATTTTTTTTCTTGTGAGATTACTGAACTAAAGACTGAGAAAAAAATCTGTTACCTAATCTATCACATACAAGGTATTCCATAAAAAACCAAGCTGTTATTTTGCTTGTTGGAAGCTTTTATTTTCAGTTGTACCTTCAGCACACAAGCAAAGGCTATTATCTAAAATCACTCCCTGAAAAAAAAAAAAAAAAACAAAAACAAAAACAACCTTTTGTCCTTAATGGGTGCATCAGGTGTTTATGAACATAGAGTACTTTTCACACCAGAGTACCTTGAACTGAACTTGTGTACAGATCTGTTTCAGCTTTCTAAATTCCTGGTGAAATAGAAAGGAGGAAGTGGGGTGGGGTGTAAAACTTTGCCTCTCTATTAGCAGATATAGAAAGTCAACAGAACCACCACATAATAGGCAAATTAGTAAAACCAGGAGAATTTAAAAAGAACCTTTAATGAAATTCAGGCATGGTTAAACAATAAACATTTCTACTCCTCTACCTCTCTAAAACCACATGCATACAGAAAAGAAACAACCCAACACTATGGTTCAAGGTGTTACTACCCAAGGATCTCCTACTTCTTGGTTATTCATTGTATAAAATCCAATTCATATCCAGCTCTTTTGATAAGGCTGTGCAATATATTACAATCTGGAATATTTCAGAAGGATACATAGAAGGTCAAGAAGACTTTTTAGCTGTTGTGATTTTTCACCAAAAGTATATATTCATTGTTAGAACCCAAGAGGTGAATTCAAAATCCTGCTGCTCTCCCAGAAATACAAGGAAGCAGTGTGAGGTTTCTACAACTCAAAAGCATTTAGAAAAATACTTTGCACTACCAAATTGCAAGATGGATACTCTCTTCTCTGTCACTATAACCTGAGACCAAGCAATTCAGTATTAAATTAACCTGAATTCCATACTTTGTTTTTCTGTCAGATTTTACAGATATTGATCCTATGCCTAGACCAATGCTCAATTTTCCCTCTTGTTAATCTGGTGATACGCTCCAGTTCAATGACAGCTGGTCACAGTCTTGGTCCTAGCATGTTTTCAGCAAGTTATGGGAACAGGCATAACATTATGATCTCCACACAACATGGAAACTGTTACATTGATGTTTCCTTCATCTTCTCATCTTCCTTGTTCCCTTGTTCGTCACTTTTTTTTTGTTTTTGTTTTTGTTTCTGATAGTTGCGACTAGTTTGCTATGAACAGTTAGCGCTATGAACAGCTGTATGAACAACGCTCATTTTTTTTTACTTTTCTTGGGAAAGTAAGGAAAAAAGGGAAGACTGAAAATCAAAAAGTAGGATTTCAGTTGTTTGGGTTTTTTTCCCCCTCAAGATGCAAGATCTCCTGTCTTTCTGAATATTGGATCCAACAATACCTTGATTTGAGGAATAGACATATATTAAGATAGATGTCTTTATTAGCATTCTCCTATACAGTAGTTTCATTACCTATAAAAAAAATAATTTAACTGACCAATATACTGTATACCTGAAATCACCAATGTTATCTGAAATGATGAAGACTTTCACATCTTTCCTCTGTATTAACAGGGGAGACCAAAACAGTTTGAGAACTGAAACTGAACTAGTTAGGTCAAAGGGAAAAATACACTGAAACAGATATCATCTTTTAAATAAGGTCAGTTATACCTCTGAACTGTGAAAGCTTTCTTAGAAACAATAAAAAAGCTAATTTTACCTTCCCTTTAACTTGGGCAGCATGACCTACAACAGTTGAAATCCAGTTACAATTTAAATTGCTGTGCAGGCATGTTTCTTCTATGGTATCCTGAAGATATTAGCCTTATTTGGTAATACATGCAAGTGTTTAGCAGCCATTCCTACCTTGTCAGGAATAATGATCTTAAATGAGAAAAAGACTACAAGATTTCTACAAGTTACTTATTCTATTTAATTGAAAAAATATATATTTCTAAATTACTGTTATTAATGCTACACACTACTCTTTGGATGTTACTATTAAATACACAGTGCTGATCTGGATCCTCACTGATAAATAATTATTGCATTGCTTTCCATGGCTATTGTCCCATATACTCAAACAACAAGCCATGCCATAGAAACAATGCTTATGGACAGGCAAATTGGACTAAAAGTACACAATTTTAAGAATTGTTTCATTAAAAGTATGATGCCTTTATCTTCTACATCTTCTTGCTTACCTTCTGTCCTATAAACATTAGAGAGTTTCATAGGAATCTCCTCATTTAGATTAAAATCATGTCTCTCAGTAGAAATAGTGACTTTTTCAGCACTTCCCTTTTGACTATGTCAGGCAAGCACACAGTTGGGAATTCCCTTTTGAATTTGTTAAACATGGCCTAGGTAATCAAAAGCAAATCCCTGGTTTCTTTTCCTGGGCAAAGAGTGATTCCTTGATAATGTGTTATCACTATGCTACAAAAATGAAACTATTGAAAGGTGTTACTTCCTAGAGAGTGAAGGTAAGATGTAAATGTAAATAGTCCTCTTAAACAGAAAAAAAATATCCATAAAGCTTATTTGTACTTTTCAAAATGAATAAAACTATATACATTTAAATTTATACAGTCTTCCGAGATCAGACTTCTAAATAAGGTACTTGATTTGTAATTTGATTACACAACCTCATTACTATATTTCCATCTCCAGACCTTGTTATTGCAATTAAAAAGGGAATTTTTTTTGCAGCCAGTAGTGTTCTCAGAAAGCGAAAACCATAAAATCTTCAACAGTCATTATTGGTTTCTTTACCAAAGCAATATACATCATAAATTTATTTGGTTGGGGTTTTCCGTGTGTTAGTATGCATGTTTGTAAAATTATGTCTAACTTAACTAGTGGTGCTGGCTACAATCTAAGACTTTATCTTAGGTTTATTAAAACTATGAAAATAACTAGATAAAATGAACTTAATTTTCAAAGGCCCATAGGAAAGATAAAAGTAGCAGCCTTGCAGCTAATATAATGGAGGTCTTGGGATGCACAGTTACAATACATGGTTAAAGAACCTTCACATCCTTCGTGTCCTACAGGGAATTTCCTTTCATGTGAATTCTCTTAAACAATGATTCTCTTTAAAAATAAACTCAGTAAAAGCTGCATTTCAAGGATCCAATTTTAAAGGAAAAAACATACACTCTGCTGAAGAATGTGTCAGGAGTTCTATGGAGTTGAATTATTCTGGCATTTTAAGAGAGGGGAGTTTCAATCCAATTTGATCAAAATTATATCCCCACTACTCCTGCTACTTGGTACGTGAGTGGATGTGTTATGTCGGCCAGTTCTAATGCTCCTTACTTTCTCTTTAATCCTGTACCACTGGTTGTCTATTGCAGCGATATTATTATTATGTGTGATTTCTCAGGGAAAATCAAGGTTACAACTATCATAGAATGGTAACTCATTAGGATATCTATTTTAATCCACCAGCAGTGGAAGTACAAGTAGTATTACTGATGTAGCTTGAAGATTTTTATATGTAATTGTCTCTAAAACAGCATGGAACAGTGAAACACTGATTAATGGTAGGAAGAAAATAAATTTTCTGAATTGCTAATAGGAACTATGTTAAAAGAATGTGAATCTCATAAATGTGAACTATGATATTTTAATTTGGTTTTCCACTTGACTAGAGAGGAATCTGCTTTTGTAACCACAGCTGTAGACCATGATAAATAACTCATTAGAAGAATGTCTAACTTAAGTTAAAAATATAGCAGTTATAGATTAAATATAGTGTAAAGAACTACATTTAATAAGAGGCAAATTCACTTTGAAATTACAATCGGAGTTTCTTCTATAGAACTCAATACTAAATCCAAAACTAAATAAAAGATCAACCTGAATAAACAAGATCAGTTAATTAATTTAATAACACAGTAAAACCCACATAGCACAATAAAATGTTAACCTAAAATAGAACAACAGTCCTCAGAAGACAGTTAAAGGAATGAAAACCTTGTTAAAAAAACTGACTTCTAAGGCTTGGATATGTGAACTTCATTGTCTTTTTTTTTAGCATTCACGCTCAAGAACAGTGCTATTAGGTACTGTAGATGTTCCTGTATTGCATAAAGTTACAACCATTCGATGTTCTTGAATACCCTGTCTGCCTTCAGTTATATTAGCCTATGATAACAATCACATGCAATTACTTCAGTAATATCTTTTCCTCATTCCACTGCAGTTCAAAATATTCCAACGATTCTCTAATGTCGTCTTTCTCAGGTTTAACCAGTTATGAAAATGGAATTATTCCATTTGTCACTATTCTAGTACTCAGAAGTTTAACACATTAATTAATATTGTAATTAATCAATTATTAAGTGTAGTTTGTGAAATTAGAAAATGGAGAAAAAAACTAAAGGAGTCGAATTTCAGAGCCTTTTCTTTCAAAACTTGAGTAATTTTGCTGTTTTATCTTAGTATTTCATTTTCTATCTTTTTTTTTATATATTATTTCTTCATCTTTCAATTCCTATTTTTATTTGACCTAACTGTATTTCAATAGTACTTTTGCCGGGGTATGGGTTTGAAGACCATGATATGTTTTTTCGATCCTTATTTTCTGTTATTTAAATAATTTTTTGGCATTTATTTTGCAACCAGGTGTTATGTAATTATCCCCCAGTCTTCTTCTCTGCTACCTAACTTTAAAGATGTTCTTATCACTGTGCCAGTTAATACAAGAAAATGCCAGCGAATACAATTCAATGCCAGCGAAACTGACTTCTTCTTTTTAAAAAAACCCAAATCTTAAATTCTGCACACACAAAGAGAAAAGCATTTCAACAGAAAATACCAATAAGAAATTAAATTTTGACCCAATGAAACATAAAACTTCCTGAAATACCTTGCATATTCTGTTTGTAAGGACAATTTTTGTTGTAGTAGCAATAATAGTCAAAAGTGCGATTTCTTATGTAGCCAAAACCAGACCTTGGCTATGAGGTCCTCCATACGATCAGGTTTTCTTTATCTGAGACATTAGCACTCTGATAAGCTAAAGCAAAAATATGAGGCAGGTCTTAGGGGGTTATGTTAGTAACCCAATGCAAAGTTACCTAGGTGTACTTGAAGAGACATAGACTACAGGTAACAAGTCTCTGATGGACAGAGCCAATAGCAAAGCGAGGACAAATGTCAATCCGTGGCCATAAAGCTGTTGCACTGACTGGTTCATGTCTGCACTGCTTAGGAAAAGTTGTTTTTACAACAAGTTAAGAGACCTTTAATCTTTAAAAGAGCTAGGCAGAGCCAGTTATAGGAACTCTGGAACAGGCTTCCAACTCTCACAGTCCAACTTATCTAATTGATACTGAAAAGTCTTAGCAGTAATACCATTAAAATTGTTATACAAATACTCGAGTGTCTACCCTTTTCTCTGGTGTTAAGCTCACACTTCCAGTGCCCATCTGTGTTGCATGTGGAGTGGGAACAGCTTTCCTTAAGCAGTGTTGACAGCTTACACCTAGTCACTGGCATCCTCTTTGACAAGAAGGATATGAGGTTGATGGTAGGAATTTCTTCCTGCTTGATCTTAGGGTTGCTTATGTTATTTCCATATATTTTCTAATGCTCTGCTTGGATGTGCTTTCTTCACTGATTCCCAATTCCCCATTACACTAAGCTTTCTGCTCTATTTGCTTTAAAATCAGTTTTTCCTGACTCACAAGATTGTCTTTTTTTACAAGCAGCAATTGACCTTTCTGATTCATGCTCTGCAGTCTATGTCTTCATGTTATCATCTCCTGTACTTTCCTAAACCCCATTTTTATTCAAGAGTCATAGATATACAAGTCCTGAGCCAAGTCCTGCATTATTAGGTTCATACAAAGTCTGTAGCCTTTCAGTAGTAATGGCAAAATCATGTTCACTATGCTGCAAGAACAGTAGAGAACAAACCTCCAACTCAACACAAAAGTCTGTTCTGTTTGTACATGAAAGCAGAGTCTTATTTGTTTAGTGTTGCCCATAATATTCTTCTTGAAAGGAAGCTGGTTCAAAACAACTTTGTCTTGTATATGTGTGTAATCCAAGGCAGGTGCCCTCCTTACTCCTTGTCTTCCATTCACCTAGAACAAGAGAGAGGAGGCACCGTTTCCTATCCTAGACTCTGCACCTCTGGTTAGAATCAAAACTACCTATCAGATTACATAGTGGCGTAGTGAATATTGAAGTCTAACCTGGACAGGCTGCCAGGAGGCTGAGCAGGACAGTGAGGTGCTTCATCCCACAGGTGCAGTTAAAGTGTATCTCAGCTATGGTTTGTCTAACACATGGATAAAGTGCTTACAGAAAACTATCTGACTATTGCAGAACAGTAATACACTAACGTTATGTAATTTATATCTATATTGACAATCAAAAGAGTCTTTCAAACTTACTTATATAAAATATTCATACCCACAGAAATATTAAGTGGCAGTGAATCAGGAATGACTTTAACCTAAGAAAAAAGTCATATTTTAAAATAAATTTTGCAATAACAGCATTGTTTTTCTTGATTTTTTTCCCTTAATACCAGGAACACAATTAAAAACTGAATCTAAAATATTCAGCACACCAATTTCATTTTTAGTTCATTTTCATAATGCAGGAAATTTTGGGTTAAATATTAAAAATTTCCCGACTTTTTTTTGTTTTTTGTTCATTGAAGATACTTCAGATTTTTCCCATTTGTGAGTCTATGATATTATAATCTCAGCCCAACAGACCTTCATATTTAATAGTATCAGACCATTTTACTACGTAGTACTGCCCAACATACCAGATTCCTAAAGTAAAAATCTAATTCCTTCAGACGTTCTATTCCCTGGCATATTTCCTTCCTCACTTGTTCTTAAAGAAATGACATTATGCTCTGTGTAATAGAAAATATCCATACTGCCTGTTTTGAAATAGCAAAATACTTATGAAAATAAAAGAGTAATAATGGTAGCTGGTTTAAAAAATAAACAGAAAATGCATCTTATCTTGCATTTCTTAATACAGCAGATGAAGGTGAATAGTATTACCACATAATTGTAACAAAAGGATATATATTCTTAAGTACTAGAACAAATGACATTAAAGTATTTGTATGAAAGGTTAACAAGAAGAGGTGACAGAAGAGTTAAGCTAAAGATTTCTGAAATAACTCCTCTCCATTAAGAGTAAATTCTTCTGACTATATACTTCGGACTGCTTATGGTTTGTTAAACTGCCAGTAGATTTTGTTCTTGTAGCTATACAAATGACTAGACTCAAAATAATTTAAACTAGGTAATAAAATGTGATGGACTCATCTGTTTTGGTTTGGTTTGTTTTTTCCTGTTGACCAAATATTGAACATTAGCTTCTAACTTTAGGAGCTCAGAATTGCTTTTAATTTACATGCAAAAAGTAAGCAGTACATGAACAACTCATGCACTGAGTATTGCGTCATGAGGTGCTTAGCATTGGCCTTTACAGTCAGGCATCAAATCTGAATAATTTTCGCATTTTCACTATGGCATTACCTTCCGTGCTAGGAAGGACTAGAAACAATTGTGACTTTTTTAAAGCACAGGAAAAAATTATTCAGTGATGCTTTCTGGAAAATACTGGATTGCACTTATTATATCTTTTGCACAATCTTTCTTTTTCAAACAAAAAAATATGCACAATGCTGTAGTACTTGGCGGGTAATTTTTTTCATCTTGGAAACTATTATGCAAATACTAAAAAAAAAAATTGGACTGCAAGACTCTGGGACTATATACAGGATGGACATCTATGCTTTTGCATTTGTCTACAAATACATTTGTCCCTATTTCACCAAGGATTGTGGTGGTTGACTGGAAAATGTAGGAAAGGGATATGAATTTGCACTTTTCCAGGAAGTTTTTAATTCACCTTTCCAGAATTCAGGTCAGTAAATCATGCTTCATTGCTAACCTGTTTTTGGTTCACTTACAAACATTTCTGTCACATTAAAAAAAAATAGAAAATAAGCTGATGATATGAAGGCCATACTTGTGCGTTACCAGTTTTTATGTGTTATATTATATTTTTACTTCAGTATTTTAGCAGTTTAAGGACATCAGTAATGGACACATGCATTTTCAAATGATATTAATGTTTTAAACAGATATCACAATTCAGTCTAATAAATGTAGCTAAAAACAGTGATTGAAGGGTCCTAAACCTGAAATTGGAGGAATACAAGCAGATGCATTGTCTGTTTTAGCAGAGAACTCTTTCATTTACCAATAAGAACAGACATCTTAGTCAATATTAAATCTTGTGAATTGACCCGACTTGTTAAATGAGAAAGTACCTTAAATGTGAGAAGTGACTTGAATAAGGTCAATGACAATTCTCATTATCTACTAGAAGAAACGTATTTAACACTACGTACTTGAGACTTTGATTTCTTTGGGATTTTTTCCTGATCATTGCTTCATACCTGTACTTGCTTTCATCATTATGTCATTCATGTTTTATTGTAGTACTAATGAAAATAATGATGTCCAAACCAAATACATTATTTATTGTCAATGTAACATCAGGAAATTATCCCTCTGTGTTATGTAAATCAATGAAGACAAGCAAGAATACATTAGAAATTAAAATTTTACTTGAAATAGAAAACCAGAGCTATTACAGTTCTAAAATTCTTTTTTCATAATCAAATCACTTCATCTTTATATCTCAGAGCAAATTAAGAATGACTGAAATTCAGAAGACCTTGAATAATGAATATAAAGGATTATTATTATTATACAACCAAAACAAAAGGCCTTCTGACTTCAAAAAGCTTTTCCTTTTTGTCTGGGGAGCCCTGGGCTTCCGTTGCTTCCTTCTTAGCTGCTGGCCGTACATTCCTTAGAATGTATTACATAATGACTCCAAACTATTAATTGGAAATAAGTTTCTAAAATCATAATCACAATGATCTATGATTCTATAAGGTTAATTTTTTTTTTTTTAGATTGGCATTAAAAGCAGTGTTGGGAGACAAAACAATCTTTTTGAGGATACTGTATTGTATGCATAGGCCAAGAATACTTGAAATTTACATAGTCTATAGAGTTTAATACTTTGTCTCTATTGTCTGCCAAAGACAGAAGAATATATCTATTTATCTTAAGTTCTTCTCTACAAAACTGAAATGTAAACACTAGTTCACATACAGACTTACTGGATCTTTCTGTGGTTTCTGACTGGTGGAGGAGAGGAGAAAACAAAAGAAAAAAAATGGCAAAAAGCAAATAAGCAGAAGTATTAACAATAGGTAAATCCCTTCATTCTTTGTGCTTTGGATCTTTATTCCATTTCTTTTCCATTTTGCCAATGCATTTCTTCAAAGTAGCTCAATATGTGCTGTATATTAATGAATAAAGAGATGTTGCAAATGTGATACCAAGATTCTGATTTTTCTTCCTTTGTTAGTGGAAAATTTCATCATTTTAACTATAACAGTGAGGCTACTCAAGGAATAATTTTCAGAGCGCTTAGTGTTTTAATACTTTCCATTATTTCTTTTCTTTAATTGTACATTAGCGATTCAAACATAGACATAAACATTCTGGAAAGATCGACCCAGGTAATGAGATTCTATTTTAAAATTTATAATCAGTTTAAATCCTATTTATGCAGTTCATTCCAACAACTTAAGCTGTGTTTGATTAATTAATTGTCCCAAACTCAGAGCAATGAAGGCATCATGAATTAGCATTGAATTATGAATTAAACTAGGTGATTCGCTCCAATGTGCCAGTTAACTCTTGTACAGGCATTCATGAGCTTGCCTAGGCTTGTTAGTTTGAATGTTTTCTAGCAAGCTAGCAAAGAAATAAGAAAATCCAAGGCTTTTCTCCCTGTGATGACAGTCAAATACTGAAGAAAATATGCATCTTCAGAGATACCAGAGAAGACATTTTTAAATTTCTTAAACAGTTTGAAAAATTCTAGAGCACAAAACAAAATTTGAATGGATTCTATTGTTTATTAAAACTACTGAAAATAACATAGAATTTATAGACTTCAAAGACATAATTTAAGTGAGATCTAACTTTTTTTTTTCTTTAAATATCTTTGCAATGGATCAGCAGGGCACATAATCTTGGAGTCTTGGTTCATTCTGGGAGAAGTTATTGGACTTAAGGGGACTACAGAGCAGCTGCAAAATACCTATATTAAGGCCTGTCTTTTGCCATGTGTGCACTAAGACAACCTCTCGTCATCATGTTCCTCGATGATTATTAACCTCACACAAATGTCTGGTTGAAAAGTACTATCAACTAATAGGTTCAACACATAAAGAAACCACAAAATTTAGTTATTTTCTTTAGTTCAATCTGAAGATATGGATTTTTTTTAGCCAAAAACAAAACAAGAGTTTTTATTCAGAGACATATTTGCTAAGTTGTTAAATTCCTCACCTAAAGCCTTTTTCCTGACGTAATTTTGTGGAAGCCACCAAAAGAAATAATAGGGATTGCTTGTTCTAATTCAAAAGGTATGCTATGCTGAGCTTCCTGGTAACAGCTAGAAAGCAAATATTTGCAAAGGCAGTTGAATTAGTGTTTAAATGCCAAACATTCAATAAAGAGTGCTAGAACCATTATTGCTGCTAGAAGACACACTGTTGAAGCAATTACATTGCATTTATATTACAGTGCATTTATATTATAAAGAAAACAAACTTTACTGTATTACTGTTCCTTCCTCTGGCTGGGAGGATTTCCAATAAATATCTGCAAAGCCACACCACTGAACTGCTTGAAATCCCTCTAGAAAGTAATTCTTTGACTAGGAAACAGGTTTTTCAGAATAGCTACTGTCCTGATACTGAATGCACTGATACACAGGCAGACCTCTCTTGTTTCCTCTTGACTTTCTGATTCTCTGCTTCCCACGTGTCTTTACCACCTTGTTCAACTTAACACAGAATATAGAATATCTTTGTTAGGGGTAGATTTTTCTTTAGTTTCTGTACAACATCAACCACAGGGGTTTAAGTGTCTACTTTCTGGATTACAGGGTTAATCGGCTAATACCTGGAGCAGTGGGAAAGACGACTAAGAAAAATAAGCCCACTGTTGGCTGACAACATTTGCTATTCAGAGGTCTGCTTCTCCAGTGGAAATATTTAATGAGTCTGCAAACTGAAAAAGGTTGAAAACCACTGATCTAGCAAAATGATACTGTATTCAATGATTTTGATTCATAGTCTGCAAGACTGGGAAGCAGTGTGTGAACAGACTGTGCTCAGGTCAGCTTTGTACAGTATGCATTAGATTTCTTGTATATGGGATGCCTAAATACAGTTAGTTGTAGCTGGTATATGTCATGACCTTTTCAAACTGGAAGCCCGCTTCCTATGCATCCAAATCTTAATATTGTGTTGATAGGCCCTAAATTAGTAGTAGATACTCTCTTCACTAACCACATCATTATATAATGAGGTATCAATATTTACTGGAAATTAAGTCTTTTTTGACATGAAGATTGTGAAGATAAACAAAACATAAAAATTACCTAAAATGTTGCTCTTTCTATGTCCCACATGGAAGTTTCATGAAAACATGAATATGTTAAAACACAAATATCAAGCAAAAAATACCTTATCTTTTTTTTAACTGACCCCTGCTACCCATTAAATCTGGAACCTTTGCTGCATTATGCCATTTTAAGAAGGCTGACATAAATATACTAGAAGAATTTTCTTATTTTGTAATCCCCATTAAATAAATAACTCTGAATTATGGATTCATGCCATGTGATTTTGCTTGCTTTCCTTGTGCTAATACTATTATCATTTGCAGAAGTCATTTTACTTTTTTTACTCTGGTTCAGTTTTCTGAGCAGTTTGCTTCCACAAATTATCTCATTTGCTGCGTCAGATGAGTGTTAGCTCTAGCACCAGAAAGAATAAAAGACCGGGACAGCAGAGATTTAGGGTTGAACTATAACAGAACTAGAGTCTGATAAAGCAATTAGGCAGCATGTGTCAGGGTAAATCTTTCTTTTTATATGTAGTCATAAGTACTTTAGAGCTGCTTAGTTATGCAGACCATTCGATTCTGTACGCCATAGAATTCTTGTGGAAAAACTGGCTGCACACAGCCTGGATGAGTATACAATCCGCTGGATCAAGCACTGGCTGGATGGAAGGTTCCAAAGAGTGGTGCTCAGTGGATTTGAATCCAGTTGGCGGCCGGTCACAAGTGGTGTGCCTCAGGGATCAGTGTTGGGATCATTTCTGTTTAACATCTTTATCAATGATCTTGATAAGGGCATAAGGTGTATCATCAGCAAGTTTGCAGATGACACCAAGTTAAGCAGGAGTGTTGATTCACATGAGGATAGGGAAGCTCTACAGAGAGACTCAGATAGATTGGATCATTGGGCCAACATTAATGGTATGAGTTTCAACAAGGCCAAGTGCTAGGTTCTGCACTTGGGCCACAATAACCCCATGCAGTGCTACAGGCTTGGGGAAATGTGGCTGGAAAGCTGCCTGGCAGAAAGAGATCTGGGGGTCCTAATTGACAAGCGACTGCATATGAGCCAGCAGTGTGCCCAGGTGGCCAAGAAAACCAATGGCATCCTGGCTTGTATTAGAAATACCGTGACCACCAGAAGTAGGGAGGTGATTGCCACCCTGTACTCAGCACTGGTGAGGCCACACCTCGAGTATTGTGTCCAGTTTTGGGCACCTTAATACAAGAGAGATATCGAGGTGCTGGAGTGAGTGCAGAGGCTGACAACGAATCTGGTGAATGGCCTGGAACATAAATCTTATGAAGAACGGCTGAAGGAGCTGGGACTGTTTAGTTTGAGGAAGAGGAGGCTGAGGGGAGATCTCATCACTCTCTACAGCTACTTGAAAGGACACTGTAGAGAGGTTGGTGCTGGCCTCTTCTCGCAGGTAATTAATGACAGAACGAGAGGGAATGGCTTCAAGCTCCAACAGGGTAGGTTTAGACTGAACATTAGGAAAGAATTTTTTACAGAAAGAGTGGTTGGGCATTGGAACAGGCTGCCCAGGGAAGTGGTTGAGTCACCATCCCTGGACGTGTTTAAGGCACGTTTAGATGTAGTGTTGGGGGATATGGTGTAGGGGAGAACTTTGTAGAGTAGGGTAGATGGTTGGACTTGAAGATCCCAAGGGTCTTTTCCAACCTAAATGATTCTATGATTCTATGAACTACTGATGAGTCATAGCTGTTTTATTTATTCATATATTAGCATTTCTTAAGGCCTCTAGAGGCCTAGGAGCCATTTTTGTGATTTCATTTCGTCTGCCAACTTAGAGGTTACTCTTATACAGAATTTGCTTCCCTTTCTTCATATCAAAGAAAGCATAAAGGAAACTCCAGTAATGGCCATTTGGAAAAAAGTAGTTGTAATCATTGTAACCCATTTGATCTGCTCTCCACCCTTGTGACACTTGGGACCATTTGAAGATGGTGCATGCTGAGAGTATAGAACTGGATTCACTGAAGGGTTAGTTGCTGTTATCTTTAGTAAACAGTTGCCAGATCTGCCTAAAACAATCGCAAATTATTGCAGCTCAGCTGCACACTAGCTGAATCTGCCATATGGCAGTACTGTGGAAATCATCCAGACGTACTAAGGAGTTATTTCTTTTTTTAGCTTCCTCACCCTAATAAAACATGTTAGTTGTTATTTTCACTGTTTTTGTTGTTATATACACACAGTGGAAAAACCTAATGTGTTTTATAAATTGTGACTACTATAAAGCAAAGGTTCTGTTAGTGACTGAAGCAGTATGAAAATTCAACTTGATTTTCCTTTGGGATTTCTGATTGTAATCTCTCTTGGGGTTGAGATATCTCCAGCCCTAGAACATGGCATAATTCTTACTCAATTTATCCCAGTACATCTTTTTTTTTGTTGTTGTTAAAATCATTGGTGTCCCTCTGTCTCAGTGTCTCAGAATCATGTGCTCTTAATGTGATGACAATCCAGGAGGTGAAAATTTTCCTTACTTAGGAAAGTACTACACAATCCAGGAGGTGAAAATTTTCCTTACTTTACTACTTTGTGAAGATAAACAAAACATAAAAATTACCTAAAATGTTGCTCTTTCTATGTCCCACATGGAAGTTTCATGAAAACATGAATATGTTAAAACACAAATATCAAGCAAAAAATACCTTATCTTTTTTTTAACTGACCCCTGCTACCCATTAAATCTGGAACCTTTGCTGCATTATGCCATTTTAAGAAGGCTGACATAAATATACTAGAAGAATTTTCTTATTTTGTAATCCCCATTAAATAAATAACTCTGAATTATGGATTCATGCCATGTGATTTTGCTTGCTTTCCTTGTGCTAATACTATTATCATTTGCAGAAGTCATTTTACTTTTTTTACTCTGGTTCAGTTTTCTGAGCAGTTTGCTTCCACAAATTATCTCATTTGCTGCGTCAGATGAGTGTTAGCTCTAGCACCAGAAAGAATAAAAGACCGGGACAGCAGAGATTTAGGGTTGAACTATAACAGAACTAGAGTCTGATAAAGCAATTAGGCAGCATGTGTCAGGGTAAATCTTTCTTTTTATATGTAGTCATAAGTACTTTAGAGCTGCTTAGTTATGCAGACCATTCGATTCTGTACGCCATAGAATTCTTGTGGAAAAACTGGCTGCACACAGCCTGGATGAGTATACGATCCGCTGGATCAAGCACTGGCTGGATGGAAGGTTCCAAAGAGTGGTGCTCAGTGGATTTGAATCCAGTTGGCGGCCGGTCACAAGTGGTGTGCCTCAGGGATCAGTGTTGGGATCATTTCTGTTTAACATCTTTATCAATGATCTTGATAAGGGCATAAGGTGTATCATCAGCAAGTTTGCAGATGACACCAAGTTAAGCAGGAGTGTTGATTCACATGAGGATAGGGAAGCTCTACAGAGAGACTCAGATAGATTGGATCATTGGGCCAACATTAATGGTATGAGCTTCAACAAGGCCAAGTGCTAGGTTCTGCACTTGGGCCACAATAACCCCATGCAGTGCTACAGGCTTGGGGAAATGTGGCTGGAAAGCTGCCTGGCAGAAAGAGATCTGGGGGTCCTAATTGACAAGCGACTGCATATGAGCCAGCAGTGTGCCCAGGTGGCCAAGAAAACCAATGGCATCCTGGCTTGTATTAGAAATACCGTGACCACCAGAAGTAGGGAGGTGATTGCCACCCTGTACTCAGCACTGGTGAGGCCACACCTCGAGTATTGTGTCCAGTTTTGGGCACCTTAATACAAGAGAGATATCGAGGTGCTGGAGTGAGTGCAGAGGCTGACAACGAATCTGGTGAATGGCCTGGAACATAAATCTTATGAAGAACGGCTGAAGGAGCTGGGACTGTTTAGTTTGAGGAAGAGGAGGCTGAGGGGAGATCTCATCACTCTCTACAGCTACTTGAAAGGACACTGTAGAGAGGTTGGTGCTGGCCTCTTCTCGCAGGTAATTAATGACAGAACGAGAGGGAATGGCTTCAAGCTCCAACAGGGTAGGTTTAGACTGAACATTAGGAAAGAATTTTTTACAGAAAGAGTGGTTGGGCATTGGAACAGGCTGCCCAGGGAAGTGGTTGAGTCACCATCCCTGGACGTGTTTAAGGCACGTTTAGATGTAGTGTTGGGGGATATGGTGTAGGGGAGAACTTTGTAGAGTAGGGTAGATGGTTGGACTTGAAGATCCCAAGGGTCTTTTCCAACCTAAATGATTCTATGATTCTATGAACTACTGATGAGTCATAGCTGTTTTATTTATTCATATATTAGCATTTCTTAAGGCCTCTAGAGGCCTAGGAGCCATTTTTGTGATTTCATTTCGTCTGCCAACTTAGAGGTTACTCTTATACAGAATTTGCTTCCCTTTCTTCATATCAAAGAAAGCATAAAGGAAACTCCAGTAATGGCCATTTGGAAAAAAGTAGTTGTAATCATTGTAACCCATTTGATCTGCTCTCCACCCTTGTGACACTTGGGACCATTTGAAGATGGTGCATGCTGAGAGTATAGAACTGGATTCACTGAAGGGTTAGTTGCTGTTATCTTTAGTAAACAGTTGCCAGATCTGCCTAAAACAATCGCAAATTATTGCAGCTCAGCTGCACACTAGCTGAATCTGCCATATGGCAGTACTGTGGAAATCATCCAGACGTACTAAGGAGTTATTTCTTTTTTTAGCTTCCTCACCCTAATAAAACATGTTAGTTGTTATTTTCACTGTTTTTGTTGTTATATACACACAGTGGAAAAACCTAATGTGTTTTATAAATTGTGACTACTATAAAGCAAAGGTTCTGTTAGTGACTGAAGCAGTATGAAAATTCAACTTGATTTTCCTTTGGGATTTCTGATTGTAATCTCTCTTGGGGTTGAGATATCTCCAGCCCTAGAACATGGCATAATTCTTACTCAGTTTATCCCAGTACATCTTTTTTTTTGTTGTTGTTAAAATCATTGGTGTCCCTCTGCCTCAGTGTCTCAGAATCATGTGCTCTTAATGTGATGACAATCCAGGAGGTGAAAATTTTCCTTACTTAGGAAAGTACTACTAGCTCTATTGAGCATGATACTATGCCCCATGGGTTCTTCTGCATTTATTCTGTTCAGTATGATAGTCGGATAAGCTTTTTAAAGATGCCAGTGATGCCTCTAGCTGTTTGGCCCCACACAGGAATGCTTTTGGAAGTTGTCTGGAAACTGCAATTTGGAGTCGATGCAGAGCCCAACCACAGACAACAAAAATCTTTGCCTAGGTCCCTTCTGCTGCTTTTATTCAAACTGACTGCTATCAAACATTCATTTCCACTTTCAGTGACCAATTTTCATTTTATTCAAATGTATTTGAAATAGATGAGGATTTTAAATTATAATTTTCCCTTATAGAACAGAATGCTTCATTTATATAGTTCAGATATTTTATAGTCTCACACGTTCTTTTACAGATGTTAAAACTGATGGCTTATGTCAGTTGCTGATATGAACTATAAATTCACACAGATAATAAACTATAACTGGATGTTTAACTAAAATACAAGCAGATTAAAATCGCACAACTATTTTAAAGATGGAAAGGGTAAATTTACACCACCTTCATTTGATCTGCTGTCCTAGAAGTCTAGTTGCCCCTGTTAAACTTAATGGAGAGAAACAGAGGCAAATTCAGGTAATCTTCTTCAGGGAATAAATTGCTTTCCAATAAATTTCTACCATGTTTATTCAGTAAATATATTTCTAAAAGCATAAAAATTGTTGGTTTAAAACATTTCTAAATATTAGGAAGATATTGCTTAGATTACCCATCAAAAGATATTACTCACAAGGTAAAGAAAAGAAATTGTGGCATTTTTAGACATGCTTTTCCAGTTTAGATGACAATGGGCAAATGTGCAGTTCACAATTAAAGAAAATCACTCTTAATGGTTGTAATTATTTCAGAAAATTTAATTGAAAAACATCACTAGAAAAAATGAAACCACCAAATGCACATGGCCATTTCTGGCCAAGAAATTTCTGTAGATAGAAGAAATGAATTCCATAGTCTCTAAAACTGAATTATGTTCTGTAGGTAAGTATGGTTGTATCTAGCACTAGAAAAATAAAATAAAAAAAAATAATTGTAATATATAAAGATGCAATTATCGTTTTTCCTCTGTTCATAAGTTAAAAGATAAGTAAATTTTAAAAGACAGTTCATGCTGGAGACAAAAGCAGGATTCAAAGTACTGACAAGACCCCATGTATAAATACTAGTAGCACCTGGAAAATCACAGAATCTCTTTTAACACTATATGGTGTTATATCTCCAATAAATCTGAGTACATTAATCACTTCTCAAGGAGATATTTCAATGAAACAAGTGCTCCTGATAATTTCATCATTATGTTCTACTGACATACAATGCAATATTTGTTATTTGGTTCATGTTTGTATAGGTGCTGAGATTATGAGTTTATGGAATAACATTAAACAAAAAGGTTATAAAATTAGTAATCAGAGGTAATGCAACTAAAAAAAAACCTTTGAGAATGGAGTACTGTATATATTTTTTGCAGCTTTTCTTTAAATCTAAATGTTGAACACATCCTGGTGTTATGAGTTTTGGCTTGCTATGTGGATTTTTTGCTATTATTGTTTTTTTCATTTGCTCATTGTTTGCTGGCTGGCATTTGAGTACAAAAGTGTCACTGAGTTCTCTAAATATAAACATTTCTGTCTGTACTGTTTTCAAATGGATTCTAAACTTCTGTGATCACTCATGAAAGGAAGAGCATATTTGTTCTTCAGAAACCCTGGATCTACAAAGTTAGATTTTTTTCTTCTGTATTTCCAGGAACGCTCCTGAGGCTGCTGACCTCTTTCTCAAACAGATGCTTTTTGATTTCTGCACACATGAAGAATTTTATGTTGATACAGAGGAAGGAAGAGGGAGAGGGTCAAAAGTAAATTCAAAACTAACTCTGCTCTGATATCAGAGGAAAGCCTTGTCTACACCTAAAGGGCAAATCTGCTCGGATTTTCAATTCTGGAAAACATGTTTAGGTTTATTTTTAATGTATGTGTATATGAACATATATTAGAAAAGCGATTGTTGTAGTAAGTGATAAAGCAGTTAATGAAAATTCTTTAACACAATTTGCAAAGAAAAGAGGAAAAAGAGCATGGATATGTATTCTTATGGCTGCAGACATTGGACTGTCCTGTAGCAGTCAGGTCAGGAGGTCCTTATGGTACTTTAAACCTCTCTAGTGATCAGCAGTAAATCTACTCTGCTTCTCAATACATAGTTAAATTTAATAACATACCATGTGCAAAGGAAAAAGAAGAGACAAATACTTGAATTTCTCTTCATCAATGATGTGTTGGTATACCTATTAATAGGCCTGTTCTATCGACCTTTGTGACAGTGCTGATAAAAAACTCCAGTTTATGTATTGTACAACCAATGGACAACCAACTCCTTTTTTTCCAAAGGAGTATAAAAAAAAAAAAAAGTGTGTAAAACTGGTGTATACAATAGTTACAGAGCGGTTATATGCCTGTCTGTTATGCACCAGTCAAAACAGGTGCATAATCATGAGGTATGCCAAATTGGCGTAGCAGATTTTAATTAATGTCAATAAAGAAATAGTGACTCCACTACTATGAATTCTCTTTCGGGCTATTTTGCATTCTTCACAGTGCTGTGAATCTTCAAGAATAAGAAACAGTTCTTTTTACACTTTTACCTCCAAATCTGGTAGAAGGCAGGCAAAACAGTAGGAAATAGAGTTTAGTTTTTCTTTTATTTTGGGATAACAAGAGTGGAATGAGTTTATTGAAAGTGGAAACATTATATATAAACATGCCATTCCTTATAATCAGGATCACTCATTTGACCTAATGAGTTAATATCTTTAAAATCAGTGGGTACAGGTAAGGTTTGGAGGTTGTTTTCGAGAATACAGCTGTGGGATATGTGACTGCTGTTTGCCCTATGTCAGATAAAGTATGTTCAGATTCAGATATTATTTCGTATTCTGTAGTTTCTTTCTTATTCTACATTGATAAGAATTTTATGATTGGAAGAAAGAAACACAACAGCCTGTATATTAATTTTGAATTAAGATTGCTCCTTACTGTCAGTGTCATGAATCTGCATTTCCTTGGATATGCTAATATTATTATTCAATTAATCTTTTTTTTTTTTTTTTAACTAGGATTTAATTTGTTTTTTTCTCTCTGCAAAGTATCTGATAACATGTATGACCTTTTCATTATGAAATTTCAAACACCTTTTTCACAAGACTGTAAGTGACATTTCTGCCAACTACTTCAGGTAAAGTGAAAGTTGCCCTTCTGCTCAATATTTGGAATATGTTCAGAACTAACAATAGAGACATCTTTGAACATATTGATAACAAGTGCAGTCAACAATTAGACCAAACTTTTTTTTTTTTTCAACAAAATTCATGGAGATCAAGTTCAATACAAGCCATCAAGAAATGTAATGGTACATGACATCCATGTAGTATATATAATAAACATATTTTTAATCCAATTAGTGGAAAATGCCAGCTACAATTTTAAATTGGGGGGGGGGGGGAGGGCGGGGAAAGAAAAAAGAAAGAAAAAGCCCTAAAAGCTATGTAAGCATTTAAGATGACAGCTGAATTCCTTGTGCTATTGATATATAGGTTGATTTCATTTTAATGACAAGTCTCAGAGTTGTTCCTTCCACCTGCAGATAAGCTGACCTTCTAGCACCTTGCTTAATTCAGTTGTTCCAGACAAATTCCTTGGTTGCTAACCTAAAGGGTTCTTGTCACATGGTCCTGTGTTACTGGACAATCATTCTAATAGGTACCACGAAAACTAGAATTTATATAATTCAGAGTCTAATGCTTTCTACTGGCAATGGATTTTATGGAGATTTCTTCATTTCAAGAGTTCCTGAAGGTTCTATAATGATAATTCATATCCTTTTGTGGTGATGTGGTGTCCTTGTATGTAGAGACTTTCTATTAGATGATATAATTTAGTTGAAGGGAAGATTATTCAGGACTTTTATGTAATAGGTTCTACAACAGCTACAGTGAATCCTGTTGAGTTCTAGAGCTACCAGGCAGGAGGAAGAGTTTTGCTCTTTTTAAAATAAAAAAGGGAATAACACTTAAATAAAGACAGTACCAGATAAGTACCAGAATCTACTGTCAGCTGCTAGGTTTAAAAAGAGACAGTCTCGGTGAAAAGTGAACTAAGATTTAAATTTCATCTAAAACCTGAACTTCATACAATAAGGCATTCATATGATAATTACTTTGATTAATCTTACAGACATAAAAGAAAGAAATTTTATCCAGGACCAGTCTGGATAAATGGAATTATAACTAAAAATCAAGATCACATGTGCATTTCCACTAAAGGAAATTACTGTTATGTGTTTTTAACACATCAATTATGTTTAAGATCTGGTACCTAATTCAAATCCATGTGAAAATACTGAAGAAGACCTTGTCTAAAATAAGGATATACTTTTATAAAATATGTAAGAAAAGATGGAAAAAAAATTGAAGCTTTAAGACTGTGATAGCTATTTTGGATAATCATTAAATTTTCACTGAATTTTCACTGAATTTTTTAGAGTTGGAAGGGACCATAGAGATCATCTAGTCCAACTCCCCTGCTGAAGCAAGATTGCCTAGTGCTTGTCAGAGCATGTTACTCAGGACTGCATCCAGGCGGGTCTTGAAAATCTCCAAAGAAGGGGACTCCACAACCTCCCTGGGCAGCCTGTTCCAGGGTTCTGTCACCCTCACTGTGAAGAAGTTTCTCCTCATATTTGAGTGGAACCTCTTATGTTCCAACTTGTGCCCGTTGTCCCTCGTCCTCTCAGTGGGAACCACTGAAAAGAGTCTGGCTCCCTCCTCCTTCAACCCACCCTTGAGATACTTGTAGGCGTTGATAAGGTCTCCCCTCAGCCTTCTGTTCTCCACAGTAAAGGGGCCCAGCTCTCTCAGTCTCTCCTCATAAGGAGGAGATAATAGTCTTTACAATGCAACGTACTATAACATAGTCTAAGGATATGATTTCAGACTAGAATTTCCCACATAATGAATAAATACCTTTAATCGAAACTTGCAACAACAGATGTCAACAGATAGGGAAATAAATGAATATTATTAATGACAATCTAAGGAAAAGGATATGACTGTGAAATTCATGGTTAGTTTAAGAAACAACAAAGAAAACACAATGCTTGTGTTTCAGTAGAAAGTGATCCTCTTTTCAGAACTGCCGCATGTCAAAGGAGAGTTAATTAATTCAGAAGGGCTAGACTTGCTCCAAGGGTGCAAACCAGGTCTACATTACACAACGGTGCAGCGTGCTCTTCCATCAGTCATGAGGCTGATTGTCTATTCATTCAGATAGCTTGTGCCATAAACTACAAATTCTCAGAAGAATTTCCCTCTCCCATTTCAAAATGACATTTTAACTTTTGGGTTTTTTAAGACTCTTTTTACTACTTTATTTTCTGCTCTGCCTATTGATTTTTCTAACCTTTTGACTGAAGCTTTACTTACCTTTTCTTCCTGCATAATTCTTTTAAATTACATTCAGGCCAGCAGACAAATTCTGCTCCCCATTATCCAAAAATACAGTAAATCCACAGAAGTTAAAATAAATGGATTAGATTCATACTGTCTTGATTCTGATCAAAAATAGATAAATTGGCTTCTAGTATTCCAGCTTTTAATGCAGGTAAAAGTGTAATGGGCCAATTCCCAGAGGAACTACACTAATGTCTGCTGAGTTCTAGTACAAGAAACCAGGCATTTTCTTTATAATCTCTAATTAAATATATATTTTTTTTAATTCTCTGAAACATAAACCCTAAAGTCTAAGAATTTTGAAGGTATGATGGTAATTACTGTTACGAGTCTGCCAGCAACTCTTAAGGCATTTTCTTAACTGTGGGGCACATGCACATAATTTTGTATCCCAAGCTTTGGTTCCTTATCGATCTATTTCAAGTGTGCTACCGAATATATCATTTTGCCCTCTTCCACACCAGGATTTTCCCAATTGGTAAAAAAGACATACATGTCAACAGAGTGAAGGTCCATCTTAATTCAATTCAATTCAATTCAATTCAATTCAATTCAATTCTATTCTATTCTATTCTATTCTATTCTATTCTATTCTATTCTATTCTATTCATTTCATTCTAACACTTTTGCTATTGTACAAAGGAGACTTTTTTTTTCTGCTCTAGATATGCAGTTACAGAGAATGTTTCTAGTCAGGCCTGTAGTAGTTGGGTAAGGAACCCAAGGACGACATATTGAGGGACCTGAATAAATGCTTGACTGATATTTGAGTTAGAGATTTTGGCCTTAGAAGACATGGTATTCCATCATTCCTCCAGACTGAATATAAAATTGAAAGTCTCGATAATATCAAGCCTTTAATGCTTGCTCAGTTCTGAATTTAAGCATTTTTATTTAGATTGTAGAATATAAATTTCACCACAATTTCCAGTAAGTTATTAGTAATGATAAATTAGTAATGTTAATTGGGTACCAAAACTTTTCATACCTCTTTGATGACTTTTCACATAGATCTCACATCCAAAGGCATACGACACCATATGAGAAGTGCAGTAAGAAGCACACAATTTTCTTTATTCAATAGTTGCCTTTTAGTATCAAAGTTCAAAGAGTTTTGGAAAGTATCTGAAAGCTGCTGGTACAATTGTCTTAGAAAATTGCAGTATGAGAGATTAAAAAAACTATCTGCAGTATTTCACCAGTATGTTTCATATGTGAACAGAGACAGGTGACAGGAGTTGGTTGGCATTCTGATGAAGACAGGCTGGTACTTGGTAAAGCACATGCAAACCTATGCAAACAGAATACATACAGCGGTAAAACAATACCCATGACTACTGAAAGGCTCCAGTAAATTACCCAAAAGTTATATTGCTGATGGTTTTGGTATAGGCAGAGTCAGTGATAGTGATCAGACCTGGGCATTTTTTAATTTTATTTTTTGAAAATATGGGGAAACTTTTAAGATCTCTTTTTCAGGACTCTTCTTTTTTCCACATAGCAGCATATCACTGAAAGCTGATTCATCTGTTACGTTCAGTATTTGGACTTTATATTTTCCACAATCTAATTTAGTTTCCAAACCTAAAACTTCTCACTGAACTGGAACAGCAAAACAAGTGCTTCAGGCTAAATTAGATTTGTTAACTCTTCTCAACATAACAAGAATACAAATGATGTCTCAGGAATGGGTGCCGAGTCCAGCAGATGCCATATCATCATTTAAAAATAAAACATTGCCAAATTCATTAACATTTGTTTATACAAAAAAAATGTTGCAGTAAATGTAAATGTGAATACTTAAATTTCCACATTGTTATGTTTTGTAAATATATGGAGACATGCATATATGAAAAAAAAAGTTTCATTGCAATATTTCTATTGATTTTTCCATGTTCTAGCCAGCAGTGTTTCTTTTCAAATGTTCATCCTGTCATTTCAACATCTGTATGATAACTGGTTTTGCAGCCATATGGCAGACTTCAAAAGTGCCCTGAATTCATGGATGATATAATTTAAAAGTGTACTTTTGGAGGAAAACTCACTTAAAGAGTCAACAGGGGATTGAATTAGCCACCAGAGTATAAGCAGCCAATAGGGCTGATATGAGCTGTTGCTGGTTAACTTGGCTTATCATATACTAATTTGCCTTGTGAATATGCATTGCTTTGTTTCATATTGCCTGACATTTTGACCTGTGTTAATAAACCCAATTTGGGAGCAGGTTAGTTGGAATGTGGGAATGAGATTCCTTAAAGCAAAATGATGTGGGTGAATTGCCACACTGAAATAATAGTTCTGTGTCTGGCACTCTTTTCTCTGCTGTCCTATTGACTGTCTACACCAATGAATCTATGAGTGTACTTGTGTACCTCAGCGGCAGTGGTATCATCTTGACAACTTGTTCTATTCCCATTTATCATAATCAAGTGTCATGCTTTGCTATTGCCCAAGACAAGTTCACATAACTGAGCTCAAAATGTGATTATTCATCAGACATGCCTCATGTTCTGTGTGGCTCATGCTGAGGTCTTAGATTTTAATGAATCACATTGCTTAAAGAGAGTCCAGGCTTATCTGGAGAGCACTTTAGTGCACAAGCATCTGTGAGGACAAATGAAGGGAAAGGGGACACTTAGCACTGATCCAGCACCACAACACAGAACAGAGGTTAAGCTGAGTTATGCCAATGATAGGAAAGGCAGAATTAAGAACAGATATAACCTTCCTTAGCCAGAGGGTCTGAATAGTTTTTTCTGGCAGAGATAAGATCAGTGAACCATATCCTGTAAAAATCATTTAACAGTTCTTTCAGATAATTTCATACAGGTGTAGAGAACCCACAGTGCCTTTCAAGAATAGACATGCTTTAAAAGTTAAAGCCTTTTTTATTGATATATTGAAAAAAAAATCTTCTTATTATCTTTAACTGTTGTTGCCAAGTTAAGTTCTGGTTGGACTTTTGCCCTTCTAATTTTTCCACTGCATACCTTCGCTACACGTTCGTAAGTAGCCGACCCCCTTTTCCAGAGATTGTAAAATTTCCTTTTCTCCCTGAGGTCCAGCCAAAGCTCTCTATTTAGCCAAGCTGGCCTTCTTCCCTGTCAGTTCATTTTATGGGACCTGGAGATGGCCTTATCCTGTGCTTTTGAGAGTTCCTCCTTGAAGTATGACCAGCCTTCATGCAGTTTTTCAAGATTTCTCTCACTTAGCAGCAGATACCAGGAGCTGTGATGCTTTCAGACTGCTGCAGGATTCCTGAGTTTTCTTGAAGTTCTTGCAGCTAAGTGCAGTGCTTGAAGGGCTTGGGCCCCAGGATTTCTCTAAGATATCAAGTTATTTAATAACCTGTTTAATAGGAAGTAGAGATCACTTGCCCCACAGATGCAAGTTCCCCAGAAATTCTGTTTTAAATGTCCACAGGAATATTTTTTTAATATGTGAAAATTTGGGAAACTCTTTCTGAAGGAAATTTGTTTTGTACTGGTGATTTTTTTCCTTTTCTTTTTTTTTTATTTGTTATTGAAATGTTGACATTTCCAAAAGCTCAGGAGTCTGGAAACAGTCCATGGCTAACCAGTCCATCTTGTTTAACATGTTCTAGGCATCCTTTGTTTCTGCTGCACAAAAAGAATTAGAAATGCTTCAGTTATGAGTTATTCCTAATAGACCTTAGACTCTTAAAAAAAAAAAAAAATAGAAACAAGATCCTTCTAGTTTATTAACTTAAGGATTCATTAGCAATAACTTTTGAGGCTTTCAAAGGAAATAGTCCAGCTTGCTGAAGGGAAAGTGGAAAGCAATACTTCTTAAAAAAAAAAAAAAAAAAGCAGGGCATGTGTTCCATCTATAAAACATTATGTAAGATAAAACACAAATTTATGGCTGGTGAATAAGGATAATTAGTCTCTACTACAACATTTCCTGAAATTGTGGAGTTTGTTTCCCTTGCAGCTTTATAGGCCACCTATAACAAAAAGTCTCTTTCATCATTTAAGAAAAAAAAAGAATAGTAATCCTTTTGGAGTTCTTGGTTGTTGGTTTCCATACAAGAAGAAAACCACATTTTTTCACATTTCTTTCATCTGAAATTCATTTGGGGTGTCTGATGCTCACAATAATCAATCTGGTATTTAATTATGCCCATATAACCTTTATTATCCCCAAGCTGACTAAGTGAATCTCTTTTTTTAACTGTAAAGGTGACAAAGGAGTTTTTCACTCTCTTAAACTGTGAAGTACTCATTAAAGGCATAAACTGTTTGAAGTAAAAATTCAGCTCTTTATTACTGAAATTTATCTCAGAAAGAGGTCAGGCTAAAGAGTAGAAAACAAGCAGGAGAAAAATTTTGGATTTCACGTTAAATAATACATGCACAGCTCTAAGGAAAATCAAGCTATGGAACAAACTTCTATGAAGTTTATAGTTAGTCAAGATAGGCTAACAATCTGTGGAAAGAACATTAAATACATCTGTTTGTTCTGATCTTTCTAAGTCTCTCTCCCTCCCCCTCCCACTGCCAAAAAAAAGGGGAAAAAATCCAAACCAAACCAAAACCTATACAATTCAAAGAAAAGAGGTAGAAAGGAAAGAGGAAAACACTGCAGTGTCCAACTGGGAACATGTGTGCTCTGATCCCAATAGATGAGTGTTGTTTTCTGGGCACTGCTTTCAGATTTCATTAATTTTATCAATCTCCCTGCCTGGCTTTGAACACTTCCAGGGATGGGGCCTCCCTGGCAATCTGTTTCATTGCCTCACCACCCTCATACTGAAAAATTTCTTCCTGATATCTGATCTAAATCTACCCTCTTCCAGTTTGAAGCCATTATCCCTCGTGCTATCACTACATGCCCTTGTAAAAAGTCCCTCTCCGATTTTCTTGTAGGTGCCCTTCAAATACTGGAAAGCTGCTGGAAGGTCTACCCAGAGTTTTCTCTGGGATGAACAACCCCAGCTCTCTCTGCCTGTCGTAGGAGATGTGCTCTAACCCCCTGATCATTTCTGTGGCCCTCATCTGAACTCACTCCAAAAGGTCCATGTCTTTCTTGTTCTGGGGACTCCAGCCGTGGACGCAATACTCCAGGTGGGATCTCACAAGAGCAGAGTACATGGGCAGAATCACCTCCCTCAACCTTCTGGTCATGCTTCCTTTGATGCAGCCTAGGATACAGTTGGCTTTCTTGCTTCAAAGTACACAAATCAATGTCTTTTGGACCACCATATCCTTCAGTTGTTCAAGTGGATTGTTATTACCTGCTGGCCTGTCCTCTTGTGTGATCACTGTAACAGATCTATCATCCATTTCTATTGGTTATCTTAAACTGTGTGGATAACATATCCAAAATACATTTCTTACTATAAAAGACCATCTTGTGTGAACATTTATGTATCTGCAAAAACAGTTTTTACCAACTTTGTGCAAGCACCTGTGCACATTTTGCAAGAGCTGTCTGGGGCAGTTGCTGGGACCATATTAATCAACACATTTAGGCATATAAATACGCATACAGGCACAGCCCTGATCCCTACTCCTACAATTGTAACCATACAAAAAACTTGAATTTCATTCTGATCACATCTAATTTAAATTTCACAGATATTTTTTTCCACACTGTTTTTGTGGAAGCATTCTCAGTAACACTCAACTATTGTGAAGCAATACTTTTTCCCTCTCTAGTTATAAGTAATGGAACCAATTATTTTCTTGATATCAGAGATAATTGTTTTTAACACAGATATCTGTATTTCCCTTCCATTACCTTTATCATTTCTGTATCATCTTTTATGATCTTAAATTTTCTCTGATGTACTTTATTTTGTAAGTCCCCAACTCAATCAATTCCCCCCAAAGTGACTGTTCTCCCAATTTTGGGGGTAATTACTGTAGCAAGTGGTTCAGCTCCTGGAAGGGTTGCACCCTTTGTTAGTTGATATCCTTCCCTGACTTTTTTATCCATCCTGTCATTTGATTTTTGATGGGGCTTTCACATCCATTTCTCATGCAGTACCACCATTTCTTCTCTTTAAGGACTGGTCTGCTTGCTTCCAAAGATGGCAAATGTTTTTAGTTTTTCATCCTGAACTCACACTTCTCTTTCCTGTGTTGGTAGTCAGTGATACCTTAGAAAGCCCATCTGGAACTGGAAAAATATCTAGCAGTATCTCTAAGTCTTCTGTTTCTAATATTTTGTTAATGATCTAAGTATTTTTTTTTTTTTTTTTGAGCAAGACAGTGCACTATTACTGGTTTTACTTCTGTTTTTGTGTTTATCTTAATTGCTAAAAGTTACCATCTTTTTTCATCCTTACTTGTAGTGACCATACCAATCAGTAAAACTCATTTGTCAATTTCTTTGCTATTTTATTCAAAACTAAGACGAATTCAACTAAGACACTACATTGTTTTCTTACATCTTGGTAGTAGAGGCTCATAGGCAGTGGGTAGTGAATGGAGTTCAATTCCTTATGTCTGCTATCCATACAGTTTGTGTATTAAAGCCTTTGCCTTTTCTACTGTAATTCTCAGATTTAAGCCCAGGATCCACTGATCTTGCAGGCTTGGTATGGGTCTGCTCTGAATTTTTCCATTCACTGTTTACATTGCTGAAGAATATGTGACTGCAGTGCAATTCAGCTCTTTCCAGTCACACACTCCCAATGTCCCATGGCCAACACCAGGGCTGAACATCTCTTTCACATGGCGAGAAAGTTTGCTCCAGGCAAGTAAGTTTTTTGATTCACAGGCTATAACCTCTAACACTTTCCATTTGCATCAGAGTTACACAAACAGTTCCTATCAGCCACAGAGCATTCAGTGAACTCACTAGAAGAGTGCAATTTAGTTCCTTGGATTTTACAGTTCCTAACGCTACGAGCTATAGAACAACCTCATCTAATGGGGCTCCAATTCTACAGGGTCCTTTCTCTCACTCCCCTTTCCTCAGTATAATGCAGTTATTTCGCATGCTTGTCAAATTTTGTGAAAATCAAATTCAGGAGATGAGGGATTTGGGGGCAAAGTGCTTATAGGAACCATAGTGAGGTGCTCTTATACCTCTAAAAAATGTCCAGATGGAAAGACTTGGGAAAGCATGTTGTGATACAGATTTTGCTATTGATTTTTTTTTTTTCAATCTAGCTACAAAAATATCACAGCTAATTCTGTTTCAAATCCTATGTCTATACCCTGGATTTTTTTCCTTTGTAAAGTCCGTTGTAAAACTCATCATTATAACCGTTAAAAGATTGCTTTTCAAATTTTTGTACAAGTCTGTCTACCAGTGTGCTGATTTAAATGTTAACACTACATTCTTCAAGTAACTGTTCTCCTTTGCTTTAAAATGCAGCAGATCTCTGACAGAGAAAAAATAGAATGCTATAAGAAACTGCGCCAGTTAATCGGCAGGGATAAAGCCTGCATAATGTAATGACATTAAATCTAAGACACTTGCTTTTGTTGAAGCTTCGATGGATATCTCCCCAAAGTTGTCTCTTCTCTAGACTCAGGAACTGTGCTAGGGAGAAAAACATGCTTTGCTTCAGTAGAGCTTCATACTGTGGTGGATTAGCTTTGGCTACTAACCAAACTCCCACCCAGAGGCTCATTCACTTTCCCTCCTTGATAGGACAGAAAGATCAAATAGGAAAAACAGGAATGAGGAAGCCTGAGGGTCAAGATAAATACAGTGAAAATGCTTACCAATTATTGTTATGGGCAAAATAGATATGACTTTTGGAAAATTAACCTTTTTTTATATATAGTCACGTAAGTGAATACAAAGTTGATAGAAAAAAAGGTGGCCATATCCAGAGAGCCAATGAGACTTAAATTAGGAGTCCTCATCCATGTCTTCACTGTAGAAGGAACTTAAGAATCTCAAGAAGGTAACACAGGCTAGATATAGTCTGCCTATTCCCTGAAATCTCAAAGAACATACAGAAAAAGTAAATGTTCTTCATTTACTTCAGATAGGTCTTTATTGAAGTATCTGGGAGCTGACTTTTTCTTGATAGCACAGTCGCCAGAGCACACAGAAAGAAAATGAGGCACATCAAGGATTTTTAACCACACTTTTTCTAGAACTCCCTTCCTTGAACCATTGGTTTTCATAGCCATCTTGTGCACACTAGCCGTCAATTCTGTCCTCATGGAGATGAACTGGTTAAGCAGAAATGTGAGACAGCAGAGAAAATGACATGAGTTTTGCAAAATGGATGCTTCCTTGAGAGGAAAACATTCATTCTAAATACGTTTACATTACTGGATTAAATATTTCTACATATTTAGGATAAAGGTTGGGCTCCATGTGGAAGAGCATCTTTCATACAATGACAGGCTGAGTGAGCTGTAACTGTTCAGCCTGGAGAAAAAAAGACTCGGGGGATCCTATTCATGTATATAAATACCTGATGGGGTGTAGCACAGGAACAATAGCCAGGTTCTTTTCAATGATATACAGTGACCAAAAAAAAAGGGGGCAGTGTGCACAAACTCAGACATAGGAGGTTCCTTCAACCCAATGGGACGTGCTTCTGAAAAACCTGCTCTAGATGACCCTGCTTGAGATGACCCTCTTTGAGCAGCTAAGTTGAACAAGATGTCCTTTCTCACCTAAATGATTCTGTGACTCTTTGAAAGATGAAATCTACAGTTTTGTCCTTTGCCAGAGGAACCTTAAACATTAAGTCTACTTGTTTTACTTTTTCTTTGCCTAGCCCATGAATATTTCTTACCTGACTACATGAAAGGTGTGGGTTGTTTTTCTACTTAGGACCTCATTTTGTGTGCTCAGTTCTTAGCAGATTTTAGGACTCAGATTATGTTTTCTGAGTAAGTATACTCACTAATCTTTCAGACAAAAGTTAGAATTACCAACTGCTACAAAAGACTTCATAACATGTAAGTTCCCAAGGTTTACAATAGAAATTAAGATGGGTTCAGGTTATCTGCCTGTATAAAATCAGATCATGGTAGCTTGGAGGCTAGGTCCTGTCCAGAAACCTGTCCAGAAGAGGTGTTTATTAGTACATTAAATTAAGTACTCAAGGAATTCCAATGTAAAAGAGATGTATACAATTAATTTATGTAACTAACATGGTTAGGCAATTCTGGCAAGTAGAACATCTGTCTTATGCCAGGTCCCATGTGAATCATTGAGACTTGATTTCAAATGTAAATAGACTTCAGCTACAGTAAGCAACCACTTCTAAATTATTGCAATGTTTTATCCACATTTCTGTATTGAGTTTCAGTATGTTCTTTTTTTTTTCCTAAGAGAAATGATGAAAACGCAAACACTTTTGACAAGTCACAATGTTGACTGCCTTTCTAGTATTACAACTTGTCATTATCTCAAAAGAAAAGTTTTCACTTCTGCAGTTCTGTTTTATAGCTAAGGAAGATCATCAATAGAGTTTGGTTTTGTGTATTGTCTATGTTATCTTGCTTTCCTTCAAAACAAACAGCTTTTTTAATTTTTTTTTTGGGGGGGATAATAAACAGAAATGTTTATTGGATAATAAACAGAAAGGTTTCTTCTTCTATCGGCTAAGTTTAATGTTAGTATGCTTTTCCTTACATTGATTAAGCCTGTACACATGCTCTAGATTATGTACATTAGGTTCACGTTAGTTCAGGGAAAGGCTGCATTTTATTTGTTATTTATTATTTGTAGCATTTTTTTAGAGTACTTCTGTATTTCCAGAACCTATTGTTACATCCACATGATAAATATGAAATTGAAGATTGCATCTGTTGCCAAAACCTCATAGTTTAAGCACTTGTTAAGTAATACCAGATAAAGAAATGCAAATAGGACAACAATGAAATTATCATATATGTGTAATCCATTCGTGAAAACATGCCATGAGTTGATGCAGAAATCATGTAAGAGCTAAATTTAATAGAGGACTTGAGAGTTACTTTGAAGATTTTTAAACAGGCATTTGTCCTGGTTTGAGGTAAAACGGAACCAGTATGGAACATGTTACCCAAACTGACCAACAGGGGTATTCCATCCCATGTGGCCCATGCTCATTATAAAAGCTGATGGATCAAAGGGTCAGCCCTCTTTCTTCAATGGCTGAGTCCGAAGAGGACCGTGTCTGTTCATCTGCGTTTGATCCCAATCCATATGTTCCTGACTTCAGAGCTGGAATTCAGTTCCTATATGTCCAATCTGGGACTTTCCCGGTGCCTCCTAGCAATTTGTCCTGGTTTGAGGTAAAACGGAACCAGTATGGAACATGTTACCCAAACTGACCAACAGGGGTATTCCATCCCATGTGGCCCATGCTCATTATAAAAGCTGATGGATCAAAGGGTCAGCCCTCTTTCTTCAATGGCTGAGTCCGAAGAGGACCGTGTCTGTTCATCTGCGTTTGATCCCAATCCATATGTTCCTGACTTCAGAGCTGGAATTCAGTTCCTATATGTCCAATCTGGGACTTTCCCGGTGCCTCCTAGCAACATCATCCTGGGAGCTTGATACAGTTTTGTATATATTGTATGTATTTCATTATTTCCTTTTTATTTTATTATTAATATTTCATTAAAGTAGTTCCTTCTGAACTTGTAAATCTGTTTATCTCTTCTCCTCTTCTTCTGGGAGCGAGAAGTGAGGGGAGAGCGTCTGTCGCTGTCACAGGCCAGTTCAGCCTAAACCACAACAGCATTACACACTGATAAACAGACCTGCTATTTTTAAACTGTTGCTGGTACAGTGGATGCTTTGCATACTGTGCCTAATCCTAGAAATAAAATGTTTTGCTGAAGTAAAGGGCAATGAAAGACAAGTTGCTGTGGAATATAAATACACCATTTCTTTCTAAAGGATAATTATAGCATCTAACAAAGTACAAATCCAAATCACTGAATACTGGGGATATAAAAATACAAGAGGAACAAACAACAATAGCACACCACCCAGGGCAAATTTTTTTTCTTTTTTTTTTCTTTTTTTTCTTCTTTTTTCTTTTTTTTTTTTTTTTTTAAAGCAGCATAGTACCTGTATTTCTTGTTTGGCAGTGATAGTCAGGAATGATCCCCACCAGTCTGACAGCAGAAAAGCTGAATGGTAGAGCGTCAAAAGATTAGTGGATATGCATGGAAGGTATTTTGGAGACACCTACTCTAATTTGAATTATGGAGCTATAGTTCATGTTTTTCATCCTGTTTCTTATATTTGTTCAAGGTCTCGGTTCTAAGCTTCCAAGATAGTGATGAATACAACTCCAGTTGTATGAAATGCCAAACTTAACTTTAGAGTAAGAAATGAAGCATGACAGAAACATTCCTTCAGCAGATTGCAGTATCTTAAGTTAGGAACTCAGGCATCTGAAAAAATGGTTACAGCAGCAACCATACACCTCGTTTCTTCCTTTCCAAAACCCTCAAGCATTTACATTCTAAAAGGAGAAGCTGTTCTAGAAAATGGTACCAATCAGAAAGTCATGAGCTTTCTAACCAAATAATCAGGTTTAAGACTGAACTAAAATTGTAACATTCATTCATCAACTGACTCAAGTATCCTCTTATTTCTTGCTAGAGAATACTTTCAGTAGGACTTTAGACAATGTTCTTCTCTGTACTGGTACTGGAGATATGGCTTCAAATCTCTTTACTAGGGACTTGGAGCTGTTGCCTATTTCCAAGACAAACCTTATTGTTAAAAGTCTGTGATTGCCACTCAGACTACCAGTTTACTGTGAACAGAATCTTTTGATACCAATTGCAAATGAGTACTGTGATTTGCTGGGAAGAGGCTTCCCAGAGGCTGACTTCCTCCACAGGGAAATTCAGATGTCTATCCACCCAAGCTACTTTCCAATGAAGTTCAAGACAGCAGACAGATGTTTATCTTCCCAAAAGAGCTATTTCTAAGCAGGGAAGGTTATCTAATATGAAAATGTTAGGCAAAACTAAGACATCTTTATGAAATTTATTACTCAGAGTAAGGCTTTTCCGGAAAATGGTCAACATAGATTGCCATCTCGGACTTTAAATGCTTTGCCTATGCCCTCCTTGCCTCTTCAGAAGCTACAAAAGTAAACTGAATTTATGACACTAAGTCAACAAAAGTATATGCAAAACTAGAAGCTAACAGTGCTTAGAAAGCCAAAAAGAATCTTTACTTTCAAACAGACTCAATTGATCACCAGTTCCACCAGAAACAAAACAGAAAAACCCTACCATGAAAATGACAGCTTCCCAGCTTCCCACAACATTTGGGAAAATTGATTTCAGAATGAAAAATTATTTTTGCTTAATAGATATGTATGTTCCTTACATAACATTATTGCACTTAATATTCTTAAGGCAATTAATCGTCTGGTAACAGGAATAAATCTCCACAGTAACTTTGTAAACAAAAGGAAAGTTGCCTTGCTTTGTCTCTAAAGGGCACAATTCCTGAAGCATAACTTAGTCATCCTCACATAAACTAAAAAAATTGCAGTAGGCCAATGTGCAATGACAGAATAAAAAGTTATGGATTTAGAAACTGAAATGGGAACTCATTTTTATTCACAACGATATATCAAAACATTCTTTGGTTTAACTGTACTCAAATTTAAGATGGATGCTGTGGAGTATAAATACATCTTTACCTACACACTAGTTGAAAAAACTCCCAAATTATTCTAACTCTAACAACCTGCCAGTATTTTCCTTCTTCATCTGGGTTTTTTAGGAGAAATAGATAAACTATTTAAAATTACATGAGATTCCTATTTATATTAAAATTAAAATGTGTTCTTCACAAACACAGCATGCTGCTTCATCTTGATTTAAGATTTTGATTTTTAAACAAAGATTACATCATAAATTCAAGAGTATTTTCAGAAGTTTCCTTTAAGGTTTTTGTTCCAGTTTGATCTTAAGAGCCATATAACTTCATTACATTATTTAGAACGTAGCTATAAATAATACAGTTATGTAGAATCTGATAAGAGAAACTGCTCCTAAATTTACATTTGCAATTATCTTCAGCTACACATTAAGCAGACATTGTAGATTAAAAAAGTAGTATTAATTCTACAACATCATGTACTACCACCTTTTTCATTTTCTGCTGGCTTTGATTTTCCTGGGACAGTTTCTGGAGTATGTTTCTATTTTACACATTTAAGACTAGTAAACTAATCTGGTTTATAAAGATTAAATTACACCCTTCGTTGTTGACTATGTGCATTGGCAAGCTGAAGAGTATCTATCTACTTACAAATTGTAACATCTTCTTGCAGAAGTTATCATAGTAACTATGCTATAATATTTAAGCTAGGTAATTTGTCATTTCATAGGTACGAGTCAGGTGATACTAAGAAAGTTGCACTCAATGTAGGGAGCTTTGGATGGTATCTAGTCCAGCTCTCTGTCCCAAGAAAACACCATGTCATCCTTGACAGACTTTTGCCTGACCTATCTGAAATATCTGCAGTGATGGAGCTTGCACAATGGCCAAAAAAGTTTATTCAGTCTTTCTCTCTTCACATTGTCACCTTAATATCTTCCTAACATCTTAAGTAGCTATTGCTTTAATTATCAGAACGGTTGGCATCACTGGGAACAGTTTCTATATATTTAGAAGAAGAATGCTGCAGGTAGTAGACTGTATTGTTAAGAGCTATTTTTGATTCCATTCAGGCATTTCTTTATTCATAGAGTATATAATTGTAGTTCCCAAAGTGAAGTTGTATATTTTAAATAACATTAAAGCAAAGTATTATGAATAAGAAATATGAGAATGAGTTTTCGTAATCTATACAGATTCTTTTTCACTGATATTGGTGTTAATTGCGCACGTGCTTTCAGTAGGAGAAGTAAGCATGAAAAGCCACATTGCCTTCTCTGGAGCTAGACTTCCTTACCACAAATAGCAATTTAGCTTGTTGTCTTCTAAAGAAGAAAATGTGTCCTCTCCGCCATTCTTAACAATTTTAAAATATGACTTGTTGTTGAAAATAGAAAGACTTCTTATTTATCAATCAAATGTTTGCAAAGATAAGATTTTCTTCAGCTTTTGTTAAAAATTACTTTTAGTGATTTTTAGAAAACAAATAAATAAATCATCTTCAAGCCCAGAGACATTTTGAATGCCAACAGAGTATTCAGGTCTCACTGAGTAAATACATTCTTTGCATGCAAATAGCTGAGTCTGGGCATTTGATCTAACAACCTAACTACTTTAGGAATGCTAATTTAAATCCTTAGGTGTCTGTATGTCTCTCCATTGTTTGCTAAGATATAAAAGTGGCAATGTCAGATGTAAACATCTGCGCTTACGAAATGTAGATATACGAGAGTATTTTGGCATCTAGAAAACTATGCCAATCACTCAAAGATGCATAAAATATTGATGTGCTTACTCTGTGGCAAGTCATTCACTCAGAAAAGCAATCTCCACTAGCACATGAGAGTGAATGCAGGCATCAAACCGCTCCAGTATAAGAACTATGGAAAAAAGTTCACTCAGAAATGTTCCTTACAGGGACATCTCAACATGCACAGTGGGCACAAGCCTCATAAATGAAACTCCTGTGAAATGTGTTTTGCACATGAACTTGCTTCTGAGGAAACATCTTCAACAGCTATATGGTAAAAATAGCTTTGATAATGCTAGTTCTATGATTTATTTATATGAATGCTTCTTTTCTACCCCCAAGACAATGAGGAATAATGGGATAAAAGCAGTAGGAATTGAAGTAATTGGAGAAATAAAATATATGAGGGATCTTGCGTTAGCCTTCACTGAAAACAAAAGTAATGACAGTAACTGATTTGGTAACTTTGGATCAAATTGAAGAAGTTTTGTCTTAAATCTGTGAGTGTTTGTGAGCCATAGAATGAGTCAGAAGCCAAGGAGTAACAGGATTTTTTCCTTGTATATTAGTCCTGCACCCTTGAACTTGTACAAACAATTTGGAACACTTAATAAACTGCACGTTTTTACCGGAAACTACACTCTGTGCAACAGATGTTTGTTCAAATGTTACCTGATTGTTCTCTTCAGAGCGTAATTTCAAAACTAATTCTATTTGTTTGCTTCAGCAATTCAGCAATGAGTCATCTTCCCATTGTCTGATCTATATTACTTATGATTCCTCTCTAGAGTAAAAAGGAACAATTTGCTTGCTAGAATCTTTGTTAGAGAAGAATATCTGCATCTCTTATTCAGCAAATAAAAAATATCAAGAAAAGTAATTGCTGCATCCTAGGAAGTACTAGTTCTCTAATAACACTATTATAACTTCACTAGAGACCAAGTGAATGTCAAAAACTTCACTTTATTGTCAAATTCAGTTTCCTTATCACTTCCTAAGATCCTAGGAAAATGTCAAGTAAATCCAACACAATTATAGGTATCCTTGACTGAAAGGCCATACTATTCTCCCTGAAGAAGTTATTAAAAGAACATTTTAGAAGCAGTTTGCTCAGTACCTGTAGAGAATTGATCGCTTGCACTTCACATGTTCGTAAATTGAAGAAAAAAAAGAAAGAGGAAAGAAAAAGAGAGAATTACTCTTGGCAATGAGAACCTGGAGGCTGATGCTGGTAGCATACAACGTGATTTGGATTCAGTATCACAAGCACATTGCTTTCCTCTGTAACCCATGGTTAGGTAAATTATAATACATAGATACCCCCAATGCAACTGCTTAAATATGTTTTTAAATAGGAAAAAAAAAAAAAGAAGGAAAGCATTTTTCAACTCGATCTCCCTTTTAAAGAGATAGTAATACGAATTACATATTTATAATTTTTAATTATTGTAATGCCATTGTACATAATAGATATGTTTCTACATGTTTTTCCTGAATATTTTTTTTATTTTGTAGGCTGTAGTATGCTTTGACATTGCAGCAAGAAATGCTTTTAATCTGATATTAATAGGTGTCCTAATCTTTTCAACTGATGGAATGCCTCTACATGGAATGGGGCATGTTATTTGATATTCAAAGTAATATAATATTATGAGTCACAAGACTCTTAATGACTTTTTTTTTTTTGTCAAGAAAAAAGACTGAATTTAAGATATGATATTTCCAGGGAAAATGGAGAAAAGGCAAACTAAATCAAACCAAACCAACACAAAAAATACAGAAAACCACAACAAAAACAACATCATCCCAACCCCTGTTTAAAGCAGTACGAGAATATTTTAGAGGGCAAAAGTAGCTTGATAACATATGGGCTGCATTTACTTCTTGGGCAGAGAACTACTAAATAAGATATTTTAACTAGCAGCAAGGTCTAAAAGAAATAAATATATAATTTAACACTGCTTCAATTCTAGATAAACATATGCATATATATTGTTTCGTTCTTGTGAATAGGCCAATTTAACTCAGATGTACTATATGCATATGTTAAGTAAAAGAAGTAAGAGCCTCTTTGATCTATATTTGATTAAAAAGTAGAGGTAAATTCTAAAAATCTTATATTATCAATGGAATTTACATTATATTAATATATGAGAAGTCTGTTATGAATACCCCTACATAAAGTAGGGTATTCAAGGTAACAAATAATACCTTATTAGCTTGCATGAAAACCATAGGATAAGTTATTAATTTATAATTTAAAATTACACTGGGTAGAATTTTAAGCATACTATAAAATAGCTTATATCTTCAATACACTTTCTGTTTTCTGTACATTAAACTTGTCTGTTTTAATTTAATAACTCAACTTATTTGGTTAAAAATAAAACTCAAACAACAAAGTTATGGAGATTTTATTGAGATAAACTAATATATCTCAATGTGCACCACCAAAGATTGTTGGAAGTGGTAGCACTGTGCATTTCTATAATATATGCCTTGTAAAGAGATGTCTAACCTTTTAATTTTTTTAAACCCATGTCTCAATTTATGTTTGTTTTGTTTGGTTGGTTGGTTGGTTTGGGTTTTGTGTTTTTTTTCCCCACAAAAAACCCTCCCTAAACTGTGTCTTAGAGGAAGAAAAAGATCCTCTTTATCATAGCTCACAGACCCTGTCTTCCCCAAAACATTTAATCATCTTGGAGCATGATTCTGTGACCAAGTTATTTGACAGAAGGCTGATCACTGTCAGTTCCTCAATACAGAAAATTTATGGTCAGAATCAGATGAGCAAGTGAAGTTTTTAATTGGAGTTTACACTTCTAGTTTTCACACACGCCCAAATCTAATGTAGATGTGTAGATAAAAGCACTCATGTACTCACATAGTCTGATTCCCTTGTGGATCAAGATTGTTAGATAATCTTTACTAACAGTGGAAATCTTAAAAGGAGTTCACAGCCTCACAAGATCAGATCTTCTCTACAAGTATGATGATTATTCTTCCAGGAAATATGAAAATAGGTGAATTAGGAATTAACCTATTTAAGCCCTACAACATATATTTTGGGTGAATAAATTTCACATAGTAAGGAATATCTACAGTATGTCTCTTTTCTTCCGAGATGTCTAGACTTCTAATTATCCCCTTTTCTCTTGTCACCATCTGTCCTTGTTATTCTGGTATTTTACATTTAAGAACTCTCTAACAGACTGAATCACAGTAATAGACATATCAGATCAATAGTTTACCACTTACACAATTTATTTGTAGTTTTAATTATGGTTATTTCCCATGGTTGCAGACAAGATAGCCTTAATTTCTTTAATTTTTTTTTTTTTAAGTTAAGAAGTGGTTGTTTTGTGCTTGTAACTGATTTATATTTTTTTTTGTACACTTGTTGTTTTCCTAAAATGAAAACTGTGTGAAGAAAACACCGCAGTCACCTGAAGCCTTTTTTAAATAACAGGAACAACTCTGCTGCCTTGAATAGTTTATGAATGAGATGCTTATTGCCAACTTGGATAAAAAGACCAAAGAAAATAAAACATAAAGATTCCACCTAGCACAAACTTTCATACTGCAGTTATTATGGAGAAGTCTAATTGACTTTGGAAATGGACTTAAAAGTTTTCACATAAGATGTTACATAGCACTAGTTCCACACCACATATTTGTGCCTTTAAATTTTCTGGTATTTGTGATGTTTGCTTTACAGCATATGCTACTATTTGAATCAGATGATATACGCCAAATTCATCGTCTATCTGTGAATTTAAAACTCTGTATTCTTAAACAAGTGCAAAAATCTACTATATAGATCAACTACTTTTTTATCTCCTTTGTAGAAAATATCTAGAAAAAATAGACAAACAAACTAACAAAATCCCCTAAGACCTCTTCACCCTAAAAGAACATATAGTTGATATATTATAGAGAATAATGAAAATTTCATTAGTTTAAATTAACATTTAGCCTCATTTATGTGGGTTTTAGAGGTAACCATGTAATTATGAATTAAACGGTACATTAAGCTAGTAGAAATCATATCAATTTATAGTTAAATATTGATTTGAAACTGTACAGGAAAATTTGATAGGTGTAGTCTTGGCATATTCCACATCTGAAACTGGCAAATGTACTATGAACTGCAGGTATTTGGAAAAATTCTTACGTCGAATGTATATTAGAATATATTTTCGAATTATGCTCATGTGGAGAATTTTGCAAGGAAAATTAGAGTCACATTAGTTTTGATTAACAAATTGTGTGTTTATTCCCTTACTTTGCCTAATATAAAACATCGTGATTGTGATTTTATTTTAATGAATTCTTGACATTCAAAATTTGGACACTCTGTTAAAACAAGGAGCTGGGAAATGTTGATTTTAAATGGAGATGAACAAGGGCATATTTAAACCAAATTCAAGCCTTAAATCTTTTTCTTTTATTGTCTTTTCTTTTTTTTCCCTTGGCATGATGTAGCTTTTTAACCCCAGCTGCCAACTAAGCACTACACAGCTGCTCCCTCACTCTCTGCAGTTGAGACAGGGAGAGAATTGGAAGAGTGAAAGTGAGAAAACTCATGGATTGAGATAAAGACAGTTTAATAGGTAAAGCAAAAACAATGGATGCAAGCAAAGTAAATCAAGGAATTTATTCACTACTTCCCATTGCAGGCAGGCATTCAGTCATCTCCAGTAAAGCAGGGCTCGACCACATATAATGGTTACTTGGGAAGACAAGTGCCATCGCACCAAATGTCCTCTCCTTCCTTCTTCCCCCAGCTTCATACGCTGAGCATGATGCCATATGGTATGGAATATTCCTTTGGTCAGTTTGGGTCAGCTGTCCCAGCTGTTTCTCCTCCCAACTTCTTTTTCACTCCAACCTGCTCACTGGCGGGGTGGTGTGAGAAGCAAAAAAGACCTTGACTACATGTAAGCACTGCTCATCGAGTAATGAAATCATCTCTCTATTATCAACACTGTTTCCAGCAGAAATCCAAACACAGCCCCATATTAGCTACTATGAAGAAAATTGACTCTACCCCAGCCAAAATGAGCACATATACACTTAGACTCATTGGAATTTAAATAGACTAATAAATTGTCTATTTGATAGGTGTAGTCTTGGCATATTCCACATCTGAAACTGGCAAATGTACTATGAACTGCAGGTATTTGGAAAACTTTAAAGTCCATTTCCAAAGTCAATGGAAATTACGGAGCTATCCTTTAGCTAGTAGGGAACCACTGTACAGCACCGTGTACAGACATTAATCTAGGTCCCAAGAAGTTAATTAAGGCAGGCACAATTTCCCCCTAAATGCCCTCAAAGTAATATATCTCTTTTCATTAATTGAATTTTCTATTTTACATGTTTATTTTGGTGCTTAATGGCACTTATTTCAGATATTTGTGCAGCACCTCATATTTGGGCTCAAACCTGGTAGTAGACAGACTAAATCCATTAGTGGTCATAATGATCTGATAATAATTTAGAAGTTATAATGAAATTGGTATCACATAAGTAGTGTAATGTTTCTGTTACCTTTTATATGGATATTGAAGATTCACAACTAAAACTGTATGCGTATTCCTTTAATGATCACAGACTACGAAAAGTAATCATTCATTCATAAAATATGCAGCAGACGACCATTTCTCTAATGGTAGCTCATTATCTATTTGAGGATATCTTGAGTTTAAAATTCAAATTATAAGAAATTAAAATAAAAGGCAATACTATTAGATAAATTTTGACCTAATTTATGTGAGATTGAATCCAGGATTATTTGTGGAAAGGTCTCAAAGTAGTGTAATAGGCAGCACAAACCTTACTGTCTCTTTGGATCAGTTTTAGGAGGAACATTCAGTGCTCTGTACAAGATGACTCCAACTTGAAAAAGAACCCTGCCACTGAGGGGCTTGGGGGAAGTGGGTGGTGTTGACTATTCATTTTAAAATACAGCTATTTCATTAATTAACCATAAAATATTTAGGTCTTGGACTAAGACCTGTTCATTGACTCCCGGTCAGATAACAAAAAGCTGACAAAATGAAACTGATGTTCTTAAAGGACCTGTGTTGACCTTACTCAGTCCAGTGTTACATTTCTACATCCCTAGCTATATTACTCTTACAGCTATTCCATCTAGAGTTTAAATACAAAATAAATTTAAAAAAAAAAAAACATTCTGGGGACTGGAACATACCCACTTATCCATTTATTAAGGAACTGGGTTTTGGTTTGTACTTTAAATATAAAATTGGAAACCTGTTTGACCTTTTTTCCATGTTCTGCTCAATGTAGGGAAGAAATTGGAGATTTTGATATGTAAACAGATCATTTAACTGTAATTTTATGCTTGTGAAAGGTCATATGTCTACATAAACACAGACAAATAAGAAATCTTCTAAAAGCATGCAACATAGTTAAAAAACTTGTGACTAAGTACAATCTAACCTGTATTTAAATTTAACAGGATGCATATTGATGATTATCCTCAACTACACAAAACAAACTAAAAAATCTACTGTGGGTGTAATTAGGAGACCCCAAGTTGTGATAACAAACAGTTTCCATCTCATTTGATAGTGGTGGAAATTATATATATTTTTGATAGATTAATCACACTATATTCTGGTGCTGTCTTCTCTTTTCGGGAGATGATGTTTGTTTGGGTTTTAGTGGGATTTTTTTTGCATGTTAAATCCAATAAAGACAACTAGGATGTGCCTTAAAAGCACTTCTGGTTTACTCACAAGGACAACTGTTAATCAGGTCACAATTAGAAATCTAACAGGGAGCTTATATTTTTTATAGATATTTCAAAAGAAAGAAATTATAAAAGGCAATTGTTTTTTTAAGATGACAATGAAATGGATTCACAAGAAATATTTCACAGTCTGATTGCCACCTTGAGGTTTTCACTAAAAGAATAACAAAATATTTAGACAAAATGAAGCAGCGTCATCAGACAGGATTCAAAGACATTTGTGAATATTATTTGCCATTTCATCTCCTCTTCTGATGTGTTTAACCTCTACTCAAATCCAAATACATTAGAATAAGATTCAAACCAATACATGTGAGTGCTGTAACAAGTGGGCTATCAGGAAAAAGGGTAAAAGAAGGACCATCACTTCAAATTTCTGTGAATGACAGAACAGAATTAGACACCTGCATCTTGGACAGTACGTACCAACACTAGTACAACATAATATTTAATGAATGCTTTTCCTAGGTCATTTAGAAGTTACAAATTGCAAAGTTGACTTTCTTTCAGTTCTTATGTCAGTCTTTGTAGATGTTAGCCACCTTACACTGCTCCTAAATTTGTCGAATGTGTTTGCTGTTTCAAACCCTGTGTTACAGACTTCTAGAAATCCTCATCATCTGGTAGAACTAACAAAATCTACAACAGTAAATCATTGACTATATTGTATGCAACAAACTTACCACTTGCTTGTCATGATTTGACGTACTCTTCATTTCAATCACCTTTAGCTCTCTTCTCAACATGAAAAGGTGCAGTGACAATGTGAAGGGTGAAAGGTGCAGTGAATAATGTTGCACAGTGTATCTGGTGTGATTATTGGGTTCTTGTTTGGGCTGGGTTTTTTTGTAGTTTAGGTGATGGAATCTGCTTGTTTATGTGTTTATCAGATCGTTGAAGTATACACTTAACTTCAGAGAAAGGACCTCATTTCCTATTGACTGGAGTCAGTGAGGCTATTTTGTTTTGTCAGAATGAAAATCAATGGGCTCATGCAGCATTACAAATCAATTTCTTCCATCTAGATTACAGTGCTTTTACGTGCTTGATTGTGCGTAAACATACTTCTCACTTCACGGAATATCTTGCAATTTATCTAGAAATAGGAAGACAAATATCCATGTTTTTTTTTTAATGTTTAAATCTTCTGCACATTTTTTAAAGATATAAAACTGCTTGAAACATAGAATGTTTCCTTCTGAGGTTTCAGAATTTTAAAATGCTGCTAACAAATCAGAATTAAAGATTTGAGAACTTAAGGAGGAGAAAAGGGTTATTGCCAAAGAAAACACTTCGAAAATGCTTACTTTACCCTTACACAATATTTGCTTAAGCTGCATTGAAACAAATTATTTTGACAGGTTGTCTTAGAAAATGTTGATGTAATGATATAATGGTGTAATGACTATATTCCCATAAAATATTTCAAAAATATGTAATTAGCATACTGCTATAGAAGATATGAAAAATGTTTCAATCAACTTACCAGTTAAGAGAAATTACTCACTATGTGTGTAATAATATCACTAAGTATATTTAATAGAGATAAAATATTTCAGCTTGTCAGAGCTGAGTAACGTGATTATCAATAGTATACAAGAGTCATGATTATGTCATAAAGTTATATTATAACCTATTCTGCTTCACTTTCCCCTCATTCACTGTATATCCAAAAGGAATAATAATAAAAATAATGAAAAGAGAATGATAATGTAAACAACAAAAAGCTAGTTATAGTATTCACTGTTTTATAACAATGATTTTATATTCTTTTCAAAAAAGTAAAATTATCTTATAATGGGTATACTTCTTCTGATTTATTTCAGACTTTGTACAGATCAGAGACAAAATTCTAATGTCCTAAAAGCTTGTGTAAATTACAATGACCTGAAAAAGTGATTTCTACAAACATAGGAACTGGCAATAGATATAGACTGAACTGGGTCAAACAGATTTTAATAAATGGGGATGTATTGCTGCAGGAAAGCCTGGACCCAGATTCAATACAGCTTAATCATTCTAAGTGAAGCATTTTACATCCTTACATATGCAAGCAGAAGTAGGAGAATAAATCTTGGATTCAATAATTTAGTAAAAAAGTAATCTCTCTCACAGACTAGTAAAGATTTGGGATCTGCAGGTCTAACTGAGAGATAGTCCTTTGATTTAAAGTACAAAAGGGAAAATACCCCTGTTGGTCAGTTTTGGGTCACTTGTCCTGTCCACTCCTCCCCATAGATGTGACCCTTCTACGCTTCTCCATTTCCAACCCTCTAACGGGGCAAATAATGAAATTGGCTGACTTTGGTTGTTATAGCAGTAAGTATAAGCAAGAGCCTCTCTGCATACTATGCTTTGGCATGTAGCACAAACATTGGTCTTATCACTCTGAGAACGAGCAGTTTTCTCCACAATATGCCATTAATTTCAGAAAGTTAGAAGATGCCTAGCTAAGATGTAAAATTGCGGAACAGAAAGTTGGTTCTGTTTTATTTCAAACCAGGACAGTCCCAAGTAAAGTTCTGAGACTACTGCTTCTCAGTTTCTCTTTCTGAAGGAAATTTGCTCTATGACAAAAGTAGTTAAATTTTCTGTAGACTAAAGCTAGACTTTGAACCTTCCTGGGGAATGTCCTACTCACCCATATTACATAGCAAGTCCAATTAAAAGCAGAACCGAATGTCAAAATATTAAATTTTCCACTAGGGGGGAGGGAAAAACTCTTCTCAATTTTTGTTCTCTTTTTTTCCTGTTGTTGGATGGAAGTTCACAATCCCAAAATAATGAAGTTTTTGTTTTGTTGTCCACTTTCTCATCTCGGTCACTAAAATAGTGTATAGAGATAAAGCATTTTTTTAATGGGCCAATATGAAATAGTCTCTTTACAGAATAAAGTACAGAAAGCAGAATCAGATGTACATCATTATGTTGTACATAAAGGTAAACCCTGCTTTTATTGGCTATATCTGAAGATTTTGAAGTACAGTTTTAAAATCTGCATTTTCTGTGGAAATGAAACATATTAAAAATCAATTCAAAATGCAATTTCATGACTACTGTTGTTTTTGCATTGTGACTCATTCCATTACAAAATTGCAAAAAACCCTAGCACAATCTCTTAAGCTTTGAAAGAGTAGCCAAAGTGCTTTATTTTCTTTCCCTTCTGTCATTGTACTGTCTTAATGTAAAAACCAATGATGTAAAAGGGGGAGGAGACAAACCAGCAAAATACTAACCTTTTTCACTTTGCTCTACCTGTCAGGTCTTCTTACATTTTGCATGAAATAAACCCATTTTAAAGTCTGATTTTCTCTCCCTTAAAAGTGATTAGAAGCTTCACTCATTCGCAGAAATATGTTAAATTATGCAAATACAATGGATCCAAATAGTCAGTCAAGCATGATAACCATTCAGTCTATTAACTTGGCTAGTATCCTCCCATGGACAAAGGAATGTTAACTTAGAAGAATTGAAATGGAGCTTCAGATGCTGTCGTTTTAGCACATAAATCTCAGCATGCTGTATCACAAGTATGTTATGTTTCAATGACATATCACATCAAACTCAATCTATAACAGTTGCTGCTTATCTTTTAAGTATTTGAAATGAGTATTTTCCTATCAAATATCTGGTAACATAGGTCAAAAATTGAGGAAAGTAATAGTAAACTCCCAGGAAAATGTGACTGCTAGGGACATCTGAGTCAACCCTAGCTCCTTGTAGTCATAGACAGTATTAAATAAAAGATATTTAGTCCAGAGAGCCTTATACCATGATCCACAAAACATTTTCCACTCACTACCACAAATAGAAGTTTTACAAGCTATGCTGTAAACTTGTGCACAGAAGAGAGCAACATCAAACACTGTTAAGGTTCGAGTTTGCTGATAAAGCAAGTTAAAATAATTCATATATCATATGAAATATATGTTCCATAAGAAGTAGAGAAGCACACTGCATTATCTGAATAGTTTTATTTAGGCTTCCCCTCTGTTACAAAGAAGTAAGAAATAATCTTGTTATACATTTTTACAATAATAAACCTTGTCTTGCATATCAGTCTCACATCTCTGTTTACAAAATTCTCCTCTGATACTTGCAGCTTGTGGGGAAGAGGGTCCCCAGAAGCATGCAGAAATAGTATTTCCTAGTCTTGTGAAAACAGTTTTTCTCTTTTTTTCCCCCAGAAAAATACACGCATCATGCCACAATAATAGCAGAATGTAAGTATATTCCACTGACTATCATAGAAGCCTCAGTATATGCCTCACATGGAGAAACACTGAAGGTATCTAAATTAGGTGTTTGAAACCAAATCATCTGAGTACTGGAGAGGTGCTGCAGAATGTGTGATAACTTTTTTCTACTCCAAAAAAAAATCTCCTTCTGAGGAAACATTTCGATAACATAGTTACCTGATGAAATCAGCTGCTAGACATTTGTCTCCTGTTACTGAATTTCCAGAGTTCAGAATCTGCTAATGTGTTTTATTATGTGATATGATGTTTTGCATGAATTTTTAAAACCTTTACATAAAAAGTAGCCAAAATCTCAAGAATATCATGCTAAAATACACCTTGAAAGTACTGTGTTTAAATGGCAAACTCAAGCAGTCAGAAGTTAAGGAAAGCAATGTTTAATAATATCTGTGCCAAGGAAAGACAGAAAATGAAACATTTAATGGGTACTGTCACATGGTTAAAACCACTGTTTCTCTCTTACTAGACTGTATGTTAGACACTAAAGAGAGCTTTGTTGTGTGTGGGGGAGGGGATTAAATTAAAAGAATAATTTAAATAGTAACCAGAGAAACCATTCAGTAAGTTACAACAAACAGATGAGCACATACTACAGTACAGAAATACTTCAGACCTCAGGACCATGAAAAGCAAAGAACATGGATTTTTCATCAAATTTGTGTAGTAAGTAAAAATATTCTGGTTGAAAATGAATGGGAATTCAGATTAGTTAAAGTTAATTCAACATATTGAGCTGTCTGCAGAGGTTCTATGTGATTTTGAGAAGCTTATGGATTGGTCTACAATGCAAATTTAACTACTCAATTGGCATATCTGCATCAATGAAACTATTTAAGTAACACAAAACTCAAACCATGACCTGTGGTTTGATTCTGTCCAGGCTAACCAGAAATTTTTGGAAATTAATTTACCTGTGATGAAACCGAGGCTCAAGGATTATGCCAAAAACAGAATGAGAATTTTTAAGCAGTAGATTAAAGAAAATGGAAAGCAAATATTTGAAAAATAACTGGCAAGTTTCCTACTAAAAAACAAAATTGTGATTTAGTGATCAGAGAACTTGTGAAAGAGTGTCATTTCTTTATCCTAAATACAAGAAGTTGGATGGGCTGAAGGATTGAGAGGAGAGGAAGAAGAGAAGACATGGTAACAGACATAGAGAAAGATTTCTACAGCAAACAAAAGTCACAATCTGTTCTGCAAGTTTGTAGTGAATTATCTAGAAATAACGGATGAAAGCCAAAGCAAGGAAGATTTAGGTCATGCATGAGGAAACACTTTTCAATAGTCACTTGGAGTAAATTGCTTTGGATGACTATGCATTCTTCGTTACCAGACCTCTTTAAGACCAAATTTAAAGCATCTATCAAGGATGGCATAAGTGTAGATGATTCTGCCCTGGACCAGAAGAATGGAGTAGATGGTCACTTGAGAGCTCTTTCAGACTTACAGTTTCATGATTTAAAGAGATAAGGTGTGGATACACTCAGGCTGTTAAAATTTATTATTTTATGTCATAATAAAAAATATTAGAGTTGGAAAAATATTTTTATGATATATTTTTACAACATTTAGTAAGATTTAGCATGATAGCCTGATAGTTCCTTAAACTTGTTATGTGGCAATTTTTACAACAAATTTTTAAATGGTAAAATATCAGTCTGGTTGATGAAGCAAATATTCTTTGCTTTATTCTATTCAGTTTGCTTTAAAAATATTAGTTTATTTTAGATTTTCTTTCCCCCTTTCATCCCTCTCTTTCTCCCCCTTCCCCACTCCGTCTCCCTCAGCTTACTTGTACTTTTGCTTTATTCTCATTTAGAAATGCTCTGTATAGGAAAAAAATGCTGCCACCTACTTCCATTGTTTTATTTCTACTTTAAAGGAACATGAATATAGCAACTATTTCTCTGATATTTGGACAATATTTTATTCTACTGAAATAAACCAGGGTACATACCTCTCTAGAGTTTCCTCATATTGCAGCCAATAAATATTTTATTGCTAAAATTTTAAAATTGCTCCAGTGGAAGTTGTATAAAACTTTTATTGACAAGAACAATGCTGTTGCAAAGAAAATCAAATGTTTATTTCTTATTTTGAGGTAAATATCTAATCTATTTACAGGAAACATCCCAAGTGAATACGCAATAAAGAAAATGAGAACTTCTCACAGCAGTGAATAATGTTGCTGCCTCTACTTTGCTATACCCTCATAGTGTTATATTTACAATCCTTTTCAGTATATCAGTAAAAAATAAATAAACACACACACACATATATATATATATATATATGCAGCATCTTGGGGTATAATGGGAGGGGACTTGAAAAATTTTCCTCGGTGCAATAAGTTCTCTAATATCTTTTTCAAGATTTGATGGTGGTGACTTAAAAAATATAATTTTTTTGTCCCCATGTCTTCTGAAACAATCTGTTCTACAACTGTGTCATTTTAAAGATAAGAAAACATCCTATAAGGTGCCATTCATTTTTCTTGCGTTTAGATTATACTCCTGTGGTCTTCTGCCAATATTGTCATATGCAATCAAATAACTTTCTCTTACTTTATCTTAGCTTAAATAGCTCTTTTTTCTCCCTCATAAATATTACCCTCTCTCTGTCTCCTCCCTTAGTGAATTTAAACAGCAATTACATACAGTGCCAGCTTGCTTTGTTAATGATATACTCCTCTTCTTTCCAGTTACCTGTTCATTATAATAGCATTCTCCCTAACTTATTTAGTCTGAATTCAGGTTTCTCATTATTAAACAGAATTATAAATCTTACTTCAGGTAAGATCTCACCAGTACCTGCTATTTCTCATATAATTACCTGTCTTGATACATCTTTTCACAGATTCACTGTATGTTAATAACTAAATTCCTCCTCCTCCTGAAGAATTCTTAAGTCATGCGCCCTGAGCTTGTAGCAGAAATTCATATTTGTTCCAAAGTATATTTTTCTCTGTCATAATTTTAAAAAGTTGAAGGAGTTATGTTAATTATTATTCAGAATATGTTCTCTGTATCCTGAAGATTTTGGCATGAGAAAAAGGTGCTTCCCATTGCTACATTTGCTGGGAAAATAGTAGAAAGACATTTAGGGAAAAGGCAGCCAAACTGGGTCCAGTCTCACTGTATTTCCTCTGGGCGGTAGATTTGCTGACTATGTTAGAGCTGGAAATGGACTTTGTTCACAGGGAACTAACTGGTTTACTCTAAAAGGCAGGGAGGACTATCGTGGACCAGGACCTAGGAATGAAAGGCAAGTTACGAAGCAATGCAGTCTTACTCTAAAGAAATTCCAGAGTTTGTTCTGTCTGCTGTAATTTTGCTGAGCCATAAGCAGAATGTTTCATTCCCAATGAATGAAATATATTTTGTTCTTTACACTTAAAGGTAAATTATTTTACATTTCTTTCTTTCTGACTTTATCATTTATCTTTCTTTCTCTACTTTTTTTTTTTTTTAATATTTATCATTTGAAGTTCATTACCTTCCTTGTAAAAGGTGAAATCTTATCTTCCCTTCCTTCCTTCCTCCAGTTCTACACCTTCTTTGTTCAGTTTATTCACAATTATATTTCAAAGCTTCTAATTTTCCATCACAGTGTATTATTTTCTTTCTTTCACTACATATGAAGGTAGAGTTTGAGTTTTATAACTACAATAAAAAAAAATCCTGTTTATTTTTTCTGTCATGTATTTTATTTAATTACAACATGCAGTTTTTGATGATGTCTGAGATTCATTTTTCTGCCAACATAAGGGCTAGCAGGCTATTTTTAGAAATGTTTGGAGTTTACAGTCAATTCTAATTTGGTTTATAACAATCTGTAGATGGTTACATTTCTTGAAAGCTTGCATTACTTTCAAAGAGGAATATTTACACTTTGCCCAGATATACATTTATAAAAATCCATAAAACATATAGACAATATTTTGCAACTACATTTCAAATTAACCCTTCAAAGCATTATGCAAAACTGCTATTCACTTTTGAGTATCCTACAGTCAATTTTTCACATCATGTGTGCATTTAAATAAGAAACCTTTTTTCTTAAACTTTTCAAGTATTATTTGTAAGAATTTCCAGTAATTTCTTGCAAAAGAATAGTCACATACACAGAGTTCAGAAGCACGTGGCTTTTCATTTTACAATTGTATTATAAAACATTGGTTTTTAATTGATTTGCAACAATAGGGGATGTTCCAACATTATTTTAATTGATTCTTTCCCCATAATTTGAGGTCTACATGAATCTGGAAGACGTTGGGAAGAAATGTCTTGTAGAATTACTCCAAGTTAATTAACACTTAATTAAATCTGAAAATGTCAAAAGAAAAGACAAAGATGTCAAGTCATTTTCAGCTATCTTATCCTAATGTAATTAGAAAACTAATAATGACAGCATAAATTTTTTCAACTGGAGATTATGGATCCAACAAATGAAATTACCCGTCATCCACCATCTCTCCTCATTTTGTGCAGGACAGTGCTCCATTTTCCTTTCCCCTATGCTTCATTTTGCCCTGCTCTTCTTCCAGATAATTCGGGTTATTCCAAAGTGATTACAAAAGCTTTACATCTGATAAAACTGATTATCTCGTGTATTTTTGTTTTGAATAAAAATGGTTTCAATTAAAATCAGTGAGGATAAATGAAACTTGGAACTGAAAAACAGAGAGAATATGTGGCAATTTTAAAATATTCTGGTATCAAAGCTATTTCTATCATGCACAAATCCATTTGATTTAATCTTAAATTTTCCTTTTCTCAGCCTGGATCCAGATATCAGCAACATTAGCTGATTAGCTGAATTTCTTACTAGAGCAATGTGAAAAACCAGAAGACCCAATACTGTCATGAAAAACAATGTGTTTGGCAGATATTTGTGCATCATTACTTGCTTGCTGTGTGCTTGCTGTCTGCTTGCCATAAAAGAATGGTATGGTTTGTGGATGGTAGTTGTCAGTGGAGATACATTACAACTAAGAGCTTTTTTTTTTGTCATCAATTCTTAAATAAACTTATCACTTAAATCAGTGGGAAGATCTGATTAAAAACTGCTTGCATGATAAGAAACTGTAGGGACATTTGGTAGTGAACTAGTCACCACTTAGATACATTTTTAGCAAGAAAAAACAATCACTTCTTGAGTACAAGGTTCTGGGGGAAATAAAACCTTATTCCTTTTTAAATTACAAGCTAAAACATCATCTGTATGGAGCCACAGTACTTTGTATCAAGTATATGAAATAAAGTATCTTCTGCTCTCTGTAAACTCATTCTTTTATTTTCTTTTTTTAAAAAAAAAAGTCTATTATTTAAAACAAGTCTGGTTTCACACAACAAATACCCAAATAATATACCAGATATTATTACCAATCAAAATTATTTATTCCCCTGAAAGACTCAATTTAAAGCTATCACTTATTACACAATGCAATAGCTTTACAAGTCCCACAATTGCTGTGGCTCAATCTACATCATACCTCTACATCTCACACTTAACTTGATCAACACAGAGCATTACATGGATAACTCAAAAGCCTTGATTTTTATTTTTTTTTTGGTGGAACTCTTTTAATACCATTGCACCAAACTAACGATCGTACCATCTACAAAAGCACAGACACGGTTTTCTTGTTTTGAGAAGCTTTGAATCTCATTGTCACTTTTGAAAAGAAATAACCATGAAACAGGTCAGAAACAGGTTTGTCCGAATTTCCGTTGTGCAAGTCCTGTTTAACTGCTACATACCCTTGGCAACCGATGAGGAAGGAATATTTCTATCTCTCTGTTATCAACCCACTCAAGGTATTACAATGCACAGAAGCAAATTGTGGCAAACTTTTCCAAGCTGCTTTTTAAATTTCAGTCCTTTTTTTGTATTACAAAGAAATGGCCTTCTATGTTATATTTTTCCACGGCTGTCATTCAGTGATAGCCAAGACTCCAACAGTATCTTCATTTAAGTAGAAAAGGAGTCATTTACAGTTTTCAAAATATCTTAGGTTCACAATATCTGCATGCTATTTGTCTGTGTCAAGTCTGACAACCTAACAGCTTGTTTTACATTAATTTTCTTTCAGTGAAGTCCCTGGAACAATATGTAATCAACTTTGAGTCCATTGTTTTCCTTTAATTTTCATTGTGGTTTCAAAATAGAAACAGAAGTTATTAAAACAATAGAAATGAGAAAATTATTTTAATTTAGTAATGTCAGTGATATGGAGAAGAGTGCAACAAAGTATTATTATATTATGTAGCATGCTTTTTTTTACTGATAGGAGACAAAACAAAAAATGTGCTGTCACTACAATTCAAATATTATTGATACATGATAATTTAGCTAAGACAGCTGAAAAAAACCGTGGAATTTCCATATCTTGGGTGTTTGTAGAGCTATTTGGAACAGATTTTAAATTCTCCATTGATGATGAATTTACTCACAATACATTATTTAGCAACACCTGCCCTACATCAGCCAAATTTGATTTTGAGTAAGACTAGTAAGTAGAGTCCTGAAGCAATTAAGTTTCTGGGGATCCATTTTTAGTGTAAGATCAGCTGGAAGAGATTAATAGAACTTGGATAAAAAGAGGCAGACAAAATAGGTTGGTACACAACGTCTTAAATAATTTCCACTATCCAGCTGGCAGTTCACTTTTGACCTAAAGTGATATGCCTTCTTTCCCTACAGAGATGTTCAACCAGAATCTACAGATTCCCTGGTGATGAAAAAGTGATTAAAAATACTTTTCACATACTCTAACAGTGACTTAGCATTGCTTGCTTTCATTTTACAGGTTTTCTACAGGGATGATAAATGGTCTTGTGGGTCATTGTGGGTCCAACATGTTGCACATTTTTACAGCCTGCAATCGTAGCCCCCCACAGCTGCAAGGGTCAGGGCTAGACCTATCAGGGCAGAAGTCCCTCAGGCTGAGAGGTCAGTTGAATATCCTGCTGCTACTGAGTTTGTCATCCTTTGATGCAGCGGTAACAAACCTATTCTATAGGAGAGATTCCTATATAATCCCTTGCACTAGTTCTGGCATGCAGCTGACCCCTTGTAAGCCCTAAGAAAAATAACTGGAAAGGGAGAGAATGTGAAGAACAAAGGGAAGGGACAAAGGGAAGGAGGAAGAGGCAAAGACATGGAAGGGGAAAGGAAGGTAGGAAAACAGACATTCAAGGGGGCAAAAATGTTTACTTTTCTAGCAGCACAGTTGACTGGATTGATTCACTGAGGATTAGGACATGATAGACAACACATGGACAAAATGAGATGGGAAGAATGGGAGTGCAGTGGGGGAGGGCCGTAGCATAGGACTACCTCCAAATGCCAGGAAGCAATTGAGCTACTTGTTTTATGAGACTTCAACAAGTGAAGAGGTAGAGTACCAGGGACATGGTCTTCCAGAGCTTCTTACAAGTGCACAGGGAAATAGAAATCTCCAATTTTTAATAATTTTATTTTTATTTTTGTTTTGTGACTGCAAAAGTAGATTTAAAAAACACACGTGTGTGTTTTTTGAGAATTGAAATGCTACAGTCATTTCCTCTAACATTATGTTGTATTAAAACAAGCAACTGACCTATACGGTTTCTGCTGGTCTTTGAAGGTGGAAATATTTGTGCCTTGGAAAAGAAAGGCATTGTAGGAGTGAAAATTTGTGATCGATTGATATGTTTAGATTTCATTGTAGATTTGCCCTTCAGGTAGCTATGAGTTCTAAATGAGCTGTTAACTTTCATTTTATCTATAACATTATGTACCTGGCAGATTTCTGGTACTAAGTCCTGTTGCTTATGAAAAGGTGGCTGTCTTTCTGGTTCATGAGATAAAAAGTCACTGTTAAAGTATAATCTGTTTTGGTGAACACTCCTTTAGTAACTATGTTTCTCTTTATTACAGACAACCTGAATATTAGGACTTTTTCCAAGTCTAACAAGTCCATAACAGCAATTTCCAGAAAACAGTCTATGCCTATTAACCCGTTCTGGAAAGAGAATTAAAGATGCCCTAAGCATAAATGCTTTTCTCACAATGTTTATACATTGTAAAGACTGTGATTTGCACTTTAGATACATGAACTAGTATAAAACTCATGAAAGGACTCCTACAAAAATACTTAAACATAAAAAGTGTATCTATCTTTTCTTTGTTGTTTAATTTTCTTCACCTTACAAGAATATTTTTTGAACATAGGTCAAAATCTTTTCAAAGGAAGTTGGCATTTCTGGACAGTGATTCATTTTATCCTTACAGGAAGTAAAAATAAAATGAAATAAAAATTAGACAAATTGTGTATTTTATGTCAGTTTTTCTCTTGGTTGGCTGTAAAGAATGTGTTGGGGAGCATTCAACCTAACCTCAATAATTCATAAAGGCTCTACCATCCTGTTTTATCTTGGGGTTTTTTGGGGGGTTTTTCTTGTAAAGTTGGGTTTTTTTGGTTCTGTCTCTGAAAAAATAGCTCCCTTTTCTGGTCTCCACCATGCCATTGTCTTGCAAACTGATGATTCTCAACCCAAATGATCCTGTGATTCTCCAGTGGATTTCAGTGCTGAGCAAACACATTAGATTATCTCTAGAGAACGGAAATACAATGAGCCCTACATTCACAGCATTTTTCTGCCCAACATAGATAAAACTGATTGAACTGAATTAATGAGATTGCAAAAATCATCATCATAAGAAATCATCATATCCATTTACTTGGTATTTCATGGTCTGCCAGCGGTATAAAATGAAGGGGGCTTCTGTTTTTGTCCTGTGTTCAACAGCTGGGGAAAGTACTTGCCTTTCTAATTTCATTTTGATGACTCATGATTTTATTTTAATTTTCTCCATATACAAACTTGCATAAGCTTGCTGGGAAGTACTTAGTAATTGTTTGGTTTCTTTCCAGATGTGCTGCTCTGCTGATATGGTAGTTTGTAAATCAATTTGAAACTAAAAAAGAGTTATTTAAATTAAGTGATGTGTGTTCAAATATCAGAACTACTCAAATAAAACAATTGAAAAAGTAAATTTTCAGGTGCCTGTTTATGCCTGTTTATATTTATCATTATTTACAGTCAGCTCTTATAAGCTTGAAAATAAAATTTATCAACTAGATTATTAACTAGATTTTCCATTTAATGATTAAAATATTTTTATTGGAAAAATATATAAAATGCTTATTTTAGTTTTCATTCTAATTGGGTAATATAGTTGCTTTAGAGAAGCAGAAGGAATTTAAACAGTAAACGTTTGCCTTTGAAAGACAACCTCTTCTATCTCCCTTCCATGAGCACAGAACAGATAACAACACAAGCAGTAATTTCACATAAAAGATAGACACAAAGCATCAGACCCACACTGTTGAGGAAACAGAATAGCTAGTTAAAATGACTACCTATGGACATGTTTATAGTGTCCTAGATGGGTAGGATATTAAAGTAACTGTCCATTATACTCTTAACAGCTATAATCTCATAGAGTGCTATTCAACAAATGGTTCTCTGCTTCTGTAATAGCACTGGGCAGGGTCCTATGGCTCAGCTCAATTAAAACTACTCTGACAGGGCAAGACCATTTTGGCAGCCAGAACTATTGCTCTTTCATATAAAAGTGCCCTGGGAACACAATAAGCAATCTGCACCATAATGGATGAAATAGAGCTAATGTTCAGTGATGCAGTACAGATTTACTTAGCTAATGCAAGTTGACTGTGCTTTGACATACCATACACAGCTTTCTGGAAATGGTTTCACATTTTAATACTATGCTGTCTAGGTGTCAGTTTTTGCTGGTTCAGTCCTGTAGTGCATGTAAAATAATAGATACCAGGACAAAACACTAGCTATAGATCTACATGTAAAATTGGCTTTGAAATAATAAAAAATTCAACAAGGGGAAACATCACTATTTCTCTTGTTTTCTGGTTAGCCTATGAACTCATCTTTTTTTTTTTTTTCTTTATTTTCATTTCTGTTCTTTTTTTTTTTTAAAAAAAAACTTTTAATCTGAATTTGCTTATACGCACATTTTCAGATTAAACTCATTATCACTCTCTATACGTGGTATATTGCCTTTCATAAAATATACCTGCCCAGAGTGCCTATATCTGTATCCATATCTGTATATATATCATCTCTACCCGTCTTTGATATCTTTATCTAATTTAAATAAAAAGATTATATATAAGATATATACATGTGTGTACATGCATAGTTTGTTTGTTTGATTCATTGATTGATTGATTGATTGTGATTTATGTGTGCCTTCCTCCTAAATTGAACTGGATTTTGCTAATACTCATTTTGTTACTCCAAGACCAAAGTAGTCAACCCACAAACACAGTCAATGGTCTTCTTACACAGAAGTGGTTTACGTAAGAAAATTTATTCCACAAAGCTAGCTATAATGTACATAACCTTGCCTCTTCATATTTTTCCTAAGTAAAAATAAAGTTCCGATTAAAAGGTTGTATTCAAAATTCAGAGGTTTCAGCTGTTACCCTGTAGGAATAAAGCTTGCAAACAGAACTCTGAAACAGAAAAAAAAAATAATAATCTTGTGGCAGAAATCTATTTTCTTTCTTGCAAAATTCAGACTTTTATCTAGTCACAGTTTTGTACAGGTTTAACCATCAGATCTTTTCATCAGCATGTACAAAGAGTTTGTTGTTGTTTACTGAAAGTGAAATTCCAGAAATATCTGACACATACATAGTTATACACATGAAAAGTTGGTTTCTATTTGCCATTTCCCATTCATTAGCAACCGTTTCTATAATTTCAGTTAGTAAATTTGATAAAAGTAGCTATATAGATTACACGATCGGGTGGAGGAACTGGTGGATGACTAAGCAATTTCATAAACACATCAGAATCAGCAGCAATCAGGATCATTACACTTCATATTATTTGCAACATATGAATTGGTCACCTACTAATCATGATGACTAAATATGTCACCCCATGTTTCTTAATAGGATTTGAGTAGCAACCTAAGTGACTTCCCCAGCTCCCATTAGAGTTTGACTGGAAAAAAATTAAAAAGAGGCTTAGTCTTAAGTATAAAACAATACCACTAGTTACTTATTCCCTGCAGATTAGAAAGGCGATGATGTGATCCATGGTGCAACGAAATCAATACAAACAAACCCATGAGATGGAGCAGGCTTTAGATAATGTTATGAATGGGGAATATACTAAGGACACAAGTCCTTAGACTATGTCCAAAGTATCCTTAGTATGAGCAGAAGAGCTGAGATGGTCAGGAAGGAGATAACGTCTACTCACAGCATTTCTCTGCCTCATCATCCATCCAGTAGAAATATTGAGCAAGGTGCATAATAGACAGAAAGCTGCATTTTTACTAACATCTCATATAATTTGCTCTGTAGCTTGTTTGAAGTGAGGTGTGTGGTTTGTTTGGAACGAGGTGACAGAGACAGGACTGTTGGTGATACCAGAGGAACAGCTTGTGCTATGAAGTGGCCTTTTTTTTTTCAGGCATTAGAGCAGGCATTAGACCCTCTGACTGATGTTTTGGGTGAAAAACTGCTGGCTGCATCATGGTGGTTTTTTAGCTCCATGAAGAACGCCTCAAAATCAACATAACATTCGTTCCCAAGTTGAATCCAAGAAATATTTTCTTTCTTTGAAAACACTGAAGTCCAAACTGGGATTTAGTGTGACAGTTATTTATGTCCAAAGTGACAGTAATAAGCAGTGGTAACATTGTGTTGCTAAGTGTGCATACATACCTGCCAATACATAATGAAATTTTGGAATACCATTTATTCTGTGTAAACTAGGTTTGTATGTACATTTTAGATGCCTACTGAGCTTACATTTTCTTATGCAATTACAAATTTCCACCTGTTCTCCACATACCAGTAAGAGACCTGTGGGCTACTTTTAAGAACTGCGGAAAGTAATTAAGGAAAGAAAAGTAGTTTTCAGTAAGTGTATATAGTCTCCATGAAATGCCATTGAAAGGCATTCTAAGTTTCACTCACTGAAAATGGCTTAACTATGAGAGCCATAGTGCCTAAGAGAAAGAAATTCTGGTTCACAGCCTAAATTGATTTCCACATTAGTATCATAAATTATTGTAACATCTAAAACACAAGTCAGAAATGAATGATATACGGTTTTCCTATTTCAGTGTTTTTAACTTGCTTTTAATAACCATGCTGATATAGGATATGGGAAAAAGAAAAGAAAAGAAAAAAGCCTGTCAACATAAATTATCTCCTGGAGAAGGAAGAAACAAGATGAGTTCTGAATGAGAGATTAAATATTTCTGGACACTTGAAACATTTGAAATCTAGAAAACTGATAAAATTATCTATTTTAATGCATATCTCATGCAACAAGTGTTCCATAAAGTATTTCCTGTTGGAGTTCTGTACAGGCTAGGTCGAAAAAAAAAATAATAATCTTGTGGCAGAAATCTATTTTCTTTCTTGCAAAATTCAGACTTTTATCTAGTCACAGTTTTGTACAGGTTTAACCATCAGATCTTTTCATCAGCATGTACAAAGAGTTTGTTGTTGTTTACTGAAAGTGAAATTCCAGAAATATCTGACACATACATAGTTATACACATGAAAAGTTGGTTTCTATTTGCCATTTCCCATTCATTAGCAACCGTTTCTATAATTTCAGTTAGTAAATTTGATAAAAGTAGCTATATAGATTACACGATCGGGTGGAGGAACTGGTGGATGACTAAGCAATTTCATAAACACATCAGAATCAGCAGCAATCAGGATCATTACACTTCATATTATTTGCAACATATGAATTGGTCACCTACTAATCATGATGACTAAATATGTCACCCCATGTTTCTTAATAGGATTTGAGTAGCAACCTAAGTGACTTCCCCAGCTCCCATTAGAGTTTGACTGGAAAAAAATTAAAAAGAGGCTTAGTCTTAAGTATAAAACAATACCACTAGTTACTTATTCCCTGCAGATTAGAAAGGCGATGATGTGATCCATGGTGCAACGAAATCAATACAAACAAACCCATGAGATGGAGCAGGCTTTAGATAATGTTATGAATGGGGAATATACTAAGGACACAAGTCCTTAGACTATGTCCAAAGTATCCTTAGTATGAGCAGAAGAGCTGAGATGGTCAGGAAGGAGATAACGTCTACTCACAGCATTTCTCTGCCTCATCATCCATCCAGTAGAAATATTGAGCAAGGTGCATAATAGACAGAAAGCTGCATTTTTACTAACATCTCATATAATTTGCTCTGTAGCTTGTTTGAAGTGAGGTGTGTGGTTTGTTTGGAACGAGGTGACAGAGACAGGACTGTTGGTGATACCAGAGGAACAGCTTGTGCTATGAAGTGGCCTTTTTTTTTTCAGGCATTAGAGCAGGCATTAGACCCTCTGACTGATGTTTTGGGTGAAAAACTGCTGGCTGCATCATGGTGGTTTTTTAGCTCCATGAAGAACGCCTCAAAATCAACATAACATTCGTTCCCAAGTTGAATCCAAGAAATATTTTCTTTCTTTGAAAACACTGAAGTCCAAACTGGGATTTAGTGTGACAGTTATTTATGTCCAAAGTGACAGTAATAAGCAGTGGTAACATTGTGTTGCTAAGTGTGCATACATACCTGCCAATACATAATGAAATTTTGGAATACCATTTATTCTGTGTAAACTAGGTTTGTATGTACATTTTAGATGCCTACTGAGCTTACATTTTCTTATGCAATTACAAATTTCCACCTGTTCTCCACATACCAGTAAGAGACCTGTGGGCTACTTTTAAGAACTGCGGAAAGTAATTAAGGAAAGAAAAGTAGTTTTCAGTAAGTGTATATAGTCTCCATGAAATGCCATTGAAAGGCATTCTAAGTTTCACTCACTGAAAATGGCTTAACTATGAGAGCCATAGTGCCTAAGAGAAAGAAATTCTGGTTCACAGCCTAAATTGATTTCCACATTAGTATCATAAATTATTGTAACATCTAAAACACAAGTCAGAAATGAATGATATACGGTTTTCCTATTTCAGTGTTTTTAACTTGCTTTTAATAACCATGCTGATATAGGATATGGGAAAAAGAAAAGAAAAGAAAAAAGCCTGTCAACATAAATTATCTCCTGGAGAAGGAAGAAACAAGATGAGTTCTGAATGAGAGATTAAAGATTTCTGGACACTTGAAACATTTGAAATCTAGAAAACTGATAAAATTATCTATTTTAATGCATATCTCATGCAACAAGTGTTCCATAAAGTATTTCCTGTTGGAGTTCTGTACAGGCTAGGTCAAATATGCAATCTGATGATCAGGTCAAACCTGTCCATAAGATACACAGAAAATTCTGATACCTTTAATATCACCTTAGCAGGAGAATAATGGCAAATTAGGAAGGTAAGATAAATAAAACCTTCCTGAAGTAATCTTAATTTAAGCCATCTGTGCATCTTTATTTTTTAAATGTGTCACTTTTTTTTTTTTGTTGTTGATTGGTTTTTGTTTGTTGTTTTGGTATTTGTTTAAATTTCTGGATTGTTGATTTTTCGTGTTATGAATACATGGTTTTTTATGCATCTTATTCTGGCATCAGCCAAGTGGGATTTAAGATGAACAGATAAAACCATAATATTGTTTAGCTTGCTGAAAAATCTGCAAACCCTGAGAAACTTTAACAAATGTTTAATTTCCAGGCATGTTTTGCACTTTATCAATGGGGCCTTAGAGGAATTCACTGTCTCATGAACAGGACACAGGAAAAGAGCTGATACTGTAAAGTCAGGGGACGTGTTTCTTCCAATGGTCATTGTAATGTTTGTGACTTTATGACAAGTAGCATGATGTTATCTGGACATTGGGTGTGAGCCTCTACTCTAAATACATTAGGTTGACTTGAATTTGTCTTGGTAAATAGTAGGAAAAGCCATTAGCATAACACTATTTCTGGAGCAGCTGGCAGTCTAATTTATTGTAAATGCATTGGCAAGGCCTCGGTTTTGTAACCTGCAGATGAATTTTAGCTTTGGTTTTTTGGTGGGATAAGCAAACATATAATCTGCTCAGGATTTATGTTGAGGTTCAGATCTATTTTTAGATATATCTATTGAAGTATCTGCAGTGGACATATCTACACTTGAAGGACATGAAAATCAATCAATATAGTTAGTAAAGTTTGAGGTACTCTTCCTATATAGACTCCTAAGTTCATTCAGCTAAACTATCCTCTGTATTACATTGCAATCAGCAGGATTAGAGAATTCTTCATTCTTGGAACCTTTTTCAAAAGGCACAAGGTAATGATTATTTATTTTATTTTATTTTTTCACAAATAAATCTTGACATCATTCTCTATCTTAATCCATTGATTCTTTAAAAGCTAATTTAAAGTCAGATGAATCCTAGTTTATATACACAGAGCATAAATAGCCCTTGGAATAGATTAGGAAAAGACTTAAAGGTCTTAGAAAAAAGTTTAACACTGCATATTGATGTCATTCAAAAAGATTTCATTTGCCTCTGTCACTCGTGTTTCAGTAAGATTTCTTTTTTACTTTTATGTTCTTCTCTACTGTGGGTTTGCAGCTATGGATGCTCAATAGTGATTTTCCTCAACTTCTGTCGATTTTGTGGTCTGAGAATCGGTGAATTTGCCATCTGAATACTCCAGAACTGTAGAGGAAAAATGGCCTTTCTTGCGTCTCCAGATAACTCCACTAAAACCCACCAAAACAAACTAAAATTCAGCAATTTTTGCTATCGATCACCAAAGCCAGCTATTTGCTCTAACTGTGGGGTTAAGAAACTGCTTTAGAGTTTTGTTACTATCTTGGCCTGAAAAATACCAGAGTCAAGAAAAAAAAAACATATTATTAATTAAAACGAATGTTCCAAATTAACTGCTATTCTTCTATCTACATCTGCAATTTAGTTGTCTTCCCTCATATACTTCCTGAATTATAAATTGAGTTGGTTGGATTACAATCTATCATTTTAACAATTTAAAATGTTAATTTTGCAAAATTATGCACATAATTTTCCTTTTAGTTCTATTGTGTACTCCACTAATCTCTTCTATATTTATCCTTGGGTGACTATAAAATGTAACTTATTATTATTATATAAATATTACAATACATCTTTAAATTTTATGAAAATAAGGTCTTAATTATAAATAAAGCTTGAAAAAAAAATCAAGTACAAATGAAATATCTTCCAAATATCAGTTAATTAATATTTAATTATAATTTCATTTTTCTGTTTTGGAAGTAAAAGAAGTCTATTACTTGTCTAAAGAAACAATTACACATTGTATTAGAAATTAGCTTAATAATGTCTTTCAAACAAAACTACTGTGGAATAATACTCGGACATTTAATATTTTTTTTTCTTGTTCTAATTTTTCACATTTTTTCTTTGATGAAGGGTTAGATACTGTGTTTTTTGTTCCACCTTTTTCTTTATCCATGCAAATCTAAAAGGACTATGTTATTTTCTTTTCTAATACTCTATAAGAAATAATAGGGACTAGCCTTCACCATGCATTTTAAGCAGTAAAACTCTTAGCCAAGCTCTGCTCTGGCAGTTCAGAGTGCTTCTGGCTGTGTTCCCCAGGGTACTAGAACTGTGGATGAACCAGAACACCTTCACCATGCATTAAGAAAATAAAAGCACTTGTATGTCTTTATCAACATCAAATAAGGGAGAATTTGCCTTCACAGCCAGGATTTTAGTGCCCCAAAGAGAGCGTTGTTCCTAAAAATAAATGTATCTTTATATCAACACAATTCAAGTTACTCAACTTGAATGTTTAGCTGAGGCTTGCAGAAGATAAGCATCCTATGTAAGCACATTGCTCTGTGCTTGAAAATAAAATTAAAAATTAAATCATTGTTTTAGGTGTGTGCATTGTTGGCCTTTCTTAAAATTCAGACTGCTAATTTCCCACCGCCAAAATATAAAGTAGAAAATATTTCAAGTTGCAGAATTTTTAAATCTCTCTACTGATCTTTATTTAAAGGGCAAATAAGTTTCATGTCAGCTATATAAAATAATAGACAATTCTTTAAATTTTTCATGAACAGAAAAACTCATGAGCACAACAGTTCTCAAGTACAGAGAAAAGAGAAAAAAGGAGTGTGTGCAATCATGACATAAATGGGGGATGTCATGATATTTGCAGGGAGATACAGCCCTCTAAGCCTCTTTTTTGACATTCCACAGGAGACTTTTTTCTAGATGGAGAGGTTCCTCAGCTTACAGTTTGTCATTTGGATCAGCCATAGGTCTTGTGCATCATCTCTGAATGATGGACCACTCAGTGGATAAGGAGCTGGCTGGATGGCCGCACTCAAAGGGTTGTGGTCAATGGTTCAATGTCCAATTGGCAGCCAGTGACGAGTGGTGTTCCAGGGATCCGTACTGGCACCAGTGCTGCTAAACATCTTTGTTGGAGACATGGACAGTGGGATAGAGTGCACCCTCAGCAAGTTTGCAGATGACACTAAATGCAGTGGTGCGGTTGACATGCTGGATGGAAGAGATGCCATCCAGAGGGACCTGGACAGGCTTGAGAGGTGGGCTTGTGCAAATCACATGAAGTTTATCCAAGCCAAGTGAAGGATCCTGCCCCTGGGACATCGCAATCCCAGGCAAAAATACAGGTTGGGTGGAGAATGGCTAGAAAGCAGCCCTGAGGAGAAGGACTTGGGGGTGTTGGTGGATGAGAAGCTCAACATGAGCCGGCAATGCATGCTGGGAGCCCAGAAAGCCAACTGCATGCTGGGCTGCATCAAGAGAAGTGTGGCCAGCAGGTCCAGAAAGGTGATTCTGCCCCTCTACTCTGTGCTTGTGAGACCCCCCCTGGATTACTCTGTCCAGTTTTGGTGCCCTTAACACGGGAAGGACATGGACCTGTTGGAAAGGGTCCAGCAGCGGGCCACGAAGATGATCAGAGGCGTGGAGCACCTCCCCTATGAGGACAGGTTGAGAGAGCTGGGGTTGTTCAGCCTGGAGAAGAAAAGGCTCCGGGATTACCTTATAGCGGCCTTGCAATGTCTGAAGGGAGCCTATAGGAGAGCCGGAGAGGGACTCTTTGTCAGGAAGTGTAGTGAAAGGACAATGGGCAACGGTTTTAAATTGGAAGAGGGGAGATTTAGATTAGATACTAGAAAGAAGTTCTTTACAGTGAGAGTGGTGAGGCACTGGAACAGGTTGCCCAGGGAAGTTGTGGATGCCCCATCCCTGGAAGTGTTCAAGGCCAGGCTGGATGGGGCTTTGAGCAACCTGGTCTAGTGGGAGTTGTCCCTGCCCATGACAGGGGGGCTGGAACTAGATGATCTTTAAGGGCCCTTGCAACCCAAACCATTCTATGGTTCTATGATTCTATGATTCCCTAGAAGCTTTAATAGAGGTTGCAGTTGCCAGAATATGCCATAGGATGATACCTTCAGCCTCCAAGGAGTTCTATGAAGTAACATATTTAGCTCAGCTTATTTTCTACACTGCTATGACATGGAATCTCAGCTTTGGACTAAATATCATCTCAAAATTTGGATGAAGTATTTATATTTGTCCATCACATTGATTATACTGAAAGCCTAAATAATGAGCTTTGACGCAACACTTACATTTTAGATGTTAAAAGTTAGGCAACATGAATCCCAGCCAAAGTGATTAACTGCTATACGCCAAGCTAAGCTTTCTCAAAATATGAATTGTGTCTCGCCCATCATATATATAGGTGAAGTTATGTGTACAAGGTCTACGTGTATCCTTATTCTCCCTTTGTTCTGAGCCAACCCAAAGCCTTATGGTACCAATGTATCTTAGTTTAGGATAGACTTCATAATAATTTGGTGGTATAAATTATATATGTCTCAGAAAACTGGCTAAGTGATCTTCAAAATATATGTAATTAGGTCCTTATACTTACCACACAACCTCCTTAAAAATAGTATTTTTGTGTTTTGCCATTTAAACCAAAGTGGTACAGCAGATTGTGCATGTAACATGCAAAATTTTGTGGAAAGAATAAATTAATTTAAAAACTAATCCATTTATAGAATAATCTTAAGATCCCGCTCCCTCTGCCAGAAAAAAAAAGCCAAACAAAAACTATCCTCAACCAAAAAAAACAACCCCAAACCTTGCACCAACGCAAAAACACCAACACTTCTTGTTAGGTTTTTTTTTCTTGCCAAGTTTCATATGCATATTTCTCAATATTTTATCATTAAGCTCAAATCCATAGAGACGTCTATTAACACTTGTAGGTAAGTGATTTTGTTAACACTTTAAAAGCCAGCTACATTAACATAGCACATACTGGGTTTACTGGGTTAAGGACCCGATCTAAATCCTGGAAAATTCTGCATAGTGTAGGGCAAGACAAAGAGAACATAACTGGGAGCTGATAAGCAAATGGTATAAATATTAGCGCTTTTCTTCTCTAATTGTATTAGCAAAGTTACATGAATAACCATATATTTAACAATCCTTTTTTCTATATGTGATGTATTATGCACAAGAAATATCTGTTTGCTGTATTCTTTCTGATACAACCTGAAGCCAGAACAGATAAAGCAGCTGTTTCATCAAATCTCGAACTATGCATCATTAAGCTTGCTCAGCACTTTGATGCAAGAACTCTAGGGAAAACTCATGAAATGTAGAGCAAGTTATTAATGATTCTGTGAGTTGTGATCTTCCCACTCAGAAAAGTGCTGGACCAAACAGTAATTATTCTATGGAGATACCAAAAGGATTCTCTTTTAAAGAACATAGATGACTCTGGATTTGGATTTTGATGGATTATTAGCTTTTGTGTCTTTATCAAATTCTGGGTAGTTATTTGTGCTGTTTATTCTTGCTTAATTTTTGAGGATTTCAATGTGTATAACTTTCTTCTAAATCACTGCTCTACACAGCTGCTACATAACTACATCTCAGAGGGATTATATGTATGGAAGTAGATCTGCTCCCACTCAAAGACACCAGGCTTTCATACATGTTTCAAAACATGTATGAAAACAAAATTGCTCCATTGCATTTTAAACACTAACATAAGATAAAAATGGATGATCAAACAAGCAAGGATGCAAAAATCAGAAAATCTTTCCCCATTACTAACGTCCCTTCCAAATCCAACAATTCCGTGATTCTGTGTTTCCATGATTCTGACCTTTTATCTATTCGGATGTGGCTATTATTTTGCATTCTTTTATACTTTAAAATTCTTCCATAATCTGAAGTGTTTGTTTTTGTTTCTATTTCCTGAATATTTTTTTCTTTCAGTTACTTTCCTGTTTTTATTTTTATATTTTATGCTGTATATTTGCTGATGTCTGCATTATTCTTATGTCCAGTTTTACTTTTTACCTTTTATCCATACTTTCCTTCATTTCATTTTATATGATAATCTGATCTTAAGTATTTACTCATTATATTATTGAAAAGCTATTTTCTCAGTAGTGTGGACAAAGCACCTTTAGTACTTTTCTTTTATCTTTCATACAAAGCATTCATAGTAATTTTATGAGTATGAAGGTATTTTTCTCTTAGTTATATTATGCATATGCATAGCAGTCTGTGCATGTTTGTCTTTTAAGTCCTTTCTATAACTGCAGGAAGCTGCTTATATCCCTTGTGAGGAATCAAAGAATATTCAGTTCAGTGTTACTGGTAAAAAAAAACTGGGTGGGACTTAATGTGTATAGATAAAGGCTATAAGGCTATTGACTTCTTTATACTTACTGATAATACTATCTCCTTTAAGCTGATTTTTATGTTTCAACACAGCACTTTAAGATACCCATCAGCTCTGATGTGTATAGCAGAACCTACAGCACAATGTCATGAAATTGAATGAAATAAAGTTGTTCGCATGGTTTCTAAAATTTCTAAAGTCAGGTAAAGTAACCAACATTTTTTTCAAAGTAATTTATGTTAAATTCTTGAAATTATAAAATGAGCAGTAAATAAAAGCACTATATGCCTTCAAATCCTGAATTTCTTTTTTATCTAATACTGATTGAAGTTAGTGGGAATCACGCCATGCAGATGGATTTGATCCATTCCTCAATTTATGTTGCACAGTACAGATTGCTTTGATGTTTTTAACACATATTTCAGATGGAGATTTTTTTTTTTTCCTTTGCCCATACTGCTCACAGCAGTTTTTGCATGGATTACCACTAGACCAATAGCCTGGGCTCTTTTGGTATTCAGGGCTTGTATCTATCTGTGTGTATACAGATATGAACACGAGAAATACTTGTCTCAGGGACAGTTATTCCAGTCTTACTACTGCAGTACAGTGAAAAAAAATCTTGATTAAGGGCTGTAGATCACAGCCACAGGGCCACTCTGCAGAGAGAAAATGTTCAGTTTCTTAACTGCTGTATAACCACATCTATTCCTAGGTTTAGGAAATCTTTGTGCTACTACTTAAAGAGAAACATTTAGTTAGTACAAGGGACTAAGGATATCTAGTGTTTCAATACAAGAGAAAAAAAAGTAACAGAAAACATAAGCCTTTTGAGAGTCTGCAACTTATTTCATGATATGTGGAAGTAAAGCTTGCATTAACAAGTAAATAACCTAAGAAATAAAAGCATCTGAAACACCAGTTGTAAAACCAATGTAATTTATTTACAATGCTGTCAAAGCACCAGCAAAATAATTTATTCGGGGAAATGCCAAAGGTATATATGTCACAGGTACAAGAAAGAAAGACATAAATGAAAACAAAATTAAGGAAAGCATATATAAATTGAGAAATGTGTTTATGTTTCTGAGTATATAATGCTCCATCAGTGATGTACCCTGACAAATTATTCCTGTTTGTTGTCCAAGGTAAAATAAATCTGCTTCTTTTTCCTTCTATCATTCATCTTTTTAGACAAGTAACATTGCAAACAAGTGTGTCAAGGAGGGTGGTAAATGTGTCTTGTCACTTCAGCTGCACATGTAACAATAATGCAGTATCTTCAAGTAAGAAATATAATTGCCAATATCAGTATTTGGATATGGGTAACATAAACTGAACCTAGGTGAGTGATGTAGAGAGCTAGGAACAGTATGGAAAAGAATCACTTGTGTTCCCCACATTCATAGATAAGTTTTCTAAGTACTGTAGTTAGGGTAAATTAGAAACCAATTAATTGCAGTAATAAACAACTAGAGTTTGTTTTTTGTTTGCTTCCTTGCTTACCAAGAAAAAAATCTTTGAAATTTGTGAAGTGTCCTGGAAAAGACGGTATCTTAAGCACAGGAATCAGAAGCTGGGCATTGCTACACACTGGACAATTATGCTGAGACATTGTCACTATATATAAGGTTACCTACTTATAACTTACCTATACCTAAGTATACCTACTAAGAAATAACAAAGAAAGATGCAGCTTAGATAGACTTTGACTTGATTTGATATGGTTGTTAGTATATACTTATTGACACATAATGACTAGAACAAATATTTCTGTGATTACATTCTTAGAAACAGATTCAAGAATCTGCACCAACTAAAGAAATAACTAGTAACAAAATATCAAGAAATTGCTAGTATAAATAATAATCTTCATAGCATGTTGTGATGAAATTATGATTATTTGTGCTTTTACTCACATATGCTGATGACTACTATGTTAGATTAAGAAAAGATATTCAGTATAAAGTGGCAAAAGACACACTGATTATTACCAAGGACAGTAGGGGAGACTACTCTTACCAGTTGTAGACTTCCACTATTAGAATCAGTGGAAAGAGGTAAGCTCTTTTAGAAGCACAATTCATCCAAATACTTTAGGTGTCATTATTATGAGTGGAGTCACAATCTAAAAGTGCTTATTTCTTTCCAATAAAAGCATGGGATACTAGGTCAAATTACAGCAGAGCCTCAAGGGTAGGTTATCAGATAAAACACAAGCAATAGACATAAATTTCCTTTTAATAACAGTACAGTAATACTTACATACATATCACTGCAGTAATGATGTCAGAGTTAGCAGTTCTGCGTACCTGATTATGAAGTACAACACAAGCACAGCCTTATGATCTTCACTATAGTTTTGTGTGCAAACACCACCACTCATGCTATTATTTATGGTAAGCTTTGATACTTTCACATGTGATTAAATTTTAGGATGCCTATATTGGGTTAACCATTTTCCCCCTAGAAGGTTCCTGTTTAATTTGATAACACATCCATCCTGGTTTTCTCATCAGTGTCTCTCTGTTCAGCTGTTAACTGCGTATTTTCTAGGATAACATATATATCTATTGATCTTCCATCCAAGCATACTTTTATTCAGATCCATATTAGCATCCTTTTAAGACATGGTGTCCAAAGTTCTATCTACCTGATGTTTTGAAAGTGTGTTTCAAGACAGCCTTAAAACATTCTTGGTCATGTGTGCATGCTTGAGGTCTTTGGAAATTCAAGCTACAAAGTAATACTAAAATATAATACCTTTCTAAGTACTTGTTATTAGTATTTATACAATAATGGTAGTATTGTTTTGGGGTTTGGTGGGTTTTTATTTTATTTTCCATTCTATAACTTTTTATTTTATAGCAAGCTCTCAGCATCTGCAGTAAAATGAGATAAATGTCATGTGGAGAAACTGAAAAATTGTAGGAATGACAATATACCAGTAGAAGAAACATGCAATGTGAAAAACATACTAATGTAAGAGACTCTAAGTAACTAAATTAATGTAAAGAAAGAAATGCTACCTACAGAAGTTGCTACTAGGCTAGCATAATCATTTAGGAAGATAATTTTCTAGTATGTTGTCTGTATTGGTTTTATTTAGCTGTCCAACTATAAACAAAGACATAAAGGATTTTATAGAAATACTTTTTGAAATCCCTTTTTGCCTATTTTCTTCTTCCTCAAGCAATACCCAGACTGATTGCATTTATTGCATTCATATGGTAATGCAGAACTTTTTAAATCTGGTATCTATACAAATCACTTTTCAGATGTTTTTGCATTATTTGAATGAAATCTGAACTCCTTACTAGCACTGTTGTAAAGTTCATAATTCATTGCTGTCATGTATGTAGCATCTTATTTTTCAAATACCTATAGCAGTCACTGCCTTATCTGTATTTTTTTTTCTCAAAGCCCTTTTCATTGCTATTGTTTCTTGCCAATGTTTTCATGCTTTCCGAGAGAGCTTGAATACTAATGTAAATGGCAAACAATTTTTATAAGTCAAAGAGTGTGGCTACCAATGGGATCCCAAATACATTATTCATATGCAGGATTTAAAATTGCAAAAATCAAATGGTTTGATCATTCAAAAAGACTTGCAGTTTTGATTACACCTTTAATCATTATTTATTTCAAAAATAGTGTGGAAAGTATCTGAAGGTCCATAGCAGGTTAAGGAATTATTCTTTCTTGGGTTTATTAAGTAAACAATCTAAGTAGCTTATCATGTTGAAAAGAATAATTACAATGGCAACTGCATTAACAATCTGAAGTTTTAATTCTGTTCCTGCAGATTTTGTTATATCTCTGCCATTCAGTTATTTTGAATCAATAGCTAGAAGCAGAAAAATTCTCTGATCTCAGATTCTTTCTCATCATGATGTAAATTGCTAGTGATTCATAATTCAAATAGAGTACTCCTTCAAGGAGAAACTATGCATATCCAGAACCTCAAGTACTAAGAAAGTATTTCAGAAGTATAAAATACAAATTATAGTGATTTGTTCCAAAAAAAGTTAATTACAAAAAAACCCACCACCAAACAAAAAACCCCAAAGCAGAGCTGCAATCAAAAATCAGAAATGAGCATGTTCGCTCAATTCCATTTGAAAAGCGCTGAAATTCCACAATTCAGTACTTTTTGATAGCCCTTTTGGTGGCAAAGTGTGATGAAATAGGTAACCTTAGCTTTTCTACATTCAGTGCATGCCTTCCACTCTGACTGCCACTTAGAAACAAATGCAAACTCCCTGTAACTAAATGACTGATTCTTCGGGTCTGGAGTCAGAATATCCAAAAATTTATGGACAGTGGATGTTTTTAAAAGGTTCAAAGATTTTCTGCATCTGAAAAATGTAAATTATTTGCAACATTTTATTAGTAGAGAAGATACACAGAATATGTAGTTATATGAACCTTTCAGAAGTACTTATAAATTTCAGGTTTGTTCACAGGTCTCTCCATTAAAGTGTCACTTTACAATAACTCTGCTAGGGCCCAGTTGTGAAAATCTAACCACCTCATCATGACATATGGTCTGAATTCAGTAGTATTCACTTTCTACTTCACAAAATCATGTATGGATTCAACCAGAACACAAAAAATCTGTTCTGAGAACTGCAATCCACTTCAGTATTGTTCTAATTAGTTATAGACTCTCCTGTATAACTTTCAAGTATCATTATCATTTATATCAGATGGAATGTAATCTTGCTGGAGACCTTGTTCCTTATTAAGATTAAAATTGAAATTCTTTGTATTTTCACATCTATGTTTCTAGTATCGTAATTATCTGCTTAAGGCCAATATTAAATATTAATTTCAAATTACTGTTTAAAAGAAATTCTATAAAAATTCAATGATGAGATGAAAGCTTGAACACAAGGGTAAGGATAACTATGTTCTTCAAAAGTCGTAGTTAGTGAGAAGTACCTTTATTGGGCAAATAGTATTCCAAATTATTATTGGGGTCGCAGTCAGTTCATAACACTTCACTTCTGCTGTTCCTTTCTCCTGACACTCTTCCCCTGCTCCAGCATATCGTCCCTCCCAAAGCATACAGTCCTTCAGAACAGAATGCTCAGTTGCGGTATTTCCTGTCAGAAAACCTGCTCCTGCATATAACCTTTACATGTTGCAGCTTCTGACAAGAGGCTGTTCAGCATGGGGTCTCTATGGGCTGCAACTTTCTTCAGGACACATCCACCCACTCCGTTGTAGTGACCTGCATGGGCTGCAGGGTAGAGATCAACTTCAACATGATCCTCAATGGGCTGCAGGGAGTCTGCTTCACTGTGATCTTCCCCGCGGGTTGTAGAGGAATCTCTGTTCTGATGCATGGGGGACCATCTGCTCCTCCTTCTTCTCTGACCTTGATGTCTGCCTAGATGTTTCTCTCACATTTTGTCATAGGTGTTGTGCAGTGTTTTTTACAATTTCATAAAAACTTTACACAGTGGTGTCACCAGCATTACCAATGGTCTAGGCTTTGGCAAACAGTGGAGCTGTTTTGGAGCCAGTTGTGACTGGCCTTGTCTAACATGGAGGCAGCCCTGGATCCCTTCTCACAGAGGCCACCCTTGCAGCCCCACCTTGCTGCTAAACCCAATACAATATTTTAAAGGGTTATAGTCAGTATTATTAAAGGTTATAACCAATATAATCAGGATTTTCACTATCTACCCTCTCTTTCTATGTCTTTCCCTAATGAATGTCTAGCAAATAAACTGTTCTATGACACTTCTTAGCAGCTACTTAAAATGTGGTTGCCATTATCATAATTTCATGTAAATTCTCATATAACAGGAGCACAATATATCCTAACTCCTTTGTAATCTGTTATAAATAGCAATCTTTACATTAATCAGGTATTTTCTCATGACCTATGACTAATTAAGTCCCCAGAGTCTTGAACAGCATGAATTTTTGTTGGTAGAAAAAAATTGAAAGTTCATATACAGCAGCAGTTTCACCTCTTATTACTAGACTTAGAATCTTTTATCATCTGAAAGGGAAACTCTAGTAATGAGTGAAAAAAACCTACAAATTTGTCCAGATCCACAATGACAAACAGACATTCCTGCAATTTAACTTAGAAAAGTGGTCTGTGACTCACGATAGATTTTATTGTATTAAAATTTATTCCAGTCATGTACCATTTAGTCTTTAAATCAAGATTGAAAATAAATGAATCTGGCAGTTAAATACAGACTACGTTCAAGAAACAGAGAATAGTTGTATCTATGCATATAAAAATCTGTGTTTGAACAAATACCCAGACAGAGAGGAATGCGGTACTGACAGTTAAAGGTATGCACATACAGAAGTTAGTAATCTAAAATAATGAAATTAATTAGAAAACATGAGTTAACCAAAAAAATACATATCAAGAATGAAAATCATCTTGAGGAAGTTATCTTCTGAATGTTTAGAGTTCCAGTTGCTGCTTCAAAGCTTTTTTTAAAATTAAGATTTTTGAAACAATATCTTTAAATAAAGCTTGGAACTAACAGCATCTGGAGTTATAAGTTAAAGATCTCTAGAAAAGCATGAAAGTACAAAATTTGGAAAATAGAATAGAATAGAATAGAATAGAATAGAATAGAATAGATGAAAGAGTCTGTTTATTTTGTCACAACCTTTTATTTATTTCATCATCTTTTAATTTTTAAATCAGGTCTGTGTACATGACATATGGTCTTAACTTGAGAAAACCCATTCACAGACTTAGCAGCCAAGTGTTTTTGCATTGAGTCTCCTAGGGTTAGAGAGACAGTTCTTCCAAGCAGACACTGAGGTTACGATTTCTCTGACATGGACAAGAAGGGACCACCTAGAAAGAAGTAGACATGAGCAAGGGAAATATAATTGTGGAGCAGGACAAAAGCTGGAACCCATCACCACGTTTTCAAGAGCATGTAGATGCTTTATTAGAATGCATTTCTTCTGAAAACAAACAAACAAACAAACAAACAAAACCCCCAAAATCCCAAACTTAACAAGAAAATGTGTGAGATTTCATGATTTTTACTGACTTCTTTGTATGTTCTTGTAACAGTCTATATAGGAACTGTCCCTTTCCTAGGTGAATTATAAAAATGCAGTCTGGCCTTCTCTGAGGTAAAGGCTTTAACATACAGTCAAATCACATAGAACAATAGAGTAGTGGCAGTGAAAAAAGGGAGAAAACTCAAAAGGCATAGAGCCTCCCCATATGCATGCATTTGAACTTCTGAGACAATCTTTTAGCTAGAATAAAAGGGCAGGGCCCTGAACAGATTTTTTTTCCTTTTTCCTTTTTTTCCCCCCCTATTTCAGTTCAATATGCCTTAACAACACTAGAGAAGAACACATGTTTCAGTAAAGGCTGAGCATAAAGAAATTGATCTATTTGTGAGCCAATAATATAGCTACAACTGATCTTACCATCTTTATTCCGCAGAGGCACAGACTATTTCAAAGCTTAATGGTGGCTACCGAAAAGTTAACAAGCATATTAGTTTGAGTTAATTCTGAAAATCTAGGGAAATTTAATAAAAAGTACTATGATTTCTTGTGACCACTTTTTTTTTCAGCCAGTCAACATCACAAAGTGCCTCGGCATGTCTGTTATCTTCGGCAAATGAAACAATGACTTTCTGTGTCTGTTCCTCCCATTCTGTCCCTTTTCCTTCCCTGTAGTAACTCTACTATTATATGCTGATCTGTGGGACTCAAAGAGTACATGCCTTGTCTTTAAAGTGCTTATTTCCCACCTAATCTCCCAAGATTAAACTCCATTACCTAGGTCAGTTGAAGACCATTTAGGTGCAGACTACCCTACTGGTAATCATTTAAAACCAGAACCACCAGCACTGTAGGTGTTCCACAGTTCCTCAGAATATTCTGGTGAGAGTCACTTCTGAACTCATGGAAGAAGAGTGACAACTCTTAGCCTGTGTGCTTTGACACATGGTTATGCGCCTAGCATATGGCACAGACAGCTGAGTTTCCATTTTGCTTTCTACAGATCAAAAGATAAGTATTACATAGAAACTCTTGAAGGAATAGCAGTATAACCATATAATAGATGAATGATTAATAGATGGGAAAGTGATTATACAATTTATTGATCCTCATATCAATAATTATATACTAAATGGTCCACTAAATAACCTGTATTCAGGAAATAAAGCATCTTCGCTTTTTTTACCATACATATGAATTATATGGAAAATATCTATGTTTAAAAAAATACTGCCATGAATATAAAGACAAGGCAGGAGACGTTAGGATGTGTCAGCAACTGAAATTGTCTATGAACAATTAACTTACCATCTTAGAGCAAAGTGTTGCGATAAGGCTGTTAAGTACATAATTCCAAAAATATATATATTTTTTTAATTAAAGAAGTCCACTATTATCCACCTCACAGTGTGAATAAGTTCAGTGTGTGGTCTTTACTTATTTTCTATTCAAAATCATGCTTTTCATGAACTTATTCACAGTTCACCATCTCATTCCAGCTTTGAAGAATTATTCATTTCCTCCATGGAAATTTTGGATTCATAGGAAATTAGAAGACAATAAATAGGTTTGCGCTTAAAGCTTTGTTTATGAGAAAAAAGAAAACATACCTTACCTATAAAGTCAACAATTTATGTTAGTATAATTGGTATTTTAACAGTCTAATCCAAGAATCTCTATTAAAGTTGTAATCATTACAGAAAGCGAAAAAATATATTATGAAGTTTTAGTAATAATAACAACACAATTAAACTGTTAAAAATGCACGTTTAACTTCTACCTCTTTTCCTGTTGTTATGCTCTCCTTTCCCCTGTTTCCCTGAGCCCTAAGGTCAGTGGCTTCATGTGGATACCAGGAGGGGGAGAGTGTTACGGCAAATTATTTTCTCTCAAGCCCTCTGTTACTATAGCAGGCCTGTATTTCTCTGTTCTACATTGTTATATTAGAACTGTAAAACCAGAGTAGTATCATATAAAGTTAAACAAAAGTAAATCAAACTAGCCATTGCTATTACAATTAACCCTTGCTCCTGAGACCTTGCAAACTCATTAAAAAGCACATGGCCTGCTAGTAGCAAAACCAGTACCAATTTACAGGGTTATGTGAATTCAGTGGGTCTAAGAAAACAGATCACCAGTTCTTAATAGCTTTTACCCTGAGCTTTAAGTGTCAAGAAATGTAACCTTCTAATGTACTTCCATACCCTCCCATCCCCTGTAACCAAAGTTTAACAGACTTTTCAAAACTTCTTCTTCTTGCCATGTCCTTGAACCCATGCTTCTATTTTTACATCTGAAGACCTGGTTTTGCCACTTAAAGTCTGAGCTGCTGTAAGGTACCAACTAATCTTACTAGAAAGCCAGCCCACTGCTAGTACCTGAGATGACGAGCAGCTAGAATGGTTCTTACTTGATAATATGGTACAAAAGTGAGTCTTTAACATAGCAACATTGCTACTTTACTGTAGAAAATTACACATGCTTCAAAATTTACTTCTCCGTGTTTGTGGGGTACCAGGAGAAACAGCAGAATAGATAGATGTCTGGCTCAGGTCACAGCTTTATGAGGAACATATAACTGTATGTTGCTGCTAACCTGTGCGTCTTCCTGTCACTAACTTTATGTCACACTGTTTCCACTCTGCTGCTCACACAGATACCATGCTCACAGTGACAGTCAGCAGGTTGAACAACAGTGAGTGAAATGAAAATCACTTGGCTGAAAATTAATAATATTCATTTTTAATTTCTTTTTGGTGTGTTAGTTTTCAGCTTTCTATATTCCTTGCCCAAGAGGAACATATGGTTGTATGAGTGCTAGTACCACTGCAGGATCAGTAGGTGAAATATCCTTTGGCTAGACATAGATGATTTACGTTAAATTTTAAACACTAAGCTTTGTTCCCAAGAGCAGCATGATACTTCATAACAACAATAATAAATTAATTACAATCAAATGAAAAGTTCAGATTTCCTTGTGCTTGTGCATTTTACTAAATGCAATGTACCTGTCTATATTGCCTTTAGTAAAATGTGTAGCTTTTGGAAAACAAGAATTGAAAGCCTTTTACTTGGTAATGTACTTAATTGGTACTGCTGACTTGACAGCGAGCTGTTAATTTTGTCAAGCAAGCAGATCCTTCAGTGTTAAATGTTGTCTTATTCCCTACCCTCCCTGTATCTGCACGTCCATAATGAAATTACTTCAGACAATTGCTGCATGCAAAGAGATTGATATTTATAACACAAATCTTGTGGAAGAACAGAGGAGTGCATCATGAAATTTGGGGATTTTTTTCCCCTCAACTTCAATCTTATAATCGTATAAAGAAACATTACTTGCTTGAAGTATGGAAACATAATACCTAATTCGTATTCCATTTATATTTTCAGATGCAACCAGCCATGTTCTTTTATGTAGTAAGGACAGTAATTTTAGACATTTTTTTTGATAGCATTTTGCTACGTCTATCTTTGCTACCTCTGTCTTTTACCAAAAACACCTAAGTGAGATATAGAAAAAAATATGTGCTAAAGTCAGTATAGCCATGCATTTCCATTCACAGCAAAAATGAATTAAGGGCTTCCCACTCATCCCAAACTGATATTTTCTTTTCTTATCTGCTTCAGTTCCTGCTTTTATAAGAGATATGAAAGTGATGAAAATGACTAGGGCAGTTCCTCACAAACTAAAGTACCTGCTCTATCACATTTCATACTGAACTGAACTCAGTCAGGATAATTTGATGAGTTTGCCTACCAGATCAAACCCTCAGGATAATTAAAGTACCTTTAGTCACTGCAGTTATGTCAGAATTGCAGCAAAGCATCAGGGAGGGTAATCCAGCTCAACTAATCTGAATGTAGATGTACTAGCAAATCTAGTCACCCGTTATTCCCTGTGGAGAGCAACAGACACTTAAATGATTAGCTTCATCTAGCCTATCTTAAGCATTCATTTTAAGGTGAGATGAATCACATTTGAAGAACACTTGCTTCGTCTCACTGACTGAAGGGTATCAAGAGTGATGGGATCAGATGTAGATGTCAACATGGAGTTGGCTTAATTCCACCACTAGATGCCTGCCTGTGAGCTCCTGTAGGAATCTTTTGACTCCAGGGACCCTGGTGTTCAGGTCCTTCCTGACATTGTGTTGTATATGGGAGAAAGTAGACTATATTGCTTTCTGAGATGTAAAAAACAACAGACCGATAAACTGAGCTTGAGATAGTAGGATTTAGGTAGGAACTTACTCCAGAAGTTACAATGGCCAAAAATATTTCGATCTTATAAAACCAATTTTTTTCATTTCTTTCCTCTAATAATGTTCATGTAAAGGTATGCATTCTCACTGAAACTTTTGGGTTTTTCTAGTGAACTTTTTCAATCAACTCTAAAGCAATAGTTGTAATTCTAAAGATAATTGTTGCTTCTACTAAGCCTAACAGCTGTCAGACAAGATCAGATATGCCAACACAATCATGTAATCACAAAATTATGTTCTATCTTCAGTGCTCTTCATACCATCTCTAGTTTCTGAGCTACTTCTTAATACTTAAATACACATTTGTAAGTCCTACAACTACTCATATATAAGTAATACAAACTATTGATTGAAAATTTTCTATTCAGCATCTATGAAGAACTGATGATACAGTACACACAAATAAACATGTTGTCTGATTCACTTTCACATATGTTAAATAATTTACATATATACATTTCAAAAAGAATGAAACTAGAAAGGTAAATTAGACTACCGCCTTAGAATATGATAGTTCATATCAAAGATAGATATAACTGCCGGAAGAGTACAAAACTATTCCACAGATTAAATCTTCTGAGAAGTAAGCATAAGACATACTTGTTTTTCACTATTTCAGCAGAAATAAATGTCAGTTACCCAGAAAAAAAAAATCTAAATATTTCATCTTTCACTGGAGGAGCAACTGAAGTCGTTTAATAATTGTAGATAAAATTGTTAAAAATCCAGATGTTTCTCAAAATATACCCACATAACTTTCATGTTGTCCAGAAAGAAATTATAAATAAAAAATTTTAGGAATTTAAGAAGGCACTTATATTAGGTTTTTAGTAGTATATTGACAAGATACATGCACCGTGCTCCCGTCAAGAGTCTAACTTTTGGTTTTCAAATTTCTAAAGCCTGATATCTGAACACTGTCTTTCCTGCCTTGTTTCAAAACATAGAGGCTTACAAATAAGCATGGAAGATCCAACTTGTGTTCAGCTCTTCGCGCAATTTATGTAGACTAGCATAAGACTACTCTGCTTCACAGTCCCTTGTTGTTAGGTTACTTCTTTCACTAATTCTGCTGTAACTTACCTGGGACAACAGAGTTCTCAGCTCCTGTAGTACTGGTTGACCAGTTCATAAGCTCTGAATTTGCTGTTCAAGTACTAAAAGTAATCCCCTGAAGAGTTTTAAATGATGTGTTATTAGAAAGCTGAAAGTTAGTAATAATTTTCTTATCTATGGCTATGAAAAGCAATGGCAATTACTGATTTCTCAGAAAAGCTATCCAAAAGCTTTTTTAGATGGACATTCTCTCCTGCTGCTCCTCAGCCCCTTTATCTTGCTGGCTTGATAATCACTGACTCTTTGAAGCCAGCAGTTCACTGACACAGCAGCAGATGAAAGACTGGAAGTGTAGTCCAAGCAAATACCGTTTTCTTTGTACCATACGCTAAGAGTATTTGCTTCCAGCATATGGAATGGCTTTACCAAATATTTGCTTTCCTTGTTTGCAAAAAGAAATCTAAGCTACAAATGTACACAGAGGGTATTATTCAGCTTAGATAGCCATCTGAAAGTTAAATGGCTGCTCAGAACTAGAAATGTAGCCTCCACATATAGTTTCTCAAGAGAAAGAGGCAACTCCAAGAAGGTAATTGATCCCATCTTGGTTGTGTGTCTGAGATAGGGGAGATGAATTGCCTTTGGCAGTATCTATTACTCTCTGTTGACTAAAAGAGGAGGGAGAAGAGGCCTAGAAAAGTAGCTTTGACTAGGTGCCCATTTTTCAGGCAACTAGAGTTAGGTGAGATGAATTTCATCCAGAGTGCCCATCTCTCATATGTCAACAGGCCAGTGTTTCTCTCTCAATTCCATATGCAGAAATAAAAATATCCCTTTAATCATGCAGAAATGCTAAAATAACAGCTTTACATCACACTAATACCCACACAGGATTTTAGCTGATTTTCAGAAAGGAATTCCTAACCTCCAAGGCCCTTAAACATCTCTCTCATGCAAATCTACTGCCCAGACCTGTGCTTGGCTCTCTACATCTCTTCAAATAACTGTAACACAGAGGAAGAGTTTCATATTCTCTCCTTCTGTCTCTCCAGCTCATGACTGACAAAAAAAAATATTATCTGCTAGATAGAAGATTTATTAAACAGACAAGTACAGATTTTTAATTACAAGATGAAAACAGGGGACAAGAAAGAAAACAGAAAATAGGAGCAGGTTGGGAAACTGAGAACACATGCTTATCAGTCATGAATAAATAACTTCTAAATATTATGCAAGTTTTCTCTCACCTTTAAAATGAAAGTAGATATAACTTTGCTTTTGTGCCATGTGCTGTCAAACTATATCCACAGGCAAAAAAAGTGTGAGGCCTGCGAGGAGCAGGGAGTTGGACTTGATTCTTATGGATCCCTTCCAACTTGAGATACTCTACGACTCTGTGATTATGTTTCTCAAAGATTAAATGAGATCCTTCCACTTTCCAGTGTAATAACAAGAATTAATTCACAATTAGTTGTACAAGGACTTCTTCCAACAAAGCATGCTAGAAATTAGAAAGAGACTTTGCACATATATGAAAGAAAGACAAGAACTAGGAGCCTTCCTGGTGTCACATGTTTCTCAGACATTAAACTACTTGTGTGGCTTAATAATAAAACACTTCTTGTAAAGTTTTTAAAGATCCTGTCTGAGGCTGACTTAAAGACATATTGTGACTTTTATGCATTACGAAAGCAATTGGTGTAAGAAATTGTAAGAAATACTTGGAGCCTCAAGGTAATTGTGAAATATTCGACAATGTGAAGGTGCTTATGGAGGTGGTCAATGTTCTCATAGTAGAGAAAAAGACAATACTATTATGTCCTTTGAACAAAAAGGTAATGAAAGAAGAGAAATAGTGTTTGTCCCAACAGTGGTTAAGGTTTTAAGGGAGCACTGAAGTCTACAATATCTGCAAATGTTTTGTTCTGACTGCAGCGAGTATATAACCTCTCATATGTTATTTGCTAGCGCAATAAAAAAGCAGTAGCATGACATGGAGTGGATGATATTTTTAAAGCCCTACGTCTTAGTTTATGTGGTATGAGCTTATCTTAGCATATGAGGTATAATTTACCTCAGCAGAAACAAATTGTACCTAAATTGATGCCTATTAAAAACATCAAAGCACAGAAAGCATCTGCAACAGGTCAAATGATCCCACATTTACATCTAATGCATGCAACACAGGCACTGCAAATTAAGTCAGCTACGATCACAATTCCTAATGTGGTTTTTTTTGATGGCTACAGGATGCTGCACAGAAAACAGCTGTAAACTATTTCTCAAGTTTCACTTAAAGCATGTGGTATATATTGACAGCAATTTTGAGACTAAAACATACATTGCATCTGTACGCTCTGCTAAAGGCTAAAGAATATGTAACATTTATGGAAAGGCAGTATCAGTTTCTATGGCTTGGGAGACCTCTGTTGGACATCCCCATCTTCTACAACTAAAGGTAGCTGAGTCCTCATTGTCGTAGGGCACCCTAGCTGCTGAAGCTGGTTTTCTCTCAGATAGCTAAGGGACCCCACTTGAGGAAATCCAGCTGTGCAGCTTGTAGTGCAGAAACATGATGACATACATGTGCCAGAGCACAGGACAGTAAGGGAGTAGAGGCAGAACACCAAGGACTGTCTATACAGAGTGAATTCCTGTAATCAAAAGACAGTTGCCTTTACTTTTTTTTTGTCCTGGATGTTATGATCCCAAATTACTCTTCTTCAGCTATAGAGATCTAACAAAGTTCAGTACTGAGGGTGTTTTGGGGCACAGGAAAAAGAAAAAAAACAAAGACCACACCAGCATCAAACTTCTAAGGCTTTTTACCCAGCTTTCTAACACCAAATATTCTTGTTCCTTATGCACTGGGTTCAAGGTCCTTGTTGCTCCTTTCCTTGACTAGCTCAATCCTTGAGTTACAGCCTCAATGAACCAATACATTAAACCCTGATGCATTGTAATTCATTAGTTGAAAACCTGAAAATGATGAAGTGAGAGATCCCCTAAGATCATCCCCTGAATCCAGGAGACTTTGTTTCTGGACGTATTTTTGCAACATATGTTTACTGAGCAAGGAAAATATGATCTTAGTTTCCTATGGAATTCTTTCTCATTTAAATCTTTATGTAGCATCTCATAGGAATACATTCAGTAAACTAATATTGTCCTCAGAAAATGCAAACAGAAGTACAAGATCAATAGATTTTCTTAAAGTTCATTTTATTATTCTATAAAGAGCTTGAGCCATCAATTCCAGATACCACAGTAGGTCACAACAGACCAACTCTCCAAACATCTCCATTCTTACTTATTTATTCACCTAGTGTGACCTGAAGGGACACATCTCTAAATCAAACAGACCTTTGTTACTGAGGATAAATGACTTGAATTTGGTACAAGTTATTCTTTATTCTCTTTGCTGATATGACATGGAGAAGTTGTGTATCTGTAAGTATTTTGCAGATCACAGGGGGACCCTGGGAGGTCTGTAGGCCACCCCACCTGCCAGAAGCAAGGTCCCCTCTGGGGTCAGACTAGGCTGCCCAAGTCTTTGTCCAGTTGAGGAGAGAGAACCCTTCAAAGCATGGAGATGGCATAGCCTCTCAGGGCAACATGCTCCACTGCTGTTTTGTCTTCAACAAAACAGCAAATAAAGAGGTTTTCTTTTTTCCCTTAATATCCTACAAAATAATTTGAAAAAAAAAAATTTTACTGAATGACTTTTCAGTAATTATATGGTTGTTAACTGCTTCAGGTAAACTTACTGGTGATAAACCTGGGACAAGAACAGAATTAATATCAGGATCTAAGGTGTATGAATTCTAGTTACAAAAGAGAAAAATAAAAATCTGAAATGAAGGAAGCAAAAAGGAATCTATCTTCTACAGATATTGTCTATTGCTACAGCAGCTGACTATAACTTTGTCCTTCTAGTTTGAAACAAAGACACAAAGGACATTTTAATATTGCCAACTGCAAGTTGATATTTGGTAGGTGCCCCAGTCCTGTCTGGTGCCTTGAAGCCTTTCCCAGGATAATTACTTGTGTGCAATATTTCAGAAAAGGCTGCTACCATGAGTTTGAAATTAGAGGTTGACTTTAATATTGAAAACCAATGAAGTGTTCACAGTTTTCAGAATATTATTTGGAGATGATTAACCAAATAGCATTAGCTCCAGTCTTTAAAATGTCTTTATTTACAAATATGTATATATTTATAATTAAGCATCTTTTTAGCTTATGCAAATATGAATTAATTTCTCAACAATTTAATACTTATTCATATGCAGATTTGATACCATCTTTTGTGTTTATGTATAAACACTGAGTTAAGAGATATTAATTTACCTTGATTAGTATAATTTCCCTTACATTATCAGTTAGATACAAATATATTGTCAGTGTTATTTTTTCATTGTTATGCTATGTTTGTGCCATTGTAGTTATAGTAAAGATATACTTTAATTATCACCCTCTCTCTTCAGACTGTTAAATTTCATTGCATGCATATTATTTAATTGATCTAAATTAGAATCATAGAATCATAGAATTGTCTAGGTTGGATCATCTGACTAGATGACCTTTAAGATCATCCAGTCCAACCATCAGCCTAACTCTGACAAAAAAAAATCATCATTAAACCATGTCACTAAGCATTGTGTTAACCTGTTAAATACCTCCAAGGATCATGCCTCAACCACTTCCCTGGGCAGCCCATTCCAATGTTTAATTACCTTTTCAGTGTAAAAATTTCTCCTGATATCCAATCTGAATCTCCCCTGGTGCAACTTGGTGCACTTTTCTCTTGTCCTGTCGCCTGTGACTTAGGAGAAGAGATAGACCCCTGCCTCTCTACAGCCTCCTTTCAGATAGTTGTAAAGAGCAGTAAGGTCTCCTCTCAGCCTCCTTTTCTCTAGGCTGAACAACCCCAGCTCCCTCAGCCTCTCCTCACAAGACTCCAAACCCCTCACCAGCTTCGTTGCTCTTCTCTGGACCTGCTCCAGCACCTCAATGTCTTTTTTGTGTTAAGGAATTCAAAACTGGACACAGTACTTGAGGTGGGACCTCACCAGTGCCGAGTACAGGGGGATGATCACCTCCCGAGTTCTACTCACCACACTGATATGGGCTAGGATGCTGTTGGCCTTGGCCACCTGGGCCCACTGCTGACTCATGTTCAGCTGACAGTCGATCAACAACCCCAGGTCCTTTTTTGCTGAGCAGCTCTCCAACCACTCTTTCTCAGGCCTGTAGCACTGCATGGAGTTGTTGTGACCCAAGTGCAGGACCCGGCACTTGGCCTTGTTGAACCTCATCCCATTGGCCTTGGCCCATCAATCCAACCTGTCCAGATCCCTCTGAAAAGCCTTTCTCTAGCAGATCAAAACTCCCACCTAACTTGGTGTCATCTTCAAACTTACTAAGGGTGCACTCAATCCCCTCATCCAGATCATCGATAAAGATGTCAAAGAGAACGGGTCCCAGTACAGAGCCCTGTGGAACACCACACATTACCAGCTGCCAACTGGATTTGGCTCCATCCACCACCACTCTCTGGGCCCAGCCCTCCTGCCAGCTTTTAACCCAGTGGAGAAGTCTCCCATCCAAGCCATGGGCAGCCAGGTTCTCCAGGAGGATACTGTGGGAGACTGTATCAAAGGCCTTACTAAGGTCCAGGTAAACAATATCCACAGCCTTTTGTTGTTATCATGCTTTTTATTTATCATTTAATATTATTATTATGTATTATTATTTTTATGCTTGAATTCAGAATATTACTTCGATTTGTTTTTAATTTTGATGAAGTTTTGTTTAACTGACATTGAAGCACAATTACAGTAAAGGAAAATGTGAATATTGGGTTATTTTTTTCCAGAGTGCTTTTACTTAATGCTTAAATGTAGTTAAAATCTACCATAAAAATATTGCTTTTGTTTTTCTTTACAAAAGACAATGGTATCTGTACAAATAGGAGAAGTATAATATCAAAGTGAAATAGGAAATGTCATTGTAAAGGTTTCTTATAAATGTTTCTTCATATAAGGTTTGTTCTTTCATAATAAAATATAATTCTGTCCTCAAATGTATATAAATTATGCACATATTTATATACTGTCATGGTTTAGGTACACCATGACATACATTAACATGTCTGTTACTAAGTCAGAAAAAATATATATTTATTCCAGTGCTTGTCTGACAGTGATCTGTGATAAATATTTAAAAGAATAGAATAGTGGGGAAATGTACAGTGAAACATTCCCCATTAAACCGTTCTAGCTGTGACAAACGTAGTTTAGGGACCCCCCCAGAGTTGTTTTTTAATAGCCCTTTTAGGTTTTCACCAGTGGCTTTTCTAATTGTTTCCTGCAGTTATCCACAAAGTTGGCATTAGAAATCCAGTGTGGTGCTGAATTATACAGTTTAATGATGTGTTGTGTGAAAAACAGCTTCATTTTCTTTTAGAACTTCGTCCTTGTAATACAGTATGATTCCACTTACCTTTCAGCATTACAGCAGATTTCTGTGGATATTTATCTATATTCTTTAAATTTAATCTGTTCAGAAGACTGCTAGACCAAATCCCTTGGAAGGATGCCCTTAAGGATACAGGAGTCCAGGGAGGATGGACATATTTCAAGAAAGAAGTCTTAAAGGCACAGGAGCAGGCTGTTCCCATGTGCCGAAAAACAAGTAGGCATGGAAGGAGGCCAGACTGGCTAAATAGGGATCTCTTGCTGGATCTCAAAACCAGAAAGAGAGTCTAGGACCTTTGGAAGAGGGGGCAAGTCTCTCAAGAAGACTTTAAAGATGTAGCAAAGCTATGTAGGGAGCAAATAGGGAGAGCCAAAGTGCAGCTAGAGCTCAAACTAGCTGCAGCTGTTAAGGATAATGAAAAATGTTTCTATAAATTCATTAACAACAAAAGGAGGATTAGGGAAGATCTCCCTCCTTTATTGGACTCAGAGAGAAACATAGTCATAAAGGATGAGGAAAAGGCTGAGGTGCTCAACACCTACTTCGCGTCAGTCTTTAGCAGTGGAACTAGCTGTTCCCTGGACACCCACCCAGGGAGGCGAAGCAGAATGAGAGCATCACAATTAGAGAGGAAGAGATCAGTGACCTGCTATGCCACTTGGATGCACACAAGTCTGTGGGACCGGATGGGTTACACCCAAGAGTGCTGAAAGAGTTGGCAGACGTGCTCGCCAAACTGCTTTCTATCACATATAGGAAGTCATAGCTAACTGGGGATGTCCCAATGGACTGGAGGGAGGCCAATGTAACACCCATCTACAAGAAAGGCAAAAAGGAGGATCCAGGAAACTATAGACCTGTCAGTTTAACCTCGATACCAGGGAAGGTCATGGAGCAGGTCATCTTGAGTGCCATCAAAACCCACATAATGGGCAACCAGTGGATCAGGCCTAGTCAGCATGGGTTTATGGAAGGCAGGTCCTGCCAGATGAACCTGATCTCCTCCTATGACAAGATGACCGATTATTGGATGAGGGAAAGACAGTTGATATTGTATACCTGGACTTCTGAAAAGCTTTTGATACTGTCCCCCATACAATTTTCATGGAAAAACTGGTTTCACACAGACTGGACGAGCATACGATCTGCTGGATCAAGCACTGGCTGGCTGGAAGGTCCCAAAAAGTGGTGTTCAATGGATTCAAATCCAGCTGGCGGCCGGTCACAAGTGGTGTGCCTCAGGACTCAGTGTTGGCACAATTTCTGTTTAACACCTTTATCGATGATTTCAATAACGACATAGCGTGTATCATCAGCAAGTTTGCAGATGACACCAAGTTAAGCAGGAGTGTTGATCTCCAGGAGGATAGGGAAGCTCTAAAAGAGACTTAGATAGATTGGATCATTGGGCCAACATCAATGGCATGAGTTTCAACAAGGCCAAGTGCCAGGTTCTGCACTTGGGCCACAATAACCCCAGGCACCGATACAGGCTGGGGGAAGTGTGGCTGGAAAGCTGCCTGGCAGAAAGAGATCTGGGAGTTCTAATTGACAAGCAACTGAATATGAGCCGGCAGTGTGCCCAGGTGGCCAAGAAAGCCAATGGCATCCTGGCTTGTATCAAAAATAGTGTGACCAGCAGAAGTAGGGAGGTGATTATGCCCCTGTACTCAGCACTGGTGAGGCCACACCTCCAGTATTGTGTCCAGTTCTGGGCACCTCAATCCAAGAGAGATATCGAGGTGCTGGAGCGAGTGCAGAGGAGGGCAACGAAGCTGGTGAAGGGCCTGGAAAACAAATCATATGAGGAGCGGTTGAAGAAGCTGGGATTGTTTAGTTTGAGGAAGAGGAGGCGGAGGGGAGACCTCATCACTCTCCACAACTACTTGAAAGGACACTGTAGAGAGGTTGGTGCTGGTCTCTTCTCGCAGGTAATTAACGACAGAACAAGAGGGAACGGCTTCAAGCTCCAACAGGGTGGGTTTAGACTGAACATTAGGAAAGAATTTTTCACAGAAAGAGTGGTCAGGCATTGGAATAGGCTGCCCAGGGAGGTGGTTGAGTCACCATCCTTGCATGAGTTTAAGAGTCGTTTAGATGTGGTGTTGGGGGATATGGTGTAGGGAGAACTTTGTAGAGTAGGGTAGATGGTTGGACTTGAAGATTCCAAGGGTCTCTTCCAACCTAGACGATTCTATGATTCTATGATTGATTCTATGATTCCTTCTCATTCTTCTTTTCACTATAGTTTCGATAATTGAAGTTGTTTACTTTAGTACTGAGAGTAATTTAATCCATAAATTCTTAGAATTTTACTCCTTTAATTCCTTTTGTATAAATAAAATGCAGAGATGGTAACTTATTTTTATTTTTTTCTGCTTACAAGGTTATTCTCAAAACTTTTTGACTGGTACTTCAGTCTGAGATCATTGCTCTGATTTGTCTTCCATAAAGAACAACAAATTGTGGGAACTTTCTTAACACCTGAACATTTGTGCAAAGAATTGATTTAGCTTGATGTCTATGACTTTACCTCCCTGAAGGCTCTTTTTGCACATTCATTATTGGCACTTCAGGTATGTTTTGTCATATTTCTTGTTTCTGTTGTGTTTTATTTCTGGATTAAATACCTTTTATAAATTTTGGGTTTTCTGTTTTGTTTTGTTTTTTTCTAAATGTTTGGCCCATCTTTTTGTGGGTATCAATTATCTTGTTACAGTTTCCTAATTTCTACCTTGTCTAGGACAGCTTCTGGTAGATAATATACATTAAATATGAACTTTTAACATAGTGTCCTTAAACAGTTTTGACTACCTGAAAGTACTACGTCCTTTTGAATTTTTTTTAATCTTCCTTCTAAAAGAAACAAAGAAAACAAACCACAACCAACCAACCAAAGAAGACTTGTTTGTTTTTTTTTTTTTAATATACCAATTTTGAAGTTAAGTATTTTGAAGTTTAGAGAAGTGAAAAGAGAGATATTTATTTTTAGGGCATCTTTTCTGGTAAATGTGACTAGATTATCTTCATTATTACACAGTGCAACAGTCCCTTTTGAACCATGTCCCATGCACTCCTAAGAAACAAATATTTTATTTTCCTTTTGTTTGTGTGTTTTCTGAATAGTTGCTCCAGAAAGCACTGTGACTAAACAACTTTCTTTTCACTATTATGTTGTTCTAGGCAATCAATAGGTTTCTGAAAGACAATGATGTCTGCCCTCATGACACTGAATCTGCCATCGCTCTTAGTTAGTCACAGTGCCTCTTGCTCCAACAACATAATGTTCCTACCATACATTTTCTAAGTTTTTATTTACAAAGTTTGATAGAATCCATATTGCAGCTTCAGTACGCAGATAGTTTATCATCTCTTGATATTTTGTTGAGCTCAGCATTTTATTTATCATATAATTCCACTTTTTCACTAGAGTATCTACTTTGCCTTTCCTGTAAAGTGTATACCTTGTCATATGTGTATTTATGGAATATAGCACAAATTGTCTTCCTATGCACTACCTTCCTTCCACTAGACTTCAGAAATCTCCACTGTGTCTACATCTTTGTTAGAAACAAGTTATTCACTTCACTAGTACCTCAGTTGGTTATCATTCATATAAAGCATACAGTTTTTTGTTTTCCTCACGTAGTTTTAATATGCTTAAAGCAGGATTTGAAAAATAGAATATGCACTGATCTGTTTCTACCTAGAATTTTATCTTTTCAGAAATCTTTTCTTGTGTCTTGAGAACTTGTAATGTTTATGCTTTTGCCTTCACTAAATGTTTGCTTCGAACTTGGTTGCCTTTCTGCATTTTTCTGCTTCTCCTCTAGTTTTCTTTCGAAACATTTAATCATAAACTCCCAGATGACCATAGGATTCAAAGGGGCTTCCACCTACCTTACACAAAACAGATATCTTTTCACATTTCCACTCGTCTTCAGAAGACACCTTACATATGAATCATCTGCCATTAATTGGCATATTATACTGCAGTATAACCATATAAATAATGAGGTACAGAAATATTTTTTTCCATCCTAATGACCAAGATCTCACTTTTAGCAAATGTGATATTTTATCTGCTGTTTATAAAATGAGACTATGACTGTTTCAGAGGCAGATATTTGTACTATATATTTGTACCTAAAATTAATTGAGACACTCTTCTCATATCTGAAATATGGCTTTTGCAGAGAAAAAAATCCATGTCTTTTGATCATGCTGGAAATCTCTGTGGAGTTGATTCAACAGCTGACCTAAGGTTCACCCAACTTTATCTTACTTAATTTCTGAATTTAAGCCAGCAATTACATCCATAAATGAAAGATGAAAGGGATTATTTTTGTTTGGTTTTGTTTTGCTTTCTAATGTGGCAGGAAAGCGCAAAAAATAAAAGCTTGCCTTTTCCTGTGCAAGTCATTGTCCTTTACCCTGAGGGTGCTTGCCCTTATATGACAATATTGACAGCATGAGTCATCCTGAATAGACTGCTCTTCTGCAGCATTTAGTTTAGAAATTGTCTTGAGACTAGATATTATGATTTCTTTTTTTTGTGGTTAATTTCTTAAATACTGCATGGAACAAATGAATTACCATTTATTTCCTCAAGAAATTTCATAGATTTATACAGCATACTTTAATTAACATGTCCCTGACTTAAGGTTGCTTGTCTCTAACACACACTTCTGAAGGCAGCCTATTAAAGCCCAGTAATTTATATTTTGATAAATTTTATGTTCCCAGTCTTCTCTACCAATGAATTCACTGTTATCCTCTACATATTTCTTTATATTTCTGTGAATATTGTGTAAACACCCTGTATGATTCCATAACAAGCAAAAACATAAAGAGAGACAATAATCTGAATAAAATCTTCCACCCTTGTATATAATTTTGGTTTTACTAATTTTCTCCTAGAAAAATCTTTCCGATTAGAACTAGCTAGATGTTATATTAAATAATCTATTTCTCTGGGGAAAAAAAAACCCAAACAATCCACAACACCCTTTTAATGAGCCTGCATGTGTCCTATTAACTTTGTTTTGATTTGTAAGAATCCTGTCATCATCAAGGGATGAATAATAGCATTTACCAATATTATGTCATTTTACCAGTTAAAAGTGATAAGAAACTAATCTATCAATAGCTATAAAAGACATTAATATTATTAAAGTATTGTAAAGGTAACTAATGAGTGTTTGAACTCACAATAATGACAAATGTTAAATTTTAGAAATAAGGGCCCTGTTTGTTTCATTTTCAGAAGTGAATGTTAAAATCCTTTCTCCTTCACAATATTCCAACAATTATTACTCCTCTGACTTTTTTTTCCATAATCTCTGTCCTATCAAATTTAATCACTTTTGCTATGATGAAAAGATTAAGTCAAATAACCTCAGTATAGCCTTCACACAGAATTTCCCATAAATTAAAAAGAATTATTTCTATTGCCTAAAAATTAACTTTCTTATGAGAGATGCTATTGAAATGAAGTGACCACTCTTACCTCAACTAGTTAACAGTGACTTACTTTGTATTACAACCCACTATTTCTAGGGTAATATCTCTGGAAAAAGCAAGTATTATTGTCTTGCTAACAGGGCTCACTCATAGAAATAATCAGCATTCCCTGAACATTTTCTGTCATTTATTTTAAAAATTGAAAAAAATGAAATAATAATGTATTTTACTACTTTTATGGAAACAATCTTTGTTTAATTCTGTACTAGAAATATTTTACTGGTATTTATTTCTATTTTATTAGTTGAAATGCTGAAAATTATATTTTTTCATACCTATGCAATAACAGAATCCTAAAAACTAGATTCACTGTAAAACATTGCAGTATAATAAAATGTTCCATTTACATTATTAATATACATCATTAAGTTAAAATTGCACCATGATAGTAAAAATGCAATAAGACAAACTGTATAATGATATTTAAAAGTTATCCAACTTTCTTTATTGAGACTAAATGAATCAGAGAAAATATACATATTTAGTTAGTCCCTGAGCCTGCTAAGACTTACACATGTTTATAACTTTGTATCAGGGGTTCCATTCTCTTCAATGTCTGTGGTGAGCAAAACATTAAACACATGCATAAGCTTTGGCAGGACAAAAGAATAGAAGCTGTCTCCTTGAGATAGTAAGTCCCAGTTTTTTCTTCTGAAATTGCACAGAAAATGGCTGGCAACTATGAAGAGTACACAATCTTCCCCCCTGACCCCATAAACTGGATATGATTTAGCAAAGGAATGAGGAAGGAAGAAATTAGCATTACTAGGAAATATAGCGAACAGAAGGCAAAGAGCAAGGTGATTAAGTGTAGATCATAAGAGGTACAATAGCCTCACAGGCACTATAACAGTAACGGCACTTGGATCTTATGTTCCTTGGGTAGTGGTTTGTCTGAATATGAGTAAATTTCCTTTTGTTGTAATAACTCCTTCCAATCTGTGAGCAGCAATTATTAATGATTCTGAAGATAAGTGGTTTTGAGGGCAGAAGTTATGTGGGTGTGGTGAGGAGAAATTTGATAGGAAGTGTTACTGAAGGAGTTATCTAACTTAAAAGGAGTCTTAGGTTCCCTCTACAAGGAAGGCTGTACTTATTTTTCATGATTTGCAATTAAGAGTCTCTCCTGATATAGGTGCTGGGAGGGATAAATCTGCAACACTAAAAGGGAAAAAAGAGATCAACGTGGCATTGCTGAAGAAAGAAAAAGCCTGATGGCCATTGAATGAACACAGCCATTTGCTAATCCGCAGGAGCTTCTGATTTCAAATCTTTCTCTCGGGGGGCAGAATTGCCTTTCTGAACCTGCTGGCCACGCTTCTCTTGATGCAGCCCAGGATGCAGTTGGCTTTCTGGGCTGCCACCATGCATTGCCAGCTCATGTTGAGCTTCTCATCTACCAACACCACCAAGTCCTTCTCCTCAGGTGTGCTCTCTAGCCATTCTCTGCCCAACCTGTATTTGTGCCAGGGATTGCGATGTCCCAGGTGCAGGACCCTGCACTTGGCTTGGTTGAACTTCATGAGGTTTGCCCAGGCCCACCTCTCAAGCCTGTCCAGGTCCCTCTGGATGGCATTCCTTCCCTCCAGCCTGTTGATTGTACCACATAGCTTGATGTTCTTGGCAAACTTGCTGAGGGTGCATTCTGTCCCACCATTCATTTCACCGACAAAGATGTTAAACACCACTGGTCCCAGTACTGACCCCTGAGGAACACCATTCATCACTAGCTTCCACTTGAACATTGAACCATTGACTGCAACTTTTTGAGTGTGGTGATCCAGATAGTTCCTTATCCACTGAGTGGCCCATCCACCAAATCCATGACTTTCCAGTTTTGGGACTGGGATATTGTGTGGGACAGTGTCAAACACTTTGCATAAGTCCAGGTAGATGACATCTGTTGCTCTGCCCCTTTCTACTAATGCTGTGACAATATCATAAAAGATCACCAATTTGTCACACATGATTTGCCCTTGGTGAAGCCATGACCTCCTTATTTTCCATGTGCCTTGGCAGAGATTCCAGGAGTATCTTACAGGGCACAGAGGTGAGACTGACAAGCCTGTAGTTCCCCGATTCTTCCTTTTTATCTTTTTGAAAATGGGGGTTCTGTTTCCCCTTTTCCAGTCAGGAAGAACTTCTCCAGATTGCCATGACTTCTCAAATATAATGGAAAGCGGCTTATGTACTTAATTTGCCAACCCCCTCAGGAGCCATGGGTGGATGTTTTTGCCCCACCTAAACTCCATCTTGACAAATATTTCTGCATTGCAGACTCAGAAATTGTGTCAGAAACAGCCCTTTGCATCCTGCTCTACAACACTAAGCATTTAATGACATCCACGGTACTCTCATGAATGGTTGAACATAGAATTTTAGTTATAAGATGCAATTTATGTGCTTAAAAGAAGTAAGACTACTACAGTATTAGACAGAAAGCTACAAAATCTGAACCTGATTGAAATAGTAATTGGACCATACTGATTTAATTATTGGTCCTGTAGTTATAGATAAACTAATGAAAACTGTATTTTTCTGCCTATAACACACCATTCCTCCTTGAACCAGAAACTACTCTTAATGTCTTGAAAAGCAGCCAGCTTAGCATATTTGTGCAATTACACATTGAAAAAGGAGGCAAACTTTTCATAGCATATATGAATAAACCTTTCCAGAAACCAACTAGAACAGAATGACAAGCTTTGAGTTTAAAGCTGAACAGACTGAATATGGCAAGTGAAGAATGGATATCATTCACAGAAACAGAAATAAATGGGGAATGCTTTTGTTCAAGTGCAACTGCTAGCATCTGATCTGAGGGTTTCACAAGCTCCACACTGAAAGTAGAGGTAAGCCCACCCCATAAGGTCATCTGCAAGTATGTTTTTGAAGATACTTCAGGAGATATGAAAAGCATAAAAGACAGCACAGATATGCAAAGTCAAGCAAAGTAAAGCAAAATCAAATTAGTCAGATATGGGTGATAGTCTACATCATGACATGTTCCAGGAAAACCCAAACCAAATCCAATGTTCATACATACTAAAAGATAAGAAACAAAAAACACTTCACCCTCTCTTCCCTCCCCTCCTCCACCCCCCCAAAAAAAGTCTTGCTCAAAACCAGAATAGCAATTTAGTATCATATTTCCACAGCTTTTCTTGGAGAGACAGAATAGCAACAAACAGAAAAACAATAATTATGAAGTTCTACCGAAAGAATATCTATTCTGAAAAATGTCAACTCACTAAGACATATACATATACACATTTGTGCACAGACCATATGTCTTCTTTGGAGTCCAAATGGACATATCCTTATCTGAATACAGATATAAATGGAAAAGGCAGAGAAACTATATTACTTCTTCACATTTATTATTGACTGTTTCTGTAAGACACTTTAGACCCTAAGTTGTAGGTTATGTCTATATTTAGAAGATGCAAAGAACTTTAGAAACCTCATTTTAGTTGGGTCGTCTTTGACTATTTTCTAAGGATATTGTCCAAACTGTAACGAGCAAGCACATAAAATTCTTATCACTTATCTCTTTTCTTAATAAGATAATTCTAATTTTCTACAGATTTCAACCACAAAAAAATATCTATAATATATATAAAGAAATGGAAGTGTGAGTGAAGTATTTTGTCATTTAATTGTAAATCATCTATAAAATAGAAACTGTGAAAGCAATAGAAGTATTTGTTTCTGAAAGTAAGAGGCTTGTTTTCACCTCACATGAGGCAATGACCTCATGTTGTCTCATTATAATGTGTAAGAGCAGTAGAAATCCAGGTAGACTGCATACAAAATCAACCATCTGCTATTGTGTGGTTTTTGGTGCATTGTACTTTCTTAATGGTATCTGTTCTATCTGAATGTATGAATCAAATATTTTAAAGGAAGGTTGCGATGTCTTATCAGCCCAATTCAAATTGGGATTCTTTGGGAAGAAATTACAGAATACAGTGTTGATATTGATTTGGAGAGTTAATGTCATAACTTCTTTCCTAATTTTGATTTTGTAGGCAGAGAGTTTGTTTATCTTTTGAGAGACTTCTGATAAGAAGTTTAATTTAATTTAATTTAACGTCCAAAACTTCCGTACCTTTAAGAACTCTTACAGTTCTTGCTCTTATTGTTATTGCTCCTATTTTTTTGTTCATTTGCATTTTGGAATTTGTTGTCTGCTGATTATCCTGTCATCTTTCATTCTCTTTTTAACTTTTCCGCTGCAAAAGTTCACTTAATGCAGAACAGGGAATTTTATCACATATTTCAAATTTGTAAGCTCTTCCTAGGTGCTTTGCATCTTGCCTTTTTCCCAGCCTTGACATCTTCTGTGTCTCTGTTTCAACGTGGTTAAAATGGGAGCAATGATACTTCTCCACCTTGAGAATAATTAATGGACATAATACAAATCTGTATTTTTTCTGTGTGTTTCCTAAAAATATGTCTAATACCTCTTATGCTCAATCTTTTATTTAGTAGTTTCTCCTGATTAAGGTCCTAGAAGCACTTCTTTTTCCGAACATTTTATTTTTCTTCATTTTATGTCTTAGTTCTCAAACAAAAAAATTACATTATTCACACAAAAAATGCGTGAGTCTGTACTTGATGATTTTTTTCCACAGTTCTAAGTGTAGATTTTGTTGTTGTAACGTTTTTTGCCTAGGTCAAAACAACAGATTTATAGGTAACACTTTATATATTTTCCAGCTTGGTCTTTCACTAAAATTGCTTAAAATGTATTTTCATCTGGAAATGCAATTAGAAAGTGTATAGTGAGTTAGACAACAGTATATTTTATAAAGAGTAAGCCGTAAAGTAGAAATAAACAAGAAAAGTTCATATTAATATAAAATCTGTACTTCATCTTTGAGAAACTTCCAAAATTGGAGCTTCTGGATAAAAATAATTTAAACATTTGAATGACTTGATTTTATACATAAAAGGAATAAATCAAGAGAAGAAAATAGCAAAAATCAGAGTAGAGAATATAGAGTGCAAGCCTACGGCAACAATCTTAAAGAAAATACAATTGAAAATACAATGACAAAACTGAAAAAAGTCAGGGGTGTTCAAAGATTAACAATAAGTATTTGTTACTCCAAGACAAGACAAAGTACTTCAATACAAGATCACTCCAAGACCTAATACTTTTTAAAATGTTATTTACAAGGAAAAAAAAAAAATCCTTCATTCTTTTCTTTTTCTTGAATATTTATCTTTTTTTTTTTTTTCAGCAGATCCTCCTTATCTCAAATTTTGGGGAAAAAAAATTCTTCTTGTTGATTGACTGTCATGGGTATATTTATCCAAAAAAATAGTATGAAAGCATTATTTTTTTTTGAGATAAAACACTGTATTTTAGTGAAGCCAATCTAATTTCATTTATCAGGAGAAATATTTTTTTAAAAAGAAATTAATGGAGTGGACAAAACTAAGATTTTTCTTGGGAGAGGAGAGAATAATGACTGAACATGTTGGCTTAATCATGCACAAATAAATTTCTGGTTATAATTTGTACTATAATTTCCTATTCAGAGTCTCTCAGGACCACTAAATAGCTTCCCATCACTATTTTAGGAGGAGGATGTGAAATGGGTAACATATTGCAGTCTTTCTTTTTTCAAGTTTCACAGGACAAGAGTCTAAAAACAATCAGTGATCATGGAGCACCTATGGCAGGATGTCCTGTTCCTACTTTGTAAGCCTCCATGTCTTCACTGTCACAAGCACTAGCTTTTTTCTAAACAGTCTATGACTTCTGTTGGATTTTAAACCCCTGAAGAGATCATTTTGTACTCAGGAAAGGGCAGTGTTACAAAAATCTTTTTTTTGGAGGAGGATTTATATATAAAAGGTGTTTTTATTGAATATATAGAGATTCATAATATATAAAAAAAGGTTTTCTGACAGGTGGGTAAAAGCAAGTAGATTTATAAATCAAATTTAATATAAAGCCCTGAAAATTCTCAGTTGCAGAGTATATGAGCGGCATATAAACTGTGCAAGAAGCATGTGAAGTTTAGGTAATGTTTAAGACATTGTTTTTCAGCTATAGAACATTTCATAGCTTTCCTGAAACACTGTTGATAAACTTTGCTATATTGCACCTCCAAAAAAGTAAAAAATATTTGATTCGTCTCATTCATGATACACTGGGAGAGCTACATTTTATGGCATTTGCTGGAAAGTTTTTTTAACCCATCTTTTCTTCTTGTGCCACAAAATTCCACATGCACCAGACTGTTTAGCGTTGTTTGATATGTTGTGAAACTCAACCTGTTAAGATAATAAAACCCCCAAAATCCCAGGAAGGAATCAGAATAAAGCATTTGAAAACAAGAAGATGAAAACAGGTAGTATAATAACTAAAACACAGAGGAAATGCAATTTTCTAAATGCCTGAGTAACTATTTTAAGCATCTAAAAGAGCCTAAAAAAGTATTTAAAATTAAAAAAAAAATGTTGGCATATCAATAAATTTCTAGCTAACAGGGAATACTAAACAACACATGGAATAATTGTAGATTAATATGGGAATAGACACAGAAACTCATCAGCAGAAAGCTGAAGTTCTAAGTTTGAAGTATCTTCTACTAAGTGTTGGGCAGTTACAAAATTTTATTAGTTTGAAGGATATATGCAGAATTATATAATATGATCATATGACAAAACAGAATGTTTTTCTTGTTGCCCTGCAATGTTCCTTGTACGTATTCATACACGATAACATTTTCAGAAGTTTTACAATTAAATGTTTTGATTTTTATCCTATATTGCCTAAAAAGGATTTACTGGAAAGTACTGGAAAATAATTCCTCAGTGTTTGTTCTGTCTTGAAAAAGTGAAAGAAAAAAGTCTGATTTACTTCAAGCTGATGTGTCTTTTTCAGGAACATATTAACCCTCATTAACATTTACAGGATGCTGAGGCACTGTTGAGTCATATTGATTAATTCATAAATCTGGTATTATAACAGTAAACCTCTCAGAATAAATCAAAATCATTTAATGGGAGATCAAAATTGCATCTTTTTTATCTTAGGAAAACTCTTTTAACAACACCAACCAAAAAAAAAAAAGTGTCCTAAAAGTAAATACTGAATTCTTTTAAAAACACAAGCCCTTTACAATATGCTAATGAAGATTTCTATCTTGGGTGAAAAAATGATGAAATGAAAAAAGAAAAAGCAGGTGGATTAGTTATTGTATTATTAAGCAAAAGCTGTGTCCTTTTCCAGAGTCTGTAAAACTGATCTTAATTTGGATAAAAGGCCAAAGAATAGAAAATAGAGAAAATAATTTACATTAGACAATTTTTATATGAATTAATCCTCTCTCTGAGCATACACATACAGGAGAAAAAGAAAACTGAGAAAAATATATCCATTTAACACGATATTGACTCTTTTCTGTAAGGTATTTAAAGGATAAAACAGTTCACCCCTCATGATAAAATGTTTGTTGTTTCTTTGCAGCCTTCCAGGACTACATGCCCTCATCACTGACATTTCTGGGATTAACAGCAAATGTTTTTCATATTAAAAAGGCAGTTCAACTTTTACACTATATCCATTGTAAGGTCTACAAATTGCATCAAGTTATTTCCACAAGTAGATCCAAAAAATCAGGAAAAAGAAGACTGTGCAATATTATCTTTTCTATCAAGATGCAGAAGATATTAATGCTGGATCTGTGCATAGGTGTCAAGGGAAAACAAAGGTGATGAAATAATCAAATGCTTGTGATTTCTCCAACAAAACTGTGGCTGAAATTTTATTATTTCTTCATAATTTGTCAAGATGTTTTGTTTAAACTCCCTGGAATCATATTAAGTCCTGATCTTGGTTGCCTTTTCCCTGAACAAATATGTAATTCTTAATGTTTTGTGACTAGATGTGATTCTACTGTTCTCCTTTATACATCATAAAATAAAAATGTTAACAGGAATACTAACTAAAAATAAGGTAATAGATCTGATCACCAGCTAAGAAGGTGCACCTGTTATCAGGAGCAGGAAAAAAAAGTACGTGAAGATTGTTAATATTAAAGAAAACTGATTGGTAATTTATGGCAAACATAGTAGCAGGAAAACTGGCTAATTTATATTTTTTTAGGTTTTCAATATTTTTATCTGATTGAGGTTAGCAATCACTAACTTCCAGCACAACAAGTGAATGCAAATTAAAGTGGTCTGTAAGGCAGTTTCCAATTCACTTTTAAAGACCACACTATTAAGTCTGTTCCTTCAAGCAGAGATTTGGTTTGATAAGAAATTGGCCATCAGTGCCTTGGGAAAAAAAAAAAAACAAACCACAAAAAACGTCACAAACCTAGATATTCCTTTTGAAAACTGTACCATTGATTGCTATCTTTAGTTGATGCTTTCTTGGTTTTTGTGTGTGTGTGTTTTTCTTTGATTTATTTCAGAGTGGTATAAAGAATTATTTCTGTTATTTTCTGTTCTGTATATTCTTGCACTTAAGATACGCTCTTTGTGGCTGATGTAATAACTGCAATAGAGTTTTCAGGTTTCAAAAGATCATTTATTATGTCACTAATAGCATGACTAGGAGAAAACAGTGGTACCAGAAAAACTTAACAGAGTTCCCCCCGGTTAAGACATAAATATGTGATATGTTATAGTATGGTAAATCTAAGGTAAATCTGCAAGGTCATGTAGTGGTTATCAACATTCATTGATTTAACCCTCTGAGTCTTTGTATCTGGACTTGACTGCTTGATTCAATCCTGATAGAAGAAAAACAATAACTGTACTCATTATCTCCTTAAGAAAACAGAGATGGGCAGGTATCCAAGAAAGAACAGTAAGCATTGTGATACTATGTTCTGCAATTCCTAGTATTAATATTCTAGTTAAGTTTCCCTACTGATTATACCAAAGAAAATAAGGCTTCACAGCATTCAGCATAATGAAGCTTTTTAAAAAGAAAGAGAAAAGCCTGTGTCTAAAATTCTGCTTTCACCATGAACTTAGGTATTCTAGATTTTCCTGTTTGGCTTCACCAAGGAGTTGGGCTTCATTATGGTGTAGTGGAGCAGGTGTGCACAGATAGTCCATTAAAGGTGAAAGATAGTTTGGGATCCTTTTCCTTGTTGCTTGTTTTCTGAAGTGTCGTAAATGAAGATGTGAAAATCAGTTTCCTTTTGTTACAGTACGCAGTTGAACTGTGATGGCATAAGCCCTTATAAGTAGGACTCAACAGAAATTATTTTCTGATCCTCCATCATCCTATGTGAGCTTTTCAACTACTGCTGGAGTAAAATTTGTTTAAGGATGCACTAAAACAGAGTAGCATCTCTCAGAGTCACAAAATCTGAGATGGCAGGCTGTAATTAGTAAATGAAGGCAAGTACAAAATAATTTCTTATCTTCCTGCTGAACTGATTCACCTCTACTAAGTGATAATGTGATCAAGAGTGAAAAGTTCTGGTACAAGACATAACATGGACAAATGTTCCCCAGGCCAACAGAAACAAATTATTAACATATATGAGTCACATAGATGACTGCAAGAATGGCAGGATAGCTGGTGCCTGGCTTGGGACTGGGGTCAGGGAAAAAGGGGAAGACTCCAGTGAAGCAAACAAGGTACTGCTACAGCCTGATTCACAGCAAAGAGCTTGTCTTAAGTGGAAATTTAATGCAATCATATTTAGATTTCAATAACCATCAAACCATGCTATGGCTTTATTAACCATAATAACCATATCCAAAACGAGATAAATGCTCTGAAAATTTCATTCTTAAATTTGTTTGCAAGTTAACCAAACTCACATGAACCTGTTTGTAGGCTCACTCTGAACACAACGGTATTCTGGTTGAGTTTCATGATATCTGAATTTTAAATGGTAACCTTTCCAGTGGGAGTCATTGAAAAAAGATAAAAAAGGTTATTTTTATGTAGAGATAGACTTTGAGCTACAAAACAGACAAGACAGAACAAGCAATATAAATGCAGTTGATTTATTCAGTACCCTCATTGGCCACTGGACTATGTGGCATTCACCTTTGTTTGAAATAGCTGCTAGAAACATTTAAACTCCGTAATATCTAGGGATTTCTGAACACAGGTGGCTTTCTTGAGATGTGAGCTCCAAATCTTTATTTTACGTTTACAGAGTGAGCCACATTCATCAGCCTGACAACCACATAGAAATTCTGTACATGTCTTTGGTTTGGGGTTTTTTTTGCTGTTGCTTTGCTTTGGGGTCAGTTTTTGGGTTTGTGGTTTTCAGTTTTGGTTTTTTTTTTTAATGATTTTTGTAGTACAATGATGAAACAAACATCACTGTATAAAAAATATAGTTGAAAGTTCTAACTGAATTTGTCACATCTTCCATAAATTACTTGAGGCACATGAGAAGGTAATAGGGTCTTACAGTTTAATGCATGAGAAAGGGGAGACAAATCTAAGATATATGTCTCAAAGGAAGCAATTAGATAAGGCAGACATAGTGTTCTTCTAATCCTATAAGGGACAATATGTGTCCCTTATCTGAGTCTATGGTGACTGCTAATGACTTTAACACACAGCTCCCTGGGGCAGGAAAACAGGTTTGCTGTTTCTCAGTATCTTCCTCCAAGAATAAATTTTACTGAGTTGTTTTTACTTTCTTTCTTTCTTGAATGGCTTATAAATTTTTAGTTTGCTCTGTATTAATTTTTCAAAAATCAATATTGTAACTAAATATAAAAAGAAACCTCAATACAAAAAGATATTGAACATAAATTTCAGTGACGTAGCACACAAATATGTTGAAAAATATTTAGAAAAGACATTTTTCTACCATTTTAAATTTTGTAATTAATCCCAAATATACTCTCAACACAATGAGATCCTCCTATGTCCACCTAAAAAGGGAATTTCATGTATCATGGAAGAAGGAGAATTTATAAATGCAGGGTATTAAATCAAAGAATCATCATAGAGTCATAGAATGGTTTTGGTTAGAAGGGACCTTAAAGCTCATCTAGTTTCAGACACCCTCCATGGGTAGGAACAGCTTCCACTAGACCAGGTTACTGGTCTTGAACACTTCCAGGGATAGGGCATCCACAATTGCCCTGGGCAACCTGGTCCAGTGCCTGACCACCCTTACAGTAAAGAATTTCTTCCTAATATCTAATCTAAATCTCCCCTCTTTCAGTTTAAAACTAGTACCCCTTGTCCTATCACTACACTCCCTGATAAAGATTCCCTCCCCATCTCTCCTGTAGGCCCCCTTTCAGTAGGGGCTTAAGGCTGTTATAAGGTCCCCCCAGAGCCTTCTCTTCTCCAACCCTAACTCTCTCATATGAGAGGTGCTCCAGCTCTCTGATCATCTTCATGGCCCTCCTCTGGACTCGCTCCAACAGGTCCATTTTCTAACTGTGCTGAGGGCACCAGAGCTGGATACAATACTCCAGGTGGGGTCTCACCAGAGCAGAGTAGATGGGCAGAATCATCTCCCTTGGTCTGCTGGCCACGCTTTTTTTGATGCAGCCCAGGATAGACTTGGCCTTCTGGGCTGCAAGCACACATTGCCAGCTCATGTGAAGCTTCTCATCAACCAATACCCACAAGTCCTTCTTCTCAAGGCTGCCTTCAATCCATTCTCTGCCCAACCTGTATTTGTGCTTGATGTTGCCCTGACTCATTTGCAGGACCTTGCGCTTGGCTGGGTTGAACTTCATGTAGTTTGCACAGGCCCATCTCTCAAGCCTGTCAAGGTCCTTCTGGATGACATGCCTTCCCTCCAGCATGTTGACCAAACCTCACAGCCTAGTGTCATTAGCAAACTTGCTGAGTGTGCACTCTATCCCACTGTCCATGTCTCTGACAAAGATGTTAAACAACACTGGTCTCAGCACTGACACCTGAGGAATGCTACGCTTCACTGTTTGCCACATGGACATTGAGCCGTTGACAACAACTTTTTGATTGTGACCATCCAGCCAATTCCTCATCCACCAGGTGGTCTCTCTCTCCATGTATCTCAAATTTAGAGACAAAGATGTTGTGCAGAATAGTGTTAAATGCTTTGCACAAATCCAGGTAGATAATGTCAGTTGCTTTTCCCTTGTCCACCAATGCTGTAATGCTGTTGTAGAAGGCTACCAGTTTTTTCAGACATGATTTGTCCTTGGTGAAGCCATGTTGACTGTCATCAATCACCTGTTTATTTTCCATGTGCCTTAGCAGAGCTTCCGGGAGGGTCTACTCCATGATCAGGAGCACAGACACAGAGGTGAGATTGACTGGGCTACAGTTCCCCGGGTATTCTTTTTTTTCTTTTTTTAAAACTTGGGGTTATGTTTCCTCTTTTCCAGTCAATGGGAACTTCATCAGACTGCCACAACTTCTCAAATATGATGGATAGTTCTTAGGAACTTCATCCGCCAATTCTCTCAGGACCCAGAGATACAACCCATCAGGTCTTATGGATTTGAGCACGTTCAAGTTCATTAGATGGTCCTTACTTAATTCCTATTACAGAATAGTCACTAAACCCTACTCCTTGATAATTTACCCAAGGAAGGAAGTACAAACAACAAGAAATTGAAAGCACAACAGTCCCCATTTTATGTTCCTATCTTTTTTCATAATCAGAATAGTTAAACAAAGGTTAGGGGGGGAGGTGCAGGGAGAAGGGGCAGGAGAGGGAGAAGAGTGTGGAATAATTCCTAAAATATAATTTTTATTAAAAAAATATATATAACATTGTTCACATATTAAGGAAAAGGTGTGAAATCAAAGTGTTTCCGGAGTAAAACACAGCGGCGGCTGGTACGCGAGGAATCCGCTACACCCCTGACTCCCTGAACAATATTGCTTGCAAAAACAACATGGAGGATGAAGTGGAGTGAAGATTCCATGGCAAAGCTCTATGATTACACAGCAGATCTGGGAACAAGATGATCCTATGGAACTGAAAAGCGGCATGCTTGCTACCCTGAGCCAACAGTATGTCAAATTTTGATGAAATGCTCTTATTTGTGTGAACTTTACTCATTATAATGTCATTATAATACCAAAACACACCTTCAGCCCGAAGGTTACTCGCCTCCAAGGTGCGACCACTCCTCCTTGAGTCTGCGCCCTGAATTTTTTGTAAACTATACCTTTAAATGCAGGACAAGAAAACACATTTACACCAATCATAATAAAAGTATTTATGACTAAAGTCACTCAAACTCCACCTTGGAAGTAAAAAATAATATAAAAATAGCCCAAGAAAGGGGCGATGCTAGGGAAGATACCATCGTGAACAAGTCAGGGAGGATCCCATCACGGACTTCCTCTGACTTCTGGGACCAGTTGATGGGTTGAGCTTTTCTTCCCCCCACAAAGGGACACCTGTGGGTAAGACTTAGACTATACCAAGTGCCTCCTCAGGAAACTTAGAACTCTCTCTAGAGGGTTGCCTGTTACATTTATAGCCAGGCTGTATTGTTTGTACATTTATTGCGCACTTTGTATTATTAACAATATTTTTACTTGCACGTGCTTTGCAGACAGTGTTTATTTCACAAGAAAACCATAAAAACCTTCATATCTGATAGATAAAATAAATAGAAACTTATTACATAAAATGTCATTGAAAAAACATGAAAAAAGAACTAATGAGATGCATAATTTTCTTTGTGAACTGCACTCAAGTTCGGTTCTGAGTTTTAGGTTTTCTTCATGAGCTGATATTTTAAGTTGGAAATTAGGAGAGCCTAAGAATCTCTGTTCTTGTCCATTTTCTCTCTTTCATCATGTGCATTTGTTTGCATAATACAGAAGAGCAGCAGGGCAGAGTAATTACGGCAATCAGTCTCTGAACACATTAATATGCTCCAAACTGCAGGGAGTAAATGATGCAGAAAGAAATCCAGCAGAGAAATATTTCTTTTGTTTGTGGTGAATCTCATACCAAGTTTAAATCATGCAAGGGCAACTTGTAATTTATTTCATGGTTGCCTAGATATCAGCAATTAAAATACCTGGTAAAAATGTTTGACTTGAAGAGGCTTATAAAGCATTTAGTTTATGTTAGCTAATGAACATGCTATTGTAAACAATAACAAAGGCTCTTCTTTGTTTACTTGTATGGAGAATAATTCTCGTTAATAATGATACTCTTGCAATAGATTGCCACTAAAGGTTTCCAACAGAAAATAAGATTTTTATTTCTTCATTTCCTTTCATACTTTTCATTCTTGTTCTTATTTTGATTCTTACTCCAGTTTCTTCTGGGTACTTTCCATAAAAATTTCAAATCACCAAGAGCAAAATTAAATTAATTTTGGAGAAAAAGAATCAAAACCAACCTACATAGAGATGAAACAATGTACCACTTGCAGATCCAGCTGATGGAATTCCACTGAATTTTCAGTGAAAAAGAGTAACGGTGATTTGTTCTTTTAATTTTTTGTTTCATTTGAATTTATTTTCATTAAACCTGCAAAAAAGAAATCACAGAAGGAGGAAAAATGTTAAAGAGTTAAACAGACAAAAAGCATAATGAAATTTTTCGTTTCATGTCAAACCAAATGCCTTTTCAATGTCCCTAGTTCTTTCCAGAAACAGTAAAAAATTGTGCAATGTTCAACTCCCTGCACTCTTAAAATATCTTCGCTGCCTTTAGATTTGCAGTGAATATGTTGTCTCATTACTGTGAGGGATTTTGTTTTGTTCATTTTTCTAGAAAATGTTGCCTTCAGCTATTCCAGTCATAAACCAACAGAGCATTAAGTACAGAATTTTGGTGAGTCAGTGCTGATTCTCTGATTACGGATGAAAAAAATGACATACTGTGTGCCTAACTTTGGAAAGAACAACACCCTACACATACCCTTCTCCCCTTTCCCATCGTTAGAGCCAAATAATCATGTTTCTAGCAAAGGAGTGGAGCACTGAAGGAAACAATAGAATATAATAAAGGAATATTTATGTTAATATTGTTTTATTGGCCTTTGAATGTGCCCTGTGTTTTCTAGCTAATTCAGAAATATGAAAATGCTCACACTGAGCTAGTTATGCATACATCTCATGTATAGTTATATAGCTTCTAATAAATAGTTTCTAGTAAGTAGCTTAAAGGAGGTTGAGTGTTGTGTGTTCTCTCCTGACAAATCTGAATTTTCATGCTTACTTTAATTCATGTTTTATTAGGGTTTTGTTCTGAGTGTTAAGGACTTACGTAAGGTATTGTCATGTTTATCATTGTTTTGGAACAATCACTTGATTTCCCAAAGTAAATTGAAACTAACAGAATAGGCAACATGTTAACAAAGGAAGACTGTGTCATGTTAAACTGATATGTCACTTTGATAAAACAGCGGATTTTCTAAACAAAGGAATATCAGTAGTCCTATCTAGACTTTACTAAACCTTTGATTCAGTACTGTATGTTAGACTAGAAATCTTTAGGATTTACATAACAATTATAAGGTATAAAATTAATGAAGAAATCAAAAAGGGAAAGATAAGGCTGGAGAGAAGTTGCTAGTTCCTGAAAAAAATATAAGCCTTGGAAAAATTTGTAAAGAATTCTTAATGACTACAACACTAAAAAACAACATTATATTTCTACATTTGCTGCTGTCATATATATAAAGAAATCATTGCCACTGCAGAATGATATCCAAATATAAAAAAGGGAAAATTGTATGGTCGTATAGTGAGTTGATCATAGAAACGAGAATACTTTTAACAGCAGAAAAAGAAAACTACAAAATAAAATGGTGTTAAACTCAGGAATTCTTCATTTACAAATAGCAGAAGATGAATTGGTAAGTATATTAGTTAATATTATATATAATAATTTATAACTAATATGATTCATCTGCAGCAAAGGAAATCATGAATAGAGGACATATCAGGCGTGGTACTTTCATTAGTAAGTGCAAGGTATTAGTAATAGATCATCCATAACATTTTCTATGACTCCATCACTCATATTTACTAAAAATCAAGAAAGTGAATGCAGGCTACAAAACTAAAAGACCTGCTCTCTCAGCAGAAAAGGAATATGATTGCTATACATCTCTATATCCAGTGGGGTAAACGTGGGAGGAAAAAACTTGAACACTCAAAATATATTTCTGTTAGACAATAAAATCTTTCTATCTGGAAGGACAGTTGGGCACTAGAATAGACTTTCTAGTAAAGCTATCTCCAGCACTAGAGGGATTTAAGAAGAGACTGGCAAAAATGTTTCAAGAATGATTTGGAACATCTGATCTTCTTGTGTTGGGGCAGGGAAGTGGAGAAAATGATATGTCCATGTCCCTCTTCTGATTCTCTGAAAAACTTAATTTGAACATAGTATCTTTTGTTTCTAACTCTTCAGGTCAACTAACTGAGCAGAAAAAAAAAAAAAAAAAAAGAAAAATTCCAGCTTAGTAAAACTTGGACTCATTCACTGTTTATTGCAGTGCTCCTCTAAAACGAAGTTTTACTTCATCAAAACTTCCAACAGTGAAGAAGGCAGACAAAATACCTCTGTAACAGTTTGGTTCATGATCTGTATCATTCCCTTACTGTAGGTCACTATGCTATGGTACAAGATGGTGAGTCTAATGCCTCTACAACTTTTCAAATCCTAATGTACAAACTGTCTCATTTCTTTATCAGGGTCATGCTTCATCTATACTCTTTGATTAATCAAAATGGTGCTGAAATGTGAGGGTGGTGACAAGGACAGTTGGAGTAACTGCCTGGAGTTACTTGAGTCCCAAAAATATAGAACACTTGCTAAAAACCTTGCTGCCACAAGTCATATTAAATGTGACCTTACAGAAGAGTCATGACTGAAAGAAGGTATTTGCTCCATTGACAACTGTGTGGAGAAGTCTTAAAAATAATCAAATATAGCCTATGAGCTTTGTTTTTTGTGTAGACTTGCATATAAGTAACTTACTAATAACATTTGGAATGTAATTCCGAATTTTTAATTCTATGGCCCTGTGCGTATACTGCATATTGCATGAAAAGAAACAAAAAATGTCATCTGAATGAAACTTCATAGAATCAATACAGTGGCTTTATAAATAAAAAAATGATGGGATGAGTAAATTTCCCATGTTTTTGGCAAAGAAGACCCTAACATACTCAGAAATATGTTGTTATTGACTTATAAGACCAGAAAATTTTGTTTGCTGTTAAAACCATTTTTCAAAGAAGCTGGCAGACTCAAAACCCTCAATGCTTCCCTGATACAAACACATACCATTGCTGATGTCACCAACAATTGCTTTACCGGAATGTATCACACAGGCTGCTAGTTCGATCATCTGCTCGGATGTCACTGGAGATGACACTTGGATGTCACACAGGAGACAGAATACTCACCAGAACTTACTTGTCAGAAGTCCTGGTAAAGTAGTGAATGGAGAGCAAGCGTCAGACCCAAGCTTCAGGTGTAAGACCAAGCTCACACTGAACAGGAAACACCAATGCTCAAGGAAAGTCTTCAGCCCTGTCAAGAATTACATTCAGAGACAGTTTGATAAAATGGTAAGTTTATTAAGTTGCTGTTAATGAGAACATCATCTGAAGGCATTAAGATGAAAATATCAGCAACTCTAACATACAGTCAACCAAGAAAACTTAAATGGACAGTGCTGTAAGAAAAAAACACTGGGCAGGAAATGTGGAAATCTTAAACAAAAGTGGAATCTTAAACAAGCTGTATAACAATATTTATATGTTAGCCTGAAATGATCTATGGCCTAAGATCAGGAATGCTACACCATTTTATAGTGAAGGTAGTAATTAGGCTGTTAACTGAACAACAATAATTGGATCTCAAGCACAAACATTTCAAGAGTACATGAAACCATCTGTTTGCCACCTCTGAGGAAGTATTAAATAAAATTCTACATTTCCCACACAGAGCAGCTGGTAGCAACAACTAGATATACTAGAGTGTTTTACATCTGTATGGATGTTTTGGAAAACAGCATCAGAAGCTTAAAACATACTTGCTAAAATATTGAGAGATGAACATGCTGGGAAAACTGACCTTTTATAGTTTCCCAAAGAGATACCTTAATATTCTCAGTAATGATATAGTGGTATAGAATGTCTATAGATATCTTTATACATATTTTTCTCATAGAATTAAAATAAAAATAATAAAAATGAAGACCATTGACTCATATTTTATTTGTATAATACATAGTTATACTCCTGCGCTTTTTGCAGTTCAGTACTAAGTACAGAAAATCAGTTTTCAACTTGTTGAGTGTGCAGAAATGTATGAAGTTTAAAATTAGGATGTATGCCAGTAGATGTGGGACACTGAAGTCTATGTCTCCTTTTGGGAAGTATTTTCACTGCAAGCTGAACATATCTTGTAGCAAAGGCTTGCTATTCTTGTCTCTCTTGGATTCTTACTTTCAACTGGTACGACAGATTAGATGGGTTCTCCCCCCGCCCCCCC
>NW_015091257.1:6186911-6193442 GCF_001431845.1 Calidris pugnax | reverse complement strand
GCGTGACATTAGTCGGGTGTCCCCCCCAGCCCCCCCCCCCCCCAAAAAATAAGATGGATCTGCTTAAATTTGTTAAAAAAAATCGCAGCTGGAAAATTGCAGCTTCAATTAGCAATTGAATAAAGTGAACAGAGCTCTGACTTAAGAGAAGAAAAAAGATCTAATATTAGAGAAGAGAAGCCTTTGCAATTTTTGAGAGAACCAGGGAAATGAAGGTTGAGTTGTGAAGTTTTTAAACGTGTATGTGCTGGCTACACAGTGACCTTTAAACTGGACTTGACAGGTATAAGTTTCAAGGTACTACTCTTAAGCTGTCCTTTTTTGCAGGAGATTCCTATTCACATTTTGAAGAATGGGGATGTAGTCTTTCACAGGCAAATGAAATTTAACTTGCGATTTGAATGTCCACTGGAAAGCCCATCGACTTTACAATTTCCATCCTATTTCCCAAAAGAACAGACAGGAGAAAGTATTTCAACTTCAAACCAAAGGATAAAGGTTTCTACTGCTTTGTGCTTTCGACCCTAAGAGACTGTCCACAGCAGTATAAGCTCAAAGCTGAGATATGCTGGAGGTGTTTTTCTGTTGCTCAACATTGGCTTTTCTGCATAAGGTAAAAAACTTAAGTGCAAAATGCCTTCTGATTTCCAAACACCTTTTAGAAGAAAATTTTTAATGTTTACAGTAAACATGACAGAACATCATAAACTGCAAAAAGTTAAATAAAATAACCAAATGAACAAGTCTGAAAAGCAGAGACATTTTTTGTTTAGAGTCATGATTTCCCTGCATAGCTGGGAGAAAACATGATGTATTTTAATCCATAGTTGTGCTTAGCAAGATGAGTTTGTTGTGGCTGAAAGCAGTTATTTATCTATCCATGATGGAACGGGAACCAGGTTTAAAGAAGCACAGCTTTATTTTAGGTTCCTGCTTTTTTCTTTATTTTCCCACCATTCAAATGTTTGGGAGTTTGGGAATGAAATGTAGAACACTCTTTTCGGCATATTTATGCCTCATCTTTACCATATGTGGTTAATTTCTTATTTAGAGAACTACCACAATAATACAAAGTTATAAAGCTGTTTTTGATATTGGACAATAGTCATGTGAGTAATTTCCATTTTCACTTAGTCTGGATTTGTAGCTTTTCCAAGAGGCAACCTGTCAAACCAGCTGTGCATAGAAAAGATGAGAAAGAAATCAGTTTGGCTTCACGTAAAGAAAACTTTCCATTTACAATAATTATAAAGCATGTCACACTTGATGCAGTTGTATATACTTCTTATAAACAATAGTGCTTAGTATTGGAGCCACATAACACCTCTAAAGAAATTATCTGTTACTGTTAGTTCTTTCTCAGGGGACTATGGCAAATAGCAGTAATGCTGAGCATTTCACCTTCCTGCCTTTTATTAAACTCAAGTCAGGGAATTGCTTCCTGAGAGCATACTAACTGGGAATGAGGTCAATGAGAGATCTGAGAGGTGTAAGATATGACTTATATTTAAGGACTGGAGTAAATGAATTAGCTACACTACTGAATACCTCGGATCTACCTCATGAATTACTGCTTTAATGGGAAATAGTCATGCATATCTCCTAAGTTATACTAGTAGCATAACAAGTAATAATTAATTTATAGATTTGATATAACATGTGGTGGAGACTCATCATCTTCACACAGTCCCTATAAGAATTATAACGCTATATAATTATTTCCTCTTAATTTATTATTTCTTTCTTGTGGGCACTCTGTGCACATTTAAATTTGGTCTCAGCATTGAGATATAATCATGTTATTTTGCATATTAATTACAGTAATGGTCAGGATAACTAACTGAACTGACTTCTGTCCTGTTCTAAACTTAATGGATAGATGAGCATAGAATGGCTTTTGATTAATTACAGGAAGTAAAAAACAACCTGTATACACAGTCTGAATTTTTTAAAATTTTCTTTCTGGCTTTCTTAATTCTTCAAAGGCAGATCTGCTTGATAGTGTTTCAATCTTTGTTTCTTTAACAGGAAAAAAATGACTACAGACAAAAATTGACCTTATCATGGATCCAGACATAATCTCTGACATGAAAAAATGCTAACAATAGTCAGGGTCCTAAATACCAGAATTTCTTGTGAGCTGTTTGTTGCTTACTTAGATACAAAATTAAATGCAAGAACAGCTTACTAATTAGCAACAGCTATTTACATCTAGTGATCTGGAAGTCTGTGTGTGTGTTTATATCTGCTGCAGAGTTTACCAAGAACCTTTACAAAATTTTAAAGAGATTTAGCTCTTCATTTGTCACCCTTTTTCAGGACTGAAGCATGCTTGTAAAAGAGTAATCAAAACAGAGGTGGTCTCAGGTGAAATGACATCTGTGGTCATTTGGAAATCTAAACTACTAAGTAACTCCATATGCTACATTTTTCAACTTCAGTTCAAAAAATTCACTGGTAATTCATCTGTTTTCTACAAGAAAATACTGCAGTGTCATAAAACACCTTGATATACCAGACTCATTTCCATATGCGTCTGTCTTTGCCAATCAGACCCACATTTCAACTTTGTTGAGTACATATGGCTGAGAGAGGATTTTAAAAAGAAATGTACAGGGTATGGTTAATGGATTTAAGGAATGCTGGCCTTCTCAAACTTCCGGACAAATGAGAGTTACTCTGGACATCAGGCTGCACTGACCAGCAGAACAGAGACTGTTTCTCCTCCTGATACACAGAAGTAAAAGCAAGGCTGACTGCTGCCAAGGAAAGGTGTTATGCATGTGGAGTGATGGAAAAGTAGCAGCAGAAAATCTTGCTTCCCTGGGCTCCTCTTCTGGTAATCTCTTCTGTTATTTTTACTGCTGAGAAACTTGAAAGAGTTCTGAAAGTCTTGAGTACTACCTGCCAAACCATAGCCTAAAAATGATGTCCTGGGGAAGGCAAAGGCCAGAATGTTGCTTTATTTCTTCTACAGGATTCACCACATGTTTCTGAATGTCACATGTAATTTTTATGAGATACATTAATTTTACATTTACATGGTGCATAGTTGCTGTTAAATTAAGAATGTTTTCCTTCCTTATGGCCATCACAATAACCAGTCATGAGTTTCATGTAAGTTCACATAGGAACTGAAAATAAAGCAAAAACCAGTGTTCAAGTCTGCAATTCAACTCACTGAATTGCTTAATCTTGAACATAAAGTTTATTAAATTTAGTAAACAGATCCCATTTTTGGCCAGGAATCACAATGGCTCAGTGCCAGTTCATTATTCCTATCATTCAATCATAAAAACTGGTATGTGCTATTAATATGCTATTCACAGATACTGAATGCCAGAAATAATCCTAGTGTTAAATCAGACTTCTTGCATTATTCATGATGTTCTGTGTAATATTATTTTTGTGACTCAGAGAGAAACAAGCAGTATTCCTACTTTGGGATATAAGTCATATGCAACAGTATTTGTCTTTTAGGGCCATCTGAAAATTTTTAAGCTTTGTCATAATTAAAGGCAAAGATCTATGTTACTGTGATGTTGAGAGTAAATTTCATGTTGAAAAACTAATTTAAATCACCAAAATAGTACAACAAAATCTCTTCTTTAAGATCTCCCCTCTTTGGTCCTTGATCCTTAAAGCAAAGTTAACAAATCTATGTCATAAACAAAATATATTTTGCAGAATATACTTTTAAAACAGAGATTGTAAGCAATATAAATGTCACCTGACTCGGAATTAGGCACATGGCTAGTGTGATTAAAAATCTGCAGTCAAAAACACAGAAGGGAGCAACATGGCTAGCATGAAACCTAATCCTTGAGTCTTCAGTCCAAATGATCTTGTATCAGTCAGCTGACCACCAGTATTTTTTACCTAAACCTACAGTGTCATTCTTACATTCCCCTTGCCAGCAGAACCACAACATGTCTTTTGCTATTTCCTGTAAATCAAGTTTTGTTTTACACATTTCCATATATCTAATACGTGTGTGAAAATTCATTAGCTTTCTCTCTGGAACCACAAGTGAAGTATTTAAGACCTGTATTATTAGTAGTAATACTATTAACCAAAGAAAGGATTTTTTATCATTATGATTATTTGGTTTACCTCATTGTTTGTGCAATCAAAATCAATTCATATATATCACTATATGTATATGCATAGGAAAGCTGTGTTTTAGAGTCTGATTTTTTTTAACTCAAAGTATCAAGGAAATTTCATCTTGGAAAGTCTTTATTTGTGTTTCTTTTCCTCCAGAAATTCAGTATTCATTAAGCAGAAAAATTAATAACTGAAAGGCATTGGTGCAGAAAAGTGAAAAAAAAAAAAAAACTTCTTGAAAGTATCTTTCATTCTCTGAAAAAGCTCTCTGTTTCAATTTCTTTTCCTTCCCTCCCTCTCATTTTCAAATCATTGGAAGTATAAGGTTATTTGTGGTGTTATCAAATGCCTCCTGCCATACTGACTGTGATGTATTTCCTAACCTTTACTTTGGCTTTGACTGGGTGATTCCAACCATTGCATCAAGGGAATGGTTCTTCTGCAGCAAAATTAAATTCTGTCATACCCAGTTGTTTGGTTCCACATTGTGATAAACTAATCAAAAATTTATGCATTTTTATTAGGAATCAAAATACAGTAAAATTCATGGAATCAAAGGAAATTTAAAATATAAAAAGAACACTGATTATTTGCCAATAGGTTGTTTTTCCCATCATAGCTGTTGACTCATTCCAACACATTCCTAATATAACCTTTACGGGTATCAATTTTAATGTGTTTCTCTATTTTCTTTTGTGACATGAACTGTGCAATGTCATCAGATAAACATGTTTCTGGGAATTTAAAAACCGAGCAATAGGCCAATGCGAAAAAAAAAAAAAACCTAAACCAACCTAGGATAAAGATGTCTAGATGTTTATTGTGTAAGTTTTATATGACTGCAGCAGGGTGATTTGGCAGTATCTCATCTAGTTGCAAATGAACCACACTGCACATGCAAAGGTAGCATTAACACTGAAATAAAAAAAAAAGGAAAGGGAAAAGGAAAAAGAATATAATATCATGACTATATCGCATAAACACTCCTGCTTAACATTTTTTTTACTGTAATTCTAGTTTTTATTATTTATAACATCTTCAAAAATCAGAAAAAACTAAACCAGAACATTGCAAAATTTAAGCTGAAATGAAAAACACATTAAAAAAAAAAAAAGGATAAGACCTTGTAGGAGAAGATAATGTAGAAGACTCCCTACATGTCTTTTGAAGGAAAGGATCTCAAAAAAGCTCTTTTTGTACCAGTACATTTAGCAACTAAGTATTCCTGAAAACTGTATTCAAATTTCCTTTCTGACAGAATAAAGTTAAGAGTCATCTGGAAACCAGTGAAAAGGCTTTTATTTCTTTGTCTTTTGTGTTTTGTAAGATTTTTAACAGGCAAATGCATTTCTGTTAAAACATAAGCCTAGTAAAAATTGATTTCATAGAAGCACTTGGAAGTTACAGTAACTGCCAGTTAGTGGCTGTCTTCATGCTGAAAATCATTTTATTCAATGCCTGATGTGAGTGTGACCATGTTTGTTAGTGCCTACACTGTTTGACATAGCAGAGCACAAATACCTGCTGAAGTTGAGTCTACCACATTTTTGTCCAGTGAAGGCAAATACTTCAAAGTCTGTTTGGAGCCAGAGAACTGTGTCGACACTATGCTCCAGCTCTCCCATGCCTGTTAGCACTTTCCAGTAGAATACTCCAACTTGCTTTCTGCGCCACCCAGCAGGCAATGGGTAGTGGCCATGCAACCGCTACACTGGCTACCAGTATTTGTTCTGAATTTATCCAGAGATAGATTTGAGAAAGCTTTATTCAAAAGACAAATTGACATGGTGCTTGGGAATATGGTTTAGTGTTAGTGTGTGGCTTCTTTGGTGTGGGGTTTCTTCTTCTCTTCTCTTCTCTTCTCTTCTCTTCTCTTCTCTTCTCTTCTCTTCTCTTCTCTTCTCTTCTCTTCTCTTCTCTTCTCTTCTCTTCTCTTCTCTTCTCTTCTCTTCTCTTCTCTTCTCTTCTCTTCTCTTCTCTTCTCTTCTCTTCTCTTCTCTTCTCTTCTCTTCTCTTCTCTTCTCTTCTCTTCTCTTCTCTTCTCTTCTCTTCTCTTCTCTTCTCTTCTCTTCTCTTCTCTTCTCTTCTCTTCTCTTCTCTTCTCTTCTCTTCTCTTCTCTTCTCTTCTCTTCTCTTCTCTTCTCTTCTCTTCTCTTCTCTTCTCTTCTCTTCTCTTCTCTTCTCTTCTCTTCTCTTCTCTTCTCTTCTCTTCTCTTCTCTTCTCTTCTCTTCTCTTCTCTTCTCTTCTCTTCTCTTCTCTTCTCTTCTCTTCTCTTCTCTTCTCTTCTCTTCTCTTCTCTTCTCTTCTCTTCTCTTCTCTTCTCTTCTCTTCTCTTCTCTTCTCTTCTCTTCTCTTCTCTTCTCTTCTCTTCTCTTCTCTTCTCTTCTCTTCTCTTCTCTTCTCTTCTCTTCTCTTCTCTTCTC
>NW_015091257.1:6089824-6186464 GCF_001431845.1 Calidris pugnax | reverse complement strand
CCCTTCCCCTTCCCCTTCCCCTTCCCCTTCCCCTCCCCTTTTCGTTTTGTTTTTATGGTTGGACTAGATGATCTTAAAGGTCCCTTCCAACCTAGGCGATTCTGTGATCAGAAAGATATATATAGAATCATAAGTTTCTGCAAAGGAAATAAGCTCTTGGCACTGATACAACCAAGCTGGTATGTTACTCACTGGGAGTAACTGGAAGGCTTATCAAGAAGAGGTGATACTGTGCATGGGGAGTGTAGGAAATTTAGTTGGATGTTATTTAGGTAACTGGCAACGAAGGTAAAAATTTCCAAGTATGTATTTGGATATCTAGGTGAAACTCTTTCACTGCATAGTGCTGAGAAGCGCAGGAAGCGCAGATTGAACATGCACCTTCATTAGGTCATGGTAAAAGATTAGGACATGCAGTGCACCCTCTTCCGTCACTGAGCACTTTTATCAATGAAACATTGAATTACCAGCCATTTGCACCAACATGCATCAAAATGGGAATTAAAACAGATGTGAAGTCAGGAGAACAACATGATATGGACAAAGGTACAGTGTCAACTCTGTCAAGGGAAGTTGAACACAGTGGTCTCTGAGGGCAAGAGGTTGCTCCTTCCAGACCCACTGGAGCCAGAGTTGCTCATCACTGAAGCGAGGGAGTTTCTCCCACTCCAGCCCCATGCAACCAGGCTGCTGCAATTCCATCTCCCAAGATCCTACCAGTAGCAAGGCTGAACATCCATTTCCACTACAAACATACACACACAAAATATAAACAAGTCTGGATGCACAAACCAGCACATCAGACAGGGCTGGAGACCAACACCCTGCAAAATGGCTGGGGCAAGGACTGGCAGACACTGGCTGGGCTGAACCTGGGCCCTGTTTGGGGCTGGGCAGAGACAGTCAGGGCTAGTGGTGCCCTCAGGGCCCTCACAAGTATAAAATGGAAGTAATTAATTCTCTAAATACTTACATATATGCTGAAAGGTTATTTGTCCTTTTACTAGATAGGTAAATAGTACTAGGAATGATTACTTCTCTCAACTAGACAGAGTAATGATATATGTTCACAATAAGACCTACAGTAGGGTATGCCAATTCTTAAAATGTACATGCATCATCCAGTTTTATGCTCAACAGATATAGGTTAAATAACACCCATATAAAGAGAACATTTACATTGCAGCACCAACCATCAGAAAATAACTTTCCTATTCTTGAGTCTGCCACAAAAAGTGAAACTCTAATGGCACTCATTTGACATTAAATGTGATCCACTCCTGGGCTAATAAAGAAATTTTCAGTATTAATGAAACTAATCCAACACTGCAGATTTCTGCCTGTTCATTACAATAATTTATTCATAAAATGTTCAGTTGTTCCTATGAGACTGTGGTGGAGAATTGTACCCAGCGAAGACATTTCTTGGAACACTTCTAAACTAGTCTCCAGTTTTTGTCTGGCTCTTTCCCTTGCAGTCCCTGTTAAGGTTCTTCAAGCAGCCAAAACCTGCAAACATGAGCCTACTCTAACATTTTCTAAAATGAGTGCATGATCTGTAGGGACACAAACCTTTAATTCTTCACTTCTATGTATTTTCATTCTGCATTTCTCTGGCTGTCATACAGTTTCTAAGACAGGCTGAGGGAATACTGATATAGAATAAATAAATCAGAAATTAAAATAAGCAATAAAACCAGGGTTTATGATTAATATGAAAAGATTTGTTAGAACTCTTTATGCCTTCTGGCTGGAAATACCAGCCAGAAGAGCATTGGAGCGGTTATGTTCAAATAATCACTTACAAGAAAAAAATACTGAGAATCGGATAAAAAGTTTATGCAAGATAGGTATGACCAGCAAGAAAACAGGTTTGACTATGAAATCAAGCAGAAAAATGATGCTGCAATAACTTAGGTCATCTAACAAATATTATGTCAACTACCTCTGTGTCTCCCATTCACATTCCTAACTGGTCATGCGGGCAACCACTCCATCTCCCAAGACTTCACCAGAAAAGTTACTTGTTGCCATCACTGATCAGTGGAAAACATATAACAGGGATGACAGTGGGTCTCCTTATCCCAGTTTTTCCAGAAGACTGGTTTTGTCACCCTGCTGATCTGGAATCATGCTTCTGTGAGTCTTTTTTCTTGCTTTTTTCTTGCTTAGGAACACACCCAGCTACATACGTATGTGTTCATTCGTCACACTCGCAAATCCAGGTGGTTAAACATTTAAAATGACAATGCTAAGTGTAACTATGTGTTAAAATAATTTTTGGTTCCTGACCAAAGTGTGAACCATGTTCTAGTGCAAGTGTCGTAATTGTTTGAAACGGTGTTAGACTGTCTCTTTCTCTTTTTCTCTTTTACTTTATTTTTTAATCTTGATACATCTTTAATAGTCTCTTATTATTTTTCCTAACATTACGTTGGAATTATCATTGTGGAATGCAGTTTAAACAATTTTTTCCAGTATTCTGCTTTATTCTAGATCTCTGGGCATTAAACAGCAATATGATTGATTTAGTTCTTTTTTTATGCTGAAGAACTCAAAGAAAAAATAAAATGTGTCAATCTGGATTCTTAATGAGCTTTAATTCTCATGACATATTTTAAATTTACACCTAAATTCCAAGAATAAAATCCTGTCTTTTCTGAAATTAGTAGTGAATCTCTCTTGGGTCTGTCAATATTAACCTTGAATTATAAGAAACTATATAAGAACTATATTACTGAAATTAATGTTCCTTTGTAATGGGGTGCAGTAAACTTAAAAGATCCCACAAAGAAAACCTTAGGAGAAAAAAGTATTTATCTTCCTAAACAAATATTCAGAAGAACTCACTTAGTGTTCTTAGGTGCAGAACTAATAACCTTACTCTTACAAAAGCTTCCATGATTACAGAATTCATCAGTGATATATTAGTCTTGATTAACACAAATCAATTATTTACTCATTGAAGCCCTTTAGACTATTCTAACTGAATTCAACTTGACACTATACTACTTTTTTTTTTTCCTTCTAGTAGTATATCCAATTTTAGGTTACTCAACACTAAATCACTCCTCACTATTACCCCTTCTCTTTCTTACCTGCATCTAGGCTCCCTCACCTGGAGAATTTTCAGTGTCCAAGGTAATCCTTTTCCTCTGATGAATTTAAAAGGAATTACTGCTGTACAGATAAAGCCTAAAAATAGCCAATAAATCTGTTCAAATATCTTTGACATTTTAATATAAATTTAAATTTGTCTTACTTCACCTTCAGTTCATATTTGTTTATTTAATAAAAATTCTATTGTCTGAGGGTCTCATCTGAAGAAATATAATCTTGATGTTTCAGTTACGTATCCAAATTAAATGGAATGGACTACGGTCTAAAAGTTGTCTTTCTCTGGTGTGTTCATACTTCTGACATATATTAAACAGCTAAATTTGGAAAAATGTCTTTCCATTCTGATCTTCCTCAGAACAGGGTGAGCAAGTGGCAAAATTGCACTACTTATAAATTGTTCATTTTTATAATTATTTTAGCTTTAAGACCTTTTTTAAGCATAGAAATCCAGTCTTGTCACTGAAAGGCACTGAAAGTCCAGTCTGCTGAAAGGCACTTTGAGAGTATGCAGATAAAGGCAGGGTAAGAACTTGATGGATTAGAATATTATGGAAGTAATATAGATTATTTACTTCTCAGAAACTGCCAAGGAAGAGAACTTTTATAAACAGACAGACATATTAATAGGACAAAACACTGTGGGCCATATCCACAAAAACATCAAAAATGAGATTTAAGAGTTCATGGATGCTTAAATTCCAGAACACAGTGTTGCTGTAGCAACAGCAGTGTTGCTACAGTAAAAAAGGATTAAATGAAATGAAGGAATTTTTTGGCTTGTTTATCCCAACTTTTCAACATCATGGAATACCACAACTTCAGAACTTTCAGGTTTTGATTCATACGATAAGGAGCAGCACTCATCAACACAAGATAGGTGCAAAGTAAACTCCAGGGAGTACATCTTAGTAGTGAACCCTCTGAGTTTCTTTTAACTCAGGAAAAACTTCCAGAATCTCTTCAGGGGCTTGGTCTTTTTGTTTTGTTTGATTTTTGTTTCTAGCCAGAATTTGACACTGTCATGTTATCATTCATTCCAAATTGTAGGCACCTGTTTTATTTATGGAGTTGTGCAGTGGATCTTTCATATTCTAAAAAGACTTCATTCTTAAACAGTGTGTGATGCATTGAAGATTTGCAGTCAATATTTCCTAAAATAGGCAGCTATACAACACATGCATCATTTGCAGTCTTTTTTGGATTCAAAACATTTTACTGTGCTTGTATATAAAATGTTGAAAATAGCAAAGGTATATCCTCAGCAGTAATATTTTGAATACATTCTTGATTGCCTGTCACTGATGCCAATTTTAATAAAATGCAAACATTGATTTGTTCCCGTGATAACAGAGTTTATAATTGATTTAAATAGTGATGAGTGACAGACTAATTTTTTCTTAAATTGTCTCCAATGGTTATTTGAACAGATCCTGTGACTAGAAAACCAATGGCAAATGCTATTTTTTAACTACCACCAGCAAAGCCTCACTTCTCTGTGCAGTATTTGTTAAATCCCCTTTAAGCTTCCAGCAAAGCTCTAATAAGGTTTCTCAAATCTGTATCTTTTAAAAAATGAATTAATCTGTATGGTACAAAAATTGCTGCTTAAACCTCTAAGTCCTTACAGAAGGTAAGGACAACATTTCCGTTGGTGCTTTTTAATACACTGTATCATATATGTTTTTTATAAAACATAGAGAGTTTATCTTATTGTTTATAACAATAATGTATGAACTTAGATAACTTTGGAATAATAAATTTACTATGTAAGTATTTACAGTACATATTTCATTTTTCACAAAACTGCTTGTAGTTCCAGGAGTATCGGAGTAGTTCTAAAAGACAAGGAATGTGTTCCCATCTATACATATAAAAATATATCATATAAAATAAAGCACACTTCTTTTTTTTTTAATTGAACTTTAACAGTATGCTTCCTCACCAAAAGCTTGCTTAGAAAATTTATTTTACTGCCATTTAAGTTGTAGTCTTTGCAGTGTGGGGTATCCAATACAGAAACATTAGAGTAAAGATAATGAAGCTAAGGAATTTGTAATGTTCTCAGACATTAGAGCCAGTATATCCTTATTAGTTTTTTTTCCATCTGGGCTAATATAGTCTGTTTTCCCTTACAGCAAATTAGCATCAGAACAGAACTCATAATATGCTTGACCTGCTCTGGTACATGAGGTAGCTCAGTTACTTCTTCATGCAGTTTACTTATCACTATTGTTCTACCACACATATTAAAAATCACACATACATCTCCTGAAGAATGGAGATGAATATGGTCTTTAAAAGCTTTCACCAAAATCAAATATTGAGAAATTACTTAAAGCCAAGGACTTGAACACTAAATAAAGCAGATTTTTGTCAAATTCTTAATGGTTCTGTTGCATAAATAGCTGTTCAGCACAGCATTGGTCTTTCAGAAACCTCTCAAAAATACACTGGTAGAAGTATGCCAATCCAAACTAATGAAAAAAAAAGTAACACAAAAGCTACAAATATTGTTTAAAAATTCAAAGCTTAAGTAATATAAATTAATGCCCGGGAGAAAATAATTATAAAGAAGGCCAGGGAAAAAAATATTCTAAGTTTCCACTAGAAAATTCTACTGCATCAATTTCTGGGCAATACAATGAAGAGGAGGATGTGATATAATAGAAAAAGAGTCTTCTAAAAGCTGGCAATGGGTGAAAAGTTAAGGATAAAGGAGAGGGCCATTAGGTGCCTTTTCACAAGAATTAAACTGAGCCATCCCTGTTATTTGTGTGGCACTACACCTTCTCAAATTTTGGCTTTATGTTACACAAAAGATTTATTTCCTCAAGGAAATAGTCCACACAACCATTTTTGTGGTACAGTTAAAAGTCAGAACTGAACTAGTGGTTCAGCTAGAACTGAATGTTAAAAACAATAATAAGAATTTCTATAAATATATTAATACCAAGAAGAGAACTCAAGAGAGCCTCCATTCTCTATTGGATATGGGAGGTAACATAGTGACAAAGGATGAGAAGGAGGCTGAGCTACTGCATGCCTTCTTTTTCTCAGTCTTTACCAGTGGAGTAGGGTGTCCCCCAAGTACCCAGACCCCTGAACTACCAGTTAGGGGTGGGGACCATTATGAAGCCCCCATAATCCAAAGTGAGGTGGTGAGAGACTTACTCCAAAAGCTAGACACAAACAAGTCTATAGGCCCAGATGGGATTCACCTGAGGGCACTGAGGGAGCTCCTTGCAGAGCCACTCTCCATCATTTACCAGCAGTCCTGGCAAGCTGGGGAGGTCCCAGCCGACTGGCGTCTAGAAAATGTGACGCCCATCCACAAGAAGGGTCAGAAAGATCATCCTGGGAACTACAGGCCTGTCAGTCTGACCTTGGTGCCTGGGAAGGCCATGGAACAGATCATCCTGAGTGCCATTATGCAGCGCATGAAGGACGCTCAGGTGATCAGGCCCAGCCAGCACGGGTTCATGAGGGGCAGGTCCTGCTTGACAAACTTTGACCAAATCCTTCTATGACAAAGTGGCCTGCTTGCTGGATGAAGGAAAGGATGTGGATGTTGATTACCTGGACTTGAGCAAGGCCTTTGATACAGTCTCCCACAGTATCCTCCTGGAGAAACTGGCTGCCTATGGTTTAGACGGGAATACTCTCCACTGGGTTAAAAACTGGCTGGAAGGCCAGGCCCAGAGAGTGGTGGTGAATGGAGTCAAATCCAGTTGGCTGGTCATGAGTGGTGTCCTATGGGGCTCGGTACTGGGACCTGTTCTCTTTAACATCTTTATCAATTGGTGTTGGTTGACTGTCAGCTGAACACGAGCTGGGCCCAAGTGGCCAAAAAGACCAACAGCATCCTAGCCTGTATCAGGAACAGTATGGTGAGTAGAACTCAGGAGGTGATCATCCCCCTGTACTCGGCACTGGTGAGGCCCCGGCACTGGTGAGGCCCCACCTCGAGTACTGTGTCCAGTTTTGGGCTCCCTACCATAAAAAAGACATTGAGGTGCTGGAGCGGATCCAGAGAAGAGCAACAAAGTGGTGAGGAGTCTGGAGCACAAGTCTTATGAGGAGAGGCTGAGGGAGCTGGGGTTATTCAGCCTGGAGAAGAGGAGGCTGAGGGAAGACCTTATTGCCCTCTACAACTACCTGAAAGGAGGTTGTAGAGAGGTGGGGGTCGGTCTCTTCTCCCAAGTCACAGGCGACAGGACTAGAGGAAATGGCTTCAAGTTACTCCAGAGGAGGTTCAGGCTGGATATTAGGAAAAATTTTTTCAGATAAAGGGTTATCAGACATTGGAATGGGCTGCCCAGGGAAGTGGTTGAGGCACCACCCCTGGAGATATTCAAAAGATGAATTGACATGGTACTTGGGAATATAGTTTAGTGATGGTGTGTGTGTTTTGCTTGGTGGTGGGTTTGGGTTTTTTTTTGTTGTTGTTGTTTATTTGTTTTGTTTTTTATGGTTGGACTGGATGATCTTAAAGGTCCCTTCCAACCTAGGCGATTCTGTGATTCTGTCAGATGCTTGGAATGCAGGACCATGTTGGAGGACACTATTTGAGCAGGAGATTCGGCTGCAACCTGGGCTGGGGTCTGATGCTGTGATATGGAAAAAAATGAGATCCCCTCAGTTCTTGAGAAGAACATTTGATGACTAGGTGCATTCACATGGGAGAATTTTCACTTACATCAATAAACCTAAACCCATTGCTTTTACTATCCAGATCTTTATCAGCATTAAAACCCTAAATGTGTTATTTTTTTTTTTCCAAAGATACTTTTAAGGTGGACTTGAAGAGCTCAGAAGATGCTGCAAAGGAAAAGTAGCTGATAATAGAAAAGTGAATTCTCTTGCAGGCATGCACAGCCTAAGACATATAACTACACAGAAGATAAGATGTCTTTCAAACTGGAATACAATAATTGTGTGCCATATAGACACATAGTAGCAGATAATTATATGCCACATAGTCACATAGGATCATAATACTTAGAGATATATAATATCCCTATTTAGTGTATAGGGTCAAGATTTTATCTACCAGTCTGAATAACAGTAATACGATTCCAGCAGACTTATCAGCATGTGCTGGCTGTTTTTTTCCCCTACCATCTGCAGCATATGCAAACACATTGCAAGAAAGAAACAAATCACCCACTGAGGTCATTTTTCTTTTTGCCTCCTGCTTGCTTAGGGGTACATAACCTATCACCAGGTAGCATAATAAAGATTCTCTGCTTCCATTACAAGTTGCCTTTTATTTTGGGCAACTGGCACCAAATCAAAGAGCTGGTTTAAGTACTAATTGTTAACTAGATCAATGAAGACTCCAAGACTGTAAATATGTTAATTGCCCAACACTCACAGATGTATGCAGTACAACAGACACAATTAAATGACACTTTCTTCCTGGAGAGATATGACCTGTCATTTAATTTTATTTTTTTTTTAATTTGCTGTTTGCAAGATGAATATTGGTGTATTTTCATCCTAAATGGTACCATGTTTTGGTAGAAGTGGCAAGTTCTATGTGCGTAACAAATTCAACAAGTGAGTAAAACTCATCCCTTGAGCATAAAGGTTAGCCTGACTTTATATTGTGGTGCTTGTCGCTTCATGAGGCATCGTTATGCTCTTCTTGGTATAGAAATCTGCAAGAGTAGTCTGTGGATTTTTTCTTGCTTACTACAGGAGTATTAGAATGAACCCAAAGGTACTGTGAGGTGTCTTAGCCTGTAGTTATTACTGCAAAGTCAATTATCCATTTAGATGCTGAATGTGCTTAGCATGGGTATATTTCATATGTATACATTGAAACTGTGATGCTGAACCAATGTAGGTGCTAAAAGTCTGCTGTAATACTTACTTTCGTTGATGGGAGAACTGTCAGTAAATGCAGAAGGCATCCCGATGGTTAACGCCCTTGCAATCTGTCTTCTCAGTATCACCTAGACCTTCCCAGGAGGTGGAGGGTGCTATTCTACCCTTACAGTGACCAGACATATTTACCTCCTAGTTACATTTTTCATTCTTTAAATATGTTGTTCTCTGAGACGCAGATGTTATTCCCTTCTCATTTACTAACACATCCTCTGAAGCAGTAGTACTCACAGTAGCCTAAGGTGGAAGAGTCCCTGAAACAGACCAAATTAGTCTGTTACTGCGCAAGCTCCTCATAGCACTAATTGAAATAAAGACATCACCTACACATTCTTGCAAACATAGTCTCGATATTTCTTTTTCTATATTATTCGCCATTTCTACTTGTACTTTAAAACAAGGAAGGACATAAATATAAAATGGCTCCAACAGTATTAGCATCCCCTGCAGTTGCCAGGAACAGTTTATACCAAGGAAACACTGGCCATATGTTGACTTGACAATCACTGGCAGGGCTTGGTTGCACATGCTGCACTGTCAAAACACCTTTTTAACTACCTCAAAGGAATTATGTTATTTTCTTTTCTCATTTTGAGATAAAATTTGCAAACCGTATAAGTTTCCACAAAGTTTCAAATAGGTGTTCTTATCCAGGAACCACAGTGAATTATGCTTTTATTTTTCTAATTTTTAGTATCTTATTCTGCTGTGAATTAGATCCGATTTAATTTCTTTTGTAGTAATATATGTAATATAATAATTATATTGTAATTTTATCATATCCATAGATTGATTGCCTGATACCTAAAGTGATTATGATTGGGTGTTCCACAAATTTAAATACTTTTCATTCATTAGATATTAATAGAAGAACACAGAATGTCTTTATTCATATAATAAATATTTAGACGAAACATAATGCATGTATGCACTTGAATTTTTATATGTACTACTCTGTGTATGTATGTATAAAGACATATATGCACAATCTCATTGAATTTCTTTAACTGTTGCCTTTACAAACGCTAATAAAACTGAAAGTAAACTGAGTCATCTTCCCCAGTAAGATATTTTTTCATTCATTCTTGAACTAAAACAAAACAAAACATAAAATGCAGTCCCAGTCTTGAAAACACTTTCCTTTACCAAAACTTTTGGAAAAGGGATGAGTTTAGCAACTTACCCAAATGACAAAAAGATGGATCCAAATCCCATTAGAGTCAATTCTTTCCATTAACTAAAATAGGTTTTGGATGAGGCCCATGGCACACATGTTTTTAGTGATTTGTACTAAAAATTTGAAAGAAATGACAGCAACACATTAAAATGACATACTGAAAATGTGCTTTGTGCTATACTAAAAATAGCTGCTAGATCATCTTTAAAGAGAGAGCTCATCAAGGCTGTTGAATAACCAGAGTAATAGCTGTCCAGATGCCATAATGAGATTTATGTAAAATATTGCGTGGGCAGAAATTATAATTGCTTTTTTTTGTTGTTGTCAAAGAAAAGAAGTTTTCATTTTTCAATTTCCAGCTTTGTGAAGTTCATTTAACAGGCACAGATTACAGTTTGACTCCAGGTTATCACTACCTATATGTCAAATGCATCTATTAAAAAATGTATGCACATCTGGTAGCAAAATTGCCAAGCCTTAGCCTATTATCAGATAACACAAATATTTCTCTGATATGCATTGTAAAACTCAGGGTTTATGAGCACTAAATGTTTTCCTGTTTTAAACTTTATATTTAAAACAAATGATACTGTCTCCCAACATTAATTAAAAAAAAAAAAATAGCTTGAAAGATAACACTTTAATTAAAATGGAAGTTCTTGACATCTGTTTGAAGAGAATTACCTAACTGTGCTGAACCAATAGTGAGATAATTCACAGTAAAAAAAAATAATAAAAAAATAACACAGGCACAGTGTTTTATACCAGCTGTATACCTCCTTAGAGAAATTGGAGATTTATTTTTGCACACATACAAAATATATGTAAGCAGCTCTCGGACTGGTATCTGTAATACCTTCTCAAATATCTCATGTTTATCAAGGAGATTCTTCAGCTTCACTTCAGCCTTTCTACAATTTATGATGAAGATGTTGAGACATTGGAACATTTTCCCAGAGAAGTTGTCGATGTCCAATCATTGGAAGTGTTCCAGGTCAAGTTGGATGGGGCTTTGAGCAACCTGGTGTACTGAAAGATGTTTCTGGCCGTGATCAGATGACCTTTGAAGATCCTTTCCAGTGCAAACTATTCTGTGATTCTATGATGCTATGACAGTTGAAACTGACATCTAAGCCTTGTCTGTCTGACCTATAGACTTTTTTATGGTCATCTTTCTCCTGCCATTTTGTAAACTTATTCACTATGGTTGGCAGCTTGAAGAAGTAAACCTGTTCTTGTAAAAAAGCTTTGGCGGCTAGTAGAGAGTTATAGGGCTAAATCACTGTTGGCATAGAAGTTAATGTTCCACCTGGAAAGTTTCAAAGGTGTTTATTTTTTTAAATTATACATTTTTTTTCTTCATTTTGTGTACATCACCTACTCTTGGAAAAGTTGTTAAAAAAAGTTGTTAAAATGCGATCTAGTATGCTAGGAACCTTGTAGCATAGGCAGCCCAGCAGGAACAAGAATTTCTGATAAGAATTCACAGATGAATCAGAAAAGTAGGAATATTAGGATTTCTCAAGGCACGGATTACTACAATAGTGCTGGGGTGTACACTTACAACTGCTCGTGTTTCAAACTTGCTCTCTTTAACACTGTAATAAATATGTGTCACTACTGTCTACACAAATAATTTTATATTTAATACTGAAGAGAAAATTATGTTTTGGAATAAGCAATTGGATTTCACCTTTTTTTTTATCATCTATTGCCAATAGACTTAGGAACTGTTTTCCGTACATGCTACCAAACTCTGCATTGATTAACATTGATATAAATCCAATGTAGACATATATGTATGTATGTATGTGTGTATACATATATAAGACTACTTCATATCAAAGATTTTGCATATGGAAGATGTAAGTTACTATCTGGTTCACTCAATCTTCATTCTAATGACACCACAGGAGAAAGACAGAGGATGAAACAGGTAAAAAGAAAAGGACAGGGAGAGAGGAAGAAAGAAAAAAAGGATGGGAGGACAGGAGGGCAGAAAGAAAAGAGGGAGGGAAGAATCAGAAACTCTTTTTGTCTTCTCTGAATTGAATTGTGTTGATGACAGCTGAGAAAAAAATATTTACCAGAGTCTTTTACTTAATGGTGGTAAGTTTTCTGACTCAAATGAAATATTTGCAGTGGATGGATTATCAGGTCCCAGGGATGAGCAAAGTGTGATGGGGATAGAAAATACTATCAAAGACCATTGAAGGTCTTTGTAAGGTTTAGTTTTCTGAATTCAGATAAATTGTACTAATACAAAGTGGTTGAAACCACAAGGCCATTGCAATCATAATCATAAAATCTGTTGTTGAAATCTTCATATATTAGCATAATATATATGGCTATAATGTTGCAGTGAAGTTTATTGCCAGCATTACTGTTGTATTTTGGTATCTGTTTTGTAGCAGTCTTCCATGGTCAAAATTATGTTGCAACCCATTTAAGTAAGTTGAATATTAAATGTCAGCCTTTTCTTCAGTTTCTTCACTGGGTGTTTTACTCCTTTCACAGTGTTACCATATATGCGTACAGAAAAACATTTTCTTAACTTCAAATAATATATATAGGATACAGAGAAAATAAATATTATTCTAAAAAATTACTAAAATTATTAATAAAATGTGATCTCTGAAAAATATTTTCAAATTAGGTTGAAGTTCTTCAGAAGGTCTGCCCGTAGTCAAAGTGATAAATCTCTCTTGTCTACGGGAAGTACTTTCAGTTTCCTTCTTGGCAATCCTGATTATTCAGTGCACATCTGTTAGGGAGAAATATCTATGTGCAGGGCTAATGCAGAAAAGATTGTTCTACTAAAAAGCTTTTAATTTATTTGATGAAATTCTACATGAAATAGTGTATTAAGGTGTGTCTACTTCTTTTTTATCTTAATGAAGAAATAGATTCCAGGACACTCAGAAGCTTGCAGTTCTCATAAATGTGTTTCAAAAATTAACCAGTGGGGAACCTCTAAATTGAATCTTATAAACAGCATTTGAAATTACATTTTCAGACTGCTCAGCAACAAATTCTTTTAAATTGTTTATATTGACCTTGCTTTTCCAATAAAAAAATCCTGTTAAATTGTGTAATGTTTCCCTGAATAGAAAAGACTTAATTAGGCTCAATTTGCACAATCAGGGATCATAAACAGATTATAATTTGCAATGCAAAACTGTGGAGCATCATTAAGGTTACATTTGGTATGGTAGTTATAAGAAATTGTATTGAATAAATATCTGTAGCTTAAGGTCAAACAGTATTATAAAAATATAAATCTTAATCTGAAAATATAATTGGTTTTTTTCCTGGATATTACTGTCCACTGTAGAAAGGCTGAAGAGATGGAGCTAGTTCATGTATATATGACTGATATTTTAAACTGTTATTACATAATTATTTTGAAGAACCATACGATTGAAATCTTTTTTTGTGGCTTATTATATAGATTATTACAAGTCCCCTCAATCAGTCACTTTTGGTGGAAGCAAGGCTTAATGAGGAAAAAAAAATCATTTATTGTGAATCAAAGCTAACGTGAAATCCATTTTTCCTTTGGTAGCTTTTCCTGTTCTTTTACTTCATTTACTACTGTCAGATAAAAATGTTTTAAGCAGCATGAAAAAACATACTGAGAGAATGTCTCCTTTCTAATTATATTACATATATTTAAAATAGCCCTCCTAAACTATTTTTAATTGGAAACAGAATTCACAGATAAACAATTCTGTTATTATACTTCTTTGCTCATCAACTTTTTATAATGCTGCAAGGGAGAGGGAAGGGGAAAGTATGTATCATTGTCAAATACTTCTTCAAACATGAACATTGTACCAATAAAAATGACTAGAAAGTGACAGCACTTTGGCCTGAAACAAATATTGATATTGCTCTCATGTTCAAATCTGAATAATAGAAAATGCCTTGATGGTACACAGAATGATGATCATCAGTGAAGGTATCAAGAATATTAACAGAAGTGCTGATGCATGAAGGCGTATCCAGCAACTTACCTTAATTCTTTACGTCCTCATGTTTACTTTGAAGGAGCTCTTTTGAGATTAGACAAAAAAAAACACACAAAAAAATCTGAGTTTCCAATGGTTAGAGACTCCCTCTGGTGATCCGTTGTGTAAATGGAAATAATTGGGATCTTTATTCATGCTTTTCTGGATCTGTACCCAAAACAACCACCTTTTCCATTACTAACTAACATACTTGGCGAGTAAGGAAGAGAAAGACATCGTAATGAGATTTTGAGGAGTTGTTCTCTGAAATCTTTTGCCCTTCACCCATCAGAACTAAGAACTGGAGACAACAGGAAAACAAGATTGCTTGCATTATTGGAATAGGTTTTGCCATCACTATTGAAAGAGTTTTAGTTTCACTTTGAAAATACCTGAATATATATTCAACAAGATCTAAGTTTTGTCCAGTAAAATGCCAACTATTCAGAATGTAGAAGAGTATGCATTCAGCAAAAGCTGAAAAGTAAATGACAAAATCTTGGTTGCAGTTACGCCATGCTGTTTTAATGCAAAGTGTGATGGCTTCAGATGTGTTGTTTTCAATAATATGCATTCAATTCCAGAGAAGTACATTATATTTATTCATAGCAAAGTAGCAGATACTGCTGTATTGTGTTAGCTTGGAAGAATATATGTTGTGTGGAAATATGCATTGGATGTGCAAGTACTTCTGACTGGAGCTGAGAAATACATTTATTGATGTGAATGAAAACATACTGGCTTTGTCATAAAGTTACTGGTTTCTAAAAATATATAACCTATTAATATATAAAAATGTAATTCTATCAGTTGGAAGGTACTGTTATTGATTTCAGAAGCAATTGACAGTGTATTAGATTCAGCAAAATGACATTGATTTCAGTGGCTATTGCATGTATTTCCCTGAAATTTCCCTGAAAAATAAAACAAATTCAAATCCAACTTGAACGTTTTTAGTCTCAAAAACATTTCATAACCTTATGCAGATGAACCCTCTCAGTCTTTATTAAATTTTGAGGTTTGTTTTGGATTCTTTAATTTTTAGTTGTCTTTATATTCTAAATAAACTAACTAAATTTATATTTAGTTGTCTATATATAGACTTCCATTTCAGTAATTGATGAGCTGCTTTTTATTCACACCTCTTTGATTTCTGATTGATGCACTCTATTCACAGCTATGCCTTTGTTGAACTAAAACTGGTAGTGTTAGCTGTTAATGTTAACTGTTTTAAAGACTTATTTTTTCAAACTTTGCTTCAGAGAAGATTTGAAAAGTGGACCTTTATTTCCTATTACGTTTCCTATTATGTTCTTTATTGTTATTTGAGTATGGGGATGGCACTTCATTCCTTTTCTTTTCTGAGAGGTAAAAAAGTAGCTTTCATATGGATTGTCCTTTTTGATGCTTCACTAGAACCTGAATAAATATCCTCTTCCTTGGAAGCCAGCAGAATTCATACAGAAGTATTCCTATCCTATGTTTCAAATTTAATTTCTAAGGTTTTTTTTATAAGATATGGATTTTTTGTTTGCCTTTTTCCTAGTGGAATCTTCATCTCTTATGAAGGAATTCGTCACTAGAAAATTATGATAACTATAATAAAAAAAAAAATCGTACTCCTCCTACATATCTATGGTTCCATGGGGTTTCTATGACTATTTTATGAGTTGTCAATGCAAAAAAAATCATATTATAAGGGATTTTATCTTAAATAAGAATTTTCATAAAAATGTTTAGTTTGTTACATTTTAAAATATTTAGATAAAATATTTTGAATTTATTTTTTTAATGTAATCACATTTTTTTCCATCTTGCGTCCTGTTGCTAAACTAGTTTCTGTGATTTCCAATTTCCAAAGTTGCTAGATTTCAACTCCCAAAATATACTACTTGAAATCTTACCTCCTGATTCCTGTATGTACTCTGTCATTGACAGTTTATTTTACTTCCATGTCTTCTTTCCTTTCTAATGTTTCTTCACCCTTCTCCAAGATTCCTATTTAGCTACTTTGAGAACACTGTTAAAGCCAGAGAGGAAGCATTCTCCCATCCCTTGAAATGAACTGACACAGTTCTTGGACGAGAATCCTGACAAAAATAAATAGGACCACTCAGTTACACTGTATTTCATAGAATCATAGAATCATAGAATTTCCCAGGCCGGAAGGGACCTCCAAGGGTCATCTAGTCCGACCTCCCCGCAGTCAGCAGGGACGCCCCCAACTAGACCAGGTTGCCCAGGGCCTCGTCGAGCCTCTCCTTGAATATCTCCAGGGATGGGGCCTCAACCACCTCCCTGGGCAACCTGTTCCAGTGCTCCACCACCCTCACAGTAAAGAACCCCCTTCTAATCTCCAATCTAAATCTGTTCCCCTCCAGCTTGAAGCCATTTCCCCTCGTCCTGTCACTACAGGCCTTTCTAAACAGGCTCTCCCCAGCCTTCCTGTAGGCACCCTCTATGGTTAGAAATTCCTGCCAGTAAGTAAAACTCTCAAATATCATAGATTATCACTATTTTGAGCTTCAGTAGTGGATTTTATACATTTACCCTGAGCACCAGCAGAAATGGTTTATAAGCATCTGAGGCACTGCACAGTAAGCAGAGAAACTGAACAGCAGGCCTAGAAAGTAACATCAGTAGCATTTACTTAGATGATCTTGGAACTAAGATAATAATCTCAGTTTAGTCCTTTTTCTGGCAGATGGGAATCCTTGATTCACTGAGTATTGGTGTCAAGAGCTAAAAAATGAAAACTGAGCTTGTGCAATGAAGTAAAAAAACATCGATATGAAAACATGAATATTTCAGATTATATTTGTATAATTTAAAGGCGCTGTGCTAAGTATGTTTGAAGAAAGTTAAGGTAGAAGTTGCAGTGTGGTCCTGTTGCTAGCTTTCTTAGACATCTCATGTACAAATCTTAAAAACAGACTACACAGAGTTGAAAACTAGTGGAAGTAGAGTGGTTAAAACAAATAATTCTCTATGCTAGTTTCCGTATTTCAGATGACATTAAAAAAACCCCAACAACAAAGTGATATTCTTTGACCAAGAATTTTTTTGGTGCATTTCCATCAAGATAAAGTTACAGGAAATATAAAGAAAAAAACCCAAAAGAAAAAAAAAAAAGGAATGCAAAAGAATAACACTTAAATTTGCAGTAAAATTCACCTGAGAAACCTCTTCTGCACATTCTAGCTGTTCAAAGTATAAGTAGCATGCTGAGCTGTTCTTGATAGCCCAGTGAAAAACTAGTATTTATGAAGACAGAGGAAAACAAATCATTGAAGACCAAGGACCACTTTCATGTATATGTAACTAATATAATCAAAATAGAAATTAAAGTTACATTAAAAATTGTTATAGTAATGAAGTTACGAAATATATCATAATATGCACACAGGTACACATATCAAACATCTGGTAAAAACATCAGCTAGTTGTAGATTGTTCAGTTAAGTGTAAATATTTAAACAAGAAAAAGATGATGGCACAGGCAAGAGGCCAAGAGATGGGAAATTATTTTTCCTTACCATCAAATAGGGTTATAGTATAAATAATTTCAAGCTCTTCTCGAACTTTTAAATTGCTGTGATGTTCTGTTTTAAAAGAAAACAAGAAAATAGCTTGCTGCCCATAAGCAGTAGCACACTGGTGATGTTACATAGGGTGACAGAGTCAAGTTCTTCTGATTGCAATGTGGGACTTCAAAGTGAGACTATTTCTGTTAGATTTGTGTCAGAAGCTTTGACCTGTAGAGACACCTTTTGTTCCCCTTCTCCCAAAGACTATTTATATGAAATAGAGCAGTTCCAATGGGAAGGAGTGAAAGTTCATCACTTCCTGCTTAAAAAAGAAATAGGTGTCACTACAAGCAAGAACACTAAATTCAGGTATTACTTCTGAGTGAGGTAGGTATTCGATTCTGGATTTGACCTGAATTTATTAAGCACTGGGCTCCTGCTTTTGGTGAAAAATTGATGGAACTGAGATCCTTTCTTCAATTGAAATTATGATCAAATGAATATGTTCCCACAAAAAGAGTATTTTAGGGAAATCAGCATTTCCATCAGTGTGTGTGCAACAGAGTAATTTCCAAAAAAATCTGTTGAAGATAATAAAAACTCTGTAATGATATTTTCTGGTTAATTCATAAGGAATCAATCTTATAAGGGTACCTTCAAAGCTACTACAGTTCATCCTATCAGGTCACATTTCTTGCCTGTATTAGGGTTCTCTTTCTGTGGTTACTTGAAAACAGAATACTTTGGAATGATTATTTTTTAGTGTTTTTAGGAGGGCTTATGAAATATGGAATACAGTGTTTGGAAAACTGAACAGACTTCAACAAAATGAGAGAAATTTTGAAAAAAGAAGTCTCAGCTTAAAACCTAATCTTCAAAATAGGTGTATGTATGTGCTGTATGTATGGATTTAAAACCTTGATCTTAAGTTTTTCATCTGGAAAAATTTTGTCCTGATTCAAAAAAAAATCTGAAAACAACAACAAAAAAAAAAGCTTAACATGGTAAATATCGTGGTTTAACTTCAGGCGACAACAAAGAACCACACAGCTGCTCACTCACCCCTCCCACAGCTGTGGGAGTACAGTGGGGGGGTACAATCAGAAGAAAAAGGCAAAACTCATGGGCTGAGATAAATGCAGTTTAACAGAACAGCAAAGGAAAGAGGAAAACAAAGACAATGATACTGATAGAAGAATATACAGAACATGACTAATGTACTCGCCCGATGCTGAATGACTGAATACAGGAAGCCCCAGGCCGCTCCCAATCAGAGACTTCCTACCTCCTCCCCCAGCCAGCTCCCCAGGCTACAGACTGGGCATGGCATCACATGTACCCAATACTTGTGCCCCATTCCATCTCCTTGAAAATTAACCCTACCCCCGACAGTATGAGGACAGCAAAATAAGAACAACTGCTTGCAAGGGCCTATAGACTTGATTTGGTTTCAAAAGGGAGATAAAGTCCATGTGAAGAAAATATGTGTACCATATACATAAATAGCACACAATATAATACTATTTCTATTCCTGTTCTAATAACATATTCTTTAATAGATCCATTCTGTATTACTTAAGATATGTAGCAAGACAATGTCTGTCACTGACTGTTCATAAGTTTCTAAGACCGTTTTTATTTTATTTTTTGTGTGTGCGTCAGTTAGCATAAAATACTAATGAAGATAATAACTTTGATAAAATAGCTTTGCTAGTTTCACAAAGAGAATCCCCTGTTAGATTTTTGTAGAATGTTCAATACATTTTATTTTTTTAAGAACCAAATGAGGGTCTATATTTGTACATAAGAGCAATAATAATGATAATTAACAAATGAAGATAATAGCAACAGAAGCACGATGGGAACAGTCGAGTATTAAAATATTGTCACAACACTCCAGTTTTCTGAACTCTGGAGAGGAGTGTGAAGGTTTGCTACAGTCACATAATGAACCCCAGAGTCATACTTGAAGATTGAAAATTTCCCTTCTGGGAGAAAAAAAAAAAAAACAGTGGTAGGTAAGTATTCAACGTATACACATACACACTGTACCCTAAAAGATATGGAAAAGACCATGTGAGTAAGCATGTTCTGAGGGTCTGCTAGCATGGAAATTTTTGTCGTTGCATAGCAATTCTGTGAATCAATTACAGATTGTGATCTGTGATCGATTACAAAAATTTGAGATTGTGCATTGTTAACAAGCTGCCTTCATTATGAGTCACAGATGATTTGTGGCACATTTTCTTCACTGTAAGAAAATACATGGTCCAGCAACTTCTGAGCAATCTGTGGAATGTAAATTAAAAAAAAAAAACATGCTGGTCTGGGGAAAGTTTCCATTAGTTATGTAGGAGTTTCACAACCATAAAGGCTACCTTTCAAGGAGTCAGCAAATCTAAAGAGATTGAAATTCACTGCCCTAAATCTGTGTTTCAGGAGATGAGTGGTTTGTGGTAAAAGGTATGTAGTGAAATATAGAAATGTTTTTGATTAAAAGACCAGGATGTCCCCTGTATGTGTATGTATTCCTAAGTGGTAAAGCTGTGATTTCATCAGTTCTTGTTCTTTTCACAGTAAAGCATGTTCCTACATACAAGGAGGTTATACTATGCTGAGCTAAAATATCTTTATACAGTTAAAACAACATCCTCATAAACATGCAGCAGTATAAGAAACTTGTCTTAAAAGTAAGACCATTTCAGATTTCCAGAGTAGTTTCTACATAAAACCTGATGACAACCACAACAAAAACAGCAAAAAAAAAAAAAAAAAAAAAACGGAAATGTAGAAATGTTTATGAATAAGGAAAGACCCCTCTCAAGTAAAAAAAAAAAAAAAAAAAAAAAAATCTGTGTAGAAAATAACACTGGGGAAGAAAATCAGGCAGGCAGTGAAGCTTTCAGAAAAAAAAAAAAAACAACAAAACAGAACAGCAAAGGACTACATTCAAAATAAACAAAATCCCTGTTTTTGTTAAAAGCAGGGTGGTAGCTCACCATCTGCTTTATATTTTTTTAATAGCTGGGTTTTATTCCATTGTATTTTGGATTGAGTAGGTAATGACTTGTATTTTGACTTCACTTCTTTCCACATTACTTCTTCCCTTTCTGCACCACTTCCCATTACAAAACTGAAAACTAAAAGATACACAGATATATATATATATCAAAAACATTTTCTGTTGCCTAATAGTGAGCAGACTGAAATGTTCATAATGCAGCTGCCCTGGAAGCTTATTCCAGCTTCATTCTTTGCCTGGAAGACACCTGTTCAGTAATTATATGACCAGCAGCACATTAGCCACATTGTCTGCTGGATTGCAGGTGTTTGAATCTATAGGGAGAAGGTCATTACATTACTATTTCTCTCCATCTGGCCCTAAGAAAACAAAGTGTGTATGGGCCACTGAGACTGCTCACTTCAGAGGATGTCTCTTTGTCCGTTTATCATCAAACAGCACATGCCACACTTCCTGAATTTCTAAGGTGCCAGCCATTATGAATTTTATTTTGTGAGGCTTATTAAAAATAGTACTGCCCCAAGAAAATTGATTTACTCCTAAGTGTGCATACAGACGAACTCATGTACCTCCAAATTCCTCTGTGTGCATTCCATTTGTTTCCGTGTTTTACTGTAACACACAGTTCCGTACTGTAACACACAGTACTGTAACACACAGCGAGTTCTGATTAATGGGATGAAATCCAGTTGGCGACTGGTCACCAGTGGTGACCCTCAGGGTTCAGTTTTGGGGCCAGTCTTGTTTAAGATCTTTATCGATGATCTGGATGAGGGGATTGAGTGCACCTTCAGTAAGTTTGCAGATGACACCAAACTAGATGGGAGTGTTGGTCTTCTTGAGGGTTGGAAGGCTCTACAGAGGGACCTGGACAGACTGGATCAATAGGCCAAGGCTAATGGGATGAGGTTTAATAAGGCCAAGTGCCGGGTCTTGCATTTTGGTCACAACAATCCCAGGCAACTCTACAGGCTTGGGGAAGACTGGCTGGAAAGCTGCCCAGCAGAAAAGGACCTGGGGGTGTTGGTGGACACACCCAGCTGAACATGAACCAGCAGTGTGCCCAGGTGGCCAAGAAGGCCAACGGCATCCTGGCATCCTGTATCAGGAATTGCGTGGCCAGCAGGAGTAGGGAGTCATCGTGCCTCTGTACTCAGCACTAGTGAGGCCTCACTTCAAGTACTGTGTTCAGTTTTGGGCCCCTCACTACAGGAAGGACATTGAAGTGCTGGGGTGTGTCCAGAGGAGAACCACCAAGCTGATGAGGGGTCTAGAGAACAAGTCATATGAGGGAACTGGGCTTAGTTTGGAGAAGAGGAAGCTGAGGGGAGACTTCATTGGCCTCTACAACTACCTGAAAGGAGGTTGTAGAGAGGAGTGTGTTGGCCTCTTCTCTTGCCCTCAGGGTTCAGTTTTGGGGCCAGTCTTGTTTAAGATCTTTATCGATGATCTGGATGAGGGGATTGAGTGCACCTTCAGTAAGTTTGCAGATGACACCAAACTAGATGGGAGTGTTGGTCTTCTTGAGGGTTGGAAGGCTCTACAGAGGGACCTGGACAGACTGGATCAATAGGCCAAGGCTAATGGGATGAGGTTTAATAAGGCCAAGTGCCGGGTCTTGCATTTTGGTCACAACAATCCCAGGCAACTCTACAGGCTTGGGGAAGACTGGCTGGAAAGCTGCCCAGCAGAAAAGGACCTGGGGGTGTTGGTGGACACACCCAGCTGAACATGAACCAGCAGTGTGCCCAGGTGGCCAAGAAGGCCAACGGCATCCTGGCATCCTGTATCAGGAATTGCGTGGCCAGCAGGAGTAGGGAGTCATCGTGCCTCTGTACTCAGCACTAGTGAGGCCTCACTTCAAGTACTGTGTTCAGTTTTGGGCCCCTCACTACAGGAAGGACATTGAAGTGCTGGGGTGTGTCCAGAGGAGAACCACCAAGCTGATGAGGGGTCTAGAGAACAAGTCATATGAGGGAACTGGGCTTAGTTTGGAGAAGAGGAAGCTGAGGGGAGACTTCATTGGCCTCTACAACTACCTGAAAGGAGGTTGTAGAGAGGAGTGTGTTGGCCTCTTCTCTTGAGGGAATAGAATCATAGAATCATTCAGGTTGGAAGAGACCCTTGGGATCATCGAGTCCAACCATCTACCCTACTCTACAAAGTCCTCCCCTACACCATATCCCTCAGTACCGCATCTAAATGTCCATCCAGGGATGGTGACTCAACCCCCTCCCTGGGCAGCCTATTCCAATGCCTAACTACTCTTTCTGTGAAAAATTCCTTCCTAATGTTCAGTCTAAACCCACCCTGTTGGAGCTTGAAGCCGTTCCCTCTTGTTCTGTCGTTAATTACCTGTGAGAAGAGACCAGCACCAACATCTCTACAGTGTCCTTTCAAGTAGTTGTGGAGAGTGATGAGGTCTCCCCTCCGCCTCCTCTTCCTCAAACTAAACAATCCCAGCTTCTTCAACTGCTCCTCATATGATTTGTTTTCCAGGCCCTTCACCAGCTTCGTTGTCATCCTCTGCACTCGCTCCAGCACCTCGATATCTCTCTTGGATTGAGGTGCCCAGAACTGGACACAATACTGGAGGTGTGGCCTCACCAGTGCTGAGTACAGGGGCATAATCACCTCCCTACTTCTGCTGGTCACACTATTTTTGATACAAGCCAGGATGCCATTGGCTTTCTTGGCCACCTGGGCACACTGCCGGCTCATATTCAGTTGCTTGTCAATTAGAACTCCCAGATCTCTTTCTGCCAGGCAGCTTTCCAGCCACACTTCCCCAAGCCTGTGTTGCTGCATGGGGTTATTGTGGCCCAAGTGCAGAACCTGGCACTTGGCCTTGTTGAAACTCATGTCATTGATATTGGCCCAGTGATCCAATCTATCTAGGTCCCTCTGTAGGGCTTCCCTATCCTCCTGGAGATCAACACTCCTGCTTAACTTGGTGTCATCTGCGAACTTGCTGATGATACACGCTATGTCGTTATCGAAATCATCGATAAAGGTGTTAAACAGAAATGGTCCCAACACTGAGTACTGAGGCACACCACTTGTGACCAGCCGCCAGCTGGATTTGAATCCATTCAACACCACTCTTTGGGACCTTCCAGTCAGCCAGTGCTTGATCGTATTATGGTCCCAACACTGAGTACTGAGGCACACCACTTGTGACCAGCCGCCAGCTGGATTTGAATCCATTCAACACCACTCTTTGGGACCTTCCAGTCAGCCAGTGCTTGATCGTATTCTCGTCCAGGCCATGTGAAGCCAGTTTTTCCACCAGATTTGTATGGGGGACAGTGTCAAATGCTTTTTGAAATCCAGGTATACAATATCAACAGCCTTTCCCTCATTCAATAATCTGGTTATCTTGTCATAGAAGGAGATGATGTTCATCTGGCAGGACCTGCCTTCCGTAAACCCATGCTGACTAGGCCTGATCCCCTGGTTGCCCATTATATGGCTTGTGATGGCACTCAAGATGACCTGCTCCATGACCTTCCCTGGTATCGAGATCAGGCTGACAGGTCTATAATTTCCTGGATCCTCCTTTTTGCCTTTCTAGTAGATGGGTGTTACATTGGCCACCCTCCACTCTACTGGGACATCCCCAGTTAGCCATGACTTCATGTAAATAATGGAAAGCGATTTGGCGAGCACGTCTGCCAACTCTTTCAGCACTCCTGGGTGTAACCCATCCGGTCTCTCACTACAGGAAGGACATTGAAGTGCTGGGGTGTGTCCAGAGGAGAAGCCTTTCCCTCATTCAATAATCTGGTTATCTTGTCATAGAAGGAGATGATGTTCATCTGGCAGGACCTGCCTTCCGTAAACCCATGCTGACTAGGCCTGATCCCCTGGTTGCCCATTATATGGCTTGTGATGGCACTCAAGATGACCTGCTCCATGACCTTCCCTGGTATCGAGATCAGGCTGACAGGTCTATAATTTCCTGGATCCTCCTTTTTGCCTTTCTAGTAGATGGGTGTTACATTGGCCACCCTCCACTCTACTGGGACATCCCCAGTTAGCCATGACTTCATGTAAATAATGGAAAGCGATTTGGCGAGCACGTCTGCCAACTCTTTCAGCACTCCTGGGTGTAACCCATCCGGTCTCATAGACTTGTGTGCATCCAAGTGGCATAGCAGGTCACTGATCTCTTCCTCTTTGATAGTGATGCTCTCATTCTGCTTCCCCTCCCTGTCTTCTAGCTCATGAGGCTGGGTGTCCAGGGAACAGCTAGTTCCACTGCTAAAGACTGATGCGAAGTAGGCGTTGAGCACCTCAGCCTTTTCCTCATCCTTTATGACTATGTTTCCCTCTGAGTCCAATAAAGGAGGGAGATTTTCCCTAATCCTCCTTTTGTTGTTAATGAATTTATAGAAACATTTTTTATTGTCCTTAACAGCTGCAGCTAGTTTGAGCTCTAGCTGCACTTTGGCTCTCCCTATTTGCTCCCTACATAGCTTTGCTACATCTTTAAAGTCTTCCAAAGGTTGTAGACTCTCTTTTTGTTTTTGAGATCCAGCAAGAGATCCCTGTTAAGCCAGGCTGGTCTCTTACCCCGCTTACTTGTTTTTCGGCACATGGGAACAGCCTGCTCCTGTGCCTTTAAGACTTCTTTTTTTGAAGTACATCCATCCTTCATGGGCTCCTGTATCCTTAAGGGCATCCTCCCAAGGGATTTTGTTTAGCAGTGCTCTGAACAGATTAAAGTTTGCCCTCCAGAAGTCTAAGGTGGCAGTTTTGGTAACCCTTCTCCTTGTTTCTCCGAGGATAGAGAACTCAATCATCTCATGATCACAATCATCTCATGAATAATGACAGGACCAGAGGAAATGGTCTGAAGCTGCGGCAGGGGAGGGTTAGATTAAATATTAGGAAGAATTTCTTTACGGAGAGGGTGGTCAGGCACTTGGAACAGCCTGTCCAGGGAGGAGGTGGAGTCACCATCTGTGGAGGCATTTAAGAAAAGTGTAGACATAGCTCTTCAGGGCATGCTCTAGTGCCCAAGATTATTGATTTGTGGGTGGGTGTGATGTGGTGGGGTGTTGTGGTTTTTATTTTGTTGGTTTTGTTGGTTTTGGTTTTGGTTTTTTGGGTTTTTTGAGGTTGGACTCGATGATCTCGGAGGTCCTTTCCAATCATGGTGATTCTATGATTCTGTGATTATGTATCTTTGTTGAATTCACTAGTTTGTGATACAAATTGATTAAACAGGTAAAAACAGAGGATACATGTTTAACTTTGACAAACCATGTTAGCGTGGCATTGTTTCTATAAATTCACTGAGGGATAGTCATTAAGGAGGAAGGAAAACTACTGAAGCCACAGCTTTCTTGCAGCAGCAGAGGGCACAGACTCCACTAAGTGATGAAGGGAAGATGTTTAATGTTTTATTCTTACAGCATATATAGTTTCTCTCTTTTCACATGAGCTGTGCTCTCTACACAGATAGGTTGTGGGGCCTGTCCACACGCCGTTGTGAGCAATACAATTGGCTACTTCTAAGTGTTCATGCGCCTATGCTAATTAGTCATTGTTATTTGTTTTATTATTTTGTTATCTATTTGCTAGCTTGGTATCTATATTGTTGCCTTCATACACGCCGTTGTGAGCAATACAATTGGCTACTTCTAAGTGTTCATGCGCCTATGCTAATTAGTCATTGTTATTTGTTTTATTATTTTGTTATCTATTTGCTAGCTTGGTATCTATATTGTTGCCTTCATATTACCATACAAGGACATTGTTTACTGTTCTCAAGGCTTCCTTCCCATTACTGCAAGAACACCTGCCGAGCTCTTGCTCAGCAGTGCGTCTCCACAATTCCTCACTCCTCACACTTTCTTACTGGAAATCTGTTGTCAGCTTGCCACTGGGTAATCCAGCAGTGAGTCTGAAAGCTTTTTATTATGCTTACAACTGCCCAAGCGTCTCCCACTATTTCTATGCAAATCCAGATATGCAACTAAGCAGACTGCTATAGCTATGCCTTGTGTTTACAGGATGGAGAAAATTTCCTATAGGAAGAAGTTGAACAGACTCAATTTACAAGTAGGTAGTGGATTTTAATGAGTTATCTCGGCTGAAAACCAGATTAATGTTTTTGACCCTTTAGATAGAAAGATATTTGAGCAATTTGTAAAGATGTAGGAGGGTTTATATTGAAAATCAATGTATTTATAGATATTGCTATATGGCGTATTTGGCTACAAGAGACAGAGTCTCAAACCGAATGATCCAAAACATCCTTTACAGTCCTTTCTCTTTACAGCATCAGTGAAACAAAGGAGAATCATTTCACCATACTGCTGCTCTCAAAGGGACAATTTTGGCCTACAGGTCCTAATTTTCTATTATCACTGATTCCACAGAACTACAGAACGGTTGAAGTTGGAAAGGACCTCTGGAGTTCATTGTGTCAAACTCTACTGCTCAAGCAGGACCACCTAGAACAGACTGCCTGGGTCCATTTCCAGACCACTTTTGAATAATTTGGAGGATGAAAACTCTACAGCATCTCTGGGAATTCTGTCAGCCTCACAGTAAAAAAAGCATTTCCTTATGTTCAAACAGAACCTCCCATATTTCCTTTTGTGCCCATTGCCTCTTGTACTGCCATAGATGATAGTGACTGTTGGAACACCAAACATTAGTAACAACAAATGAATCAGGGGAAATTTTGTGGAGAATATTTTTTCTGTGTAAAGCTACTTGCAAAACATTTCTCCTTCTTCCTTTTTGTATCTCTATGGAGATGATTTTACAAGTATATGCATAAAATTAGAAGTTCTTTTCTTGGATATAAGTGTTAAAATGTAAATTTAGCTATGGAAAAAAAATTTGCTCTTCATATGTGTAATGGTTTAACCCCAGTAGGCAACAAAGCACCACACAGCTGCTCACTTGCTTTCCTCAAAGGGATGGAGCAGAGAATTGGAAGAGGAAAATTGAGAAAACTCATGAGTTGAGATTTGTGGTTGGACTCGATGATCTCTGAGGTCCCTTCCAACCACTACAATTCTGTGATTCTGTGAAAGACAGTTTAACAGGTAAAGCAAAAGCTGCATACATAAGCAAAGCAAAATAAGGAATTCATTCATTTCTTCTCATCAGCAGGCAGGTCTTCACCCATTTCCAGGAAAGCAGGGTTCCGTCACGTGCAACGGTTACTTGGGAAGACAAACACCGTAACCCTAAACTTCCCTCCTTCCTCTCTCTTTCCCCCAGTGTTATTGCTGAGCGTGATGTCATACGGTATGGAATATGCCTTTGGCCAGTTTGGGTCAGCTGTCCTGGCTGTGTCACCTCCCAACTGTTTTGCACCCCCAACATACTTGCTGGTGGGGCAGCATGAGAAGGAGAAAAGATCCTAATGACATGCAAGGCCTGGTCAGCTATAACTAAATCATCTTTGTGTTAACAATGCTTTTTGTCAGAAATCCAAAATGTGACACCATACAACCTACTACGAAGAAAATTATCCCAGCCAAAACCAGAAACCAGTACAATATGCTTCAATAAAACAAAACTTTCAACTGGGCAATGAAACCCAGAAACCTCTTATCAAAATTTTTTCTATTACTTTTCTTTTACAATTGCAACAGACAAGATTGGATGTGGTGAGTTACAGCCATCGGTGAGTCCCTGCTGTGTGGAATGGAAACACTAGTTTGCAGACTGGACCCTCTTTTCAGGGAAGTTTGCCACCTCTCTTGGGCACAAATTTATGATGTTACCACATGACTGAAGAACGTAGTACAACTTTCTGACTACTATCTGTTCCTGCTCTTTCATGTGGGTACTTATGATGTCACAACAAAAAACCTGAGGTGAATCAAAGGAGATTTCAGACCCCTGGGAAGAATGTTAAAAAACGTGGGAGCACAGGTAGCGCTTTCCTCAATCCTCCCAGGAATGGGAGGAAACTTCGGAAGAAACAGGAGAGCCCAGGATATGAATATTTGGCTCCAGGAGTGGTGCTTCTGACAAAACTTTGTGTTTTCAAATGATGGAAGAACCTTCAAGACACAATGTCCTGATAGGGGAAAAGTGTATTTGGGCATTAGCTGGCAGGACTGATCAAGGGAGCTTTAAACTAGAATCGATGAAGGAAAGGGATACCACCAAGTTTGCAGTAAGTAAGCCAAGGGTTGGCATGGCATTGCCTGTGTGTGGCAATGGTAGTGGAAAGATTTACACTGCTCCAGGGAGTGTGGAATGCTCAGGAGCGTATCTGAAATGCCTGTATACCAATGCACACAGTATGAGGAAAAAAAATGGGATTACCTTTAAGTCCTGGTCAGCTCCCAGAGCTACAATATCATTGGTATTAGTGAGACCTGGTGGAATGAATTACGCAACTGCAGTGCTGGGATGGAGGAATACAAGTTCTTTAGGAGTGATAGGCATGGCAGGCGAGGTGGAGGTGTCACACTATAAGTAAAGGAGAAGCTTGATTGTACAGCCCTTACAGTTAGTGATGATGTGGTTGAGAGCCTCTGAGTGAGGATTAAGGGGATGAAAAACAGAGTAGATGTTATACTGCGTTATCCCAGTTATCCAGCAAGGGTAAAAGTACTCATGAGTTACTTTATAGGCTATAAGGAGAAATATCTGGATTGGTAGCCCTTGTCCTTACGGGAGATTTCAACTTCATAGACATCAACTGGGAATAGCATAATGATGTGATAAGCATGTCTTGGAAATTCTTGAAGTTTGTAGGAGATAACTCCGGAGGTTGTAGAGAGGAGTGTGTTGGCCTCTTCTCTTGAGGGAATAGAATCATAGAATCATTCAGGTTGGAAGAGACCCTTGGGATCATCGAGTCCAACCATCTACCCTACTCTACAAAGTCCTCCCCTACACCATATCCCTCAGTACCGCATCTAAATGTCCATCCAGGGATGGTGACTCAACCACCTCCCTGGGCAGCCTATTCCAAAGCCTAACTACTCTTTCTGTGAAAAATTCCTTCCTAATGTTCAGTCTAAACCCACCCTGTTGGAGCTTGAAGCCGTTCCCTCTTGTTCTGTCGTTAATTACCTGTGAGAAGAGACCAGCACCAACATCTCTACAGTGTCCTTTCAAGTAGTTGTGGAGAGTGATGAGGTCTCCCCTCCGCCTCCTCTTCCTCAAACTAAACAATCCCAGCTTCTTCAACTGCTCCTCATATGATTTGTTTTCCAGGCCCTTCACCAGCTTCGTTGTCATCCTCTGCACTCGCTCCAGCACCTCGATATCTCTCTTGGATTGAGGTGCCCAGAACTGGACACAATACTGGAGGTGTGGCCTCACCAGTGCTGAGTACAGGGGCATAATCACCTCCCTACTTCTGCTGGTCACACTATTTTTGATACAAGCCAGGATGCCATTGGCTTTCTTGGCCACCTGGGCACACTGCCGGCTCATATTCAGTTGCTTGTCAATTAGAACTCCCAGATCTCTTTCTGCCAGGCAGCTTTCCAGCCACACTTCCCCAAGCCTGTGTTGCTGCATGGGGTTATTGTGGCCCAAGTGCAGAACCTGGCACTTGGCCTTGTTGAAACTCATGTCATTGATATTGGCCCAGTGATCCAATCTATCTAGGTCCCTCTGTAGGGCTTCCCTATCCTCCTGGAGATCAACACTCCTGCTTAACTTGGTGTCATCTGCGAACTTGCTGATGATACACGCTATGTCGTTATCGAAATCATCGATAAAGGTGTTAAACAGAAATGGTCCCAACACTGAGTACTGAGGCACACCACTTGTGACCAGCCGCCAGCTGGATTTGAATCCATTCAACACCACTCTTTGGGACCTTCCAGTCAGCCAGTGCTTGATCGTATTCTCGTCCAGGCCATGTGAAGCCAGTTTTTCCACCAGATTTGTATGGGGGACAGTGTCAAATGCTTTTTGAAATCCAGGTATACAATATCAACAGCCTTTCCCTCATTCAATAATCTGGTTATCTTGTCATAGAAGGAGATGATGTTCATCTGGCAGGACCTGCCTTCCGTAAACCCATGCTGACTAGGCCTGATCCCCTGGTTGCCCATTATATGGCTTGTGATGGCACTCAAGATGACCTGCTCCATGACCTTCCCTGGTATCGAGATCAGGCTGACAGGTCTATAATTTCCTGGATCCTCCTTTTTGCCTTTCTAGTAGATGGGTGTTACATTGGCCACCCTCCACTCTACTGGGACATCCCCAGTTAGCCATGACTTCATGTAAATAATGGAAAGCGATTTGGCGAGCACGTCTGCCAACTCTTTCAGCACTCCTGGGTGTAACCCATCCGGTCTCATAGACTTGTGTGCATCCAAGTGGCATAGCAGGTCACTGATCTCTTCCTCTTTGATAGTGATGCTCTCATTCTGCTTCCCCTCCCTGTCTTCTAGCTCATGAGGCTGGGTGTCCAGGGAACAGCTAGTTCCACTGCTAAAGACTGATGCGAAGTAGGCGTTGAGCACCTCAGCCTTTTCCTCATCCTTTATGACTATGTTTCCCTCTGAGTCCAATAAAGGAGGGAGATTTTCCCTAATCCTCCTTTTGTTGTTAATGAATTTATAGAAACATTTTTTATTGTCCTTAACAGCTGCAGCTAGTTTGAGCTCTAGCTGCACTTTGGCTCTCCCTATTTGCTCCCTACATAGCTTTGCTACATCTTTAAAGTCTTCCAAAGGTTGTAGACTCTCTTTTTGTTTTTGAGATCCAGCAAGAGATCCCTGTTAAGCCAGGCTGGTCTCTTACCCCGCTTACTTGTTTTTCGGCACATGGGAACAGCCTGCTCCTGTGCCTTTAAGACTTCTTTTTTTGAAGTACATCCATCCTTCATGGGCTCCTGTATCCTTAAGGGCATCCTCCCAAGGGATTTTGTTTAGCAGTGCTCTGAACAGATTAAAGTTTGCCCTCCAGAAGTCTAAGGTGGCAGTTTTGGTAACCCTTCTCCTTGTTTCTCCGAGGATAGAGAACTCAATCATCTCATGATCACAATCATCTCATGAATAATGACAGGACCAGAGGAAATGGTCTGAAGCTGCGGCAGGGGAGGGTTAGATTAAATATTAGGAAGAATTTCTTTACGGAGAGGGTGGTCAGGCACTTGGAACAGCCTGTCCAGGGAGGAGGTGGAGTCACCATCTGTGGAGGCATTTAAGAAAAGTGTAGACATAGCTCTTCAGGGCATGCTCTAGTGCCCAAGATTATTGATTTGTGGGTGGGTGTGATGTGGTGGGGTGTTGTGGTTTTTATTTTGTTGGTTTTGTTGGTTTTGGTTTTGGTTTTTTGGGTTTTTTGAGGTTGGACTCGATGATCTCGGAGGTCCTTTCCAATCATGGTGATTCTATGATTCTGTGATTATGTATCTTTGTTGAATTCACTAGTTTGTGATACAAATTGATTAAACAGGTAAAAACAGAGGATACATGTTTAACTTTGACAAACCATGTTAGCGTGGCATTGTTTCTATAAATTCACTGAGGGATAGTCATTAAGGAGGAAGGAAAACTACTGAAGCCACAGCTTTCTTGCAGCAGCAGAGGGCACAGACTCCACTAAGTGATGAAGGGAAGATGTTTAATGTTTTATTCTTACAGCATATATAGTTTCTCTCTTTTCACATGAGCTGTGCTCTCTACACAGATAGGTTGTGGGGCCTGTCCACACGCCGTTGTGAGCAATACAATTGGCTACTTCTAAGTGTTCATGCGCCTATGCTAATTAGTCATTGTTATTTGTTTTATTATTTTGTTATCTATTTGCTAGCTTGGTATCTATATTGTTGCCTTCATATTACCATACAAGGACATTGTTTACTGTTCTCAAGGCTTCCTTCCCATTACTGCAAGAACACCTGCCGAGCTCTTGCTCAGCAGTGCGTCTCCACAATTCCTCACTCCTCACACTTTCTTACTGGAAATCTGTTGTCAGCTTGCCACTGGGTAATCCAGCAGTGAGTCTGAAAGCTTTTTATTATGCTTACAACTGCCCAAGCGTCTCCCACTATTTCTATGCAAATCCAGATATGCAACTAAGCAGACTGCTATAGCTATGCCTTGTGTTTACAGGATGGAGAAAATTTCCTATAGGAAGAAGTTGAACAGACTCAATTTACAAGTAGGTAGTGGATTTTAATGAGTTATCTCGGCTGAAAACCAGATTAATGTTTTTGACCCTTTAGATAGAAAGATATTTGAGCAATTTGTAAAGATGTAGGAGGGTTTATATTGAAAATCAATGTATTTATAGATATTGCTATATGGCGTATTTGGCTACAAGAGACAGAGTCTCAAACCGAATGATCCAAAACATCCTTTACAGTCCTTTCTCTTTACAGCATCAGTGAAACAAAGGAGAATCATTTCACCATACTGCTGCTCTCAAAGGGACAATTTTGGCCTACAGGTCCTAATTTTCTATTATCACTGATTCCACAGAACTACAGAACGGTTGAAGTTGGAAAGGACCTCTGGAGTTCATTGTGTCAAACTCTACTGCTCAAGCAGGACCACCTAGAACAGACTGCCTGGGTCCATTTCCAGACCACTTTTGAATAATTTGGAGGATGAAAACTCTACAGCATCTCTGGGAATTCTGTCAGCCTCACAGTAAAAAAAGCATTTCCTTATGTTCAAACAGAACCTCCCATATTTCCTTTTGTGCCCATTGCCTCTTGTACTGCCATAGATGATAGTGACTGTTGGAACACCAAACATTAGTAACAACAAATGAATCAGGGGAAATTTTGTGGAGAATATTTTTTCTGTGTAAAGCTACTTGCAAAACATTTCTCCTTCTTCCTTTTTGTATCTCTATGGAGATGATTTTACAAGTATATGCATAAAATTAGAAGTTCTTTTCTTGGATATAAGTGTTAAAATGTAAATTTAGCTATGGAAAAAAAATTTGCTCTTCATATGTGTAATGGTTTAACCCCAGTAGGCAACAAAGCACCACACAGCTGCTCACTTGCTTTCCTCAAAGGGATGGAGCAGAGAATTGGAAGAGGAAAATTGAGAAAACTCATGAGTTGAGATTTGTGGTTGGACTCGATGATCTCTGAGGTCCCTTCCAACCACTACAATTCTGTGATTCTGTGAAAGACAGTTTAACAGGTAAAGCAAAAGCTGCATACATAAGCAAAGCAAAATAAGGAATTCATTCATTTCTTCTCATCAGCAGGCAGGTCTTCACCCATTTCCAGGAAAGCAGGGTTCCGTCACGTGCAACGGTTACTTGGGAAGACAAACACCGTAACCCTAAACTTCCCTCCTTCCTCTCTCTTTCCCCCAGTGTTATTGCTGAGCGTGATGTCATACGGTATAGAATATGCCTTTGGCCAGTTTGGGTCAGCTGTCCTGGCTGTGTCACCTCCCAACTGTTTTGCACCCCCAACATACTTGCTGGTGGGGCAGCATGAGAAGGAGAAAAGATCCTAATGACATGCAAGGCCTGGTCAGCTATAACTAAATCATCTTTGTGTTAACAATGCTTTTTGTCAGAAATCCAAAATGTGACACCATACAACCTACTACGAAGAAAATTATCCCAGCCAAAACCAGAAACCAGTACAATATGCTTCAATAAAACAAAACTTTCAACTGGGCAATGAAACCCAGAAACCTCTTATCAAAATTTTTTCTATTACTTTTCTTTTACAATTGCAACAGACAAGATTGGATGTGGTGAGTTACAGCCATCGGTGAGTCCCTGCTGTGTGGAATGGAAACACTAGTTTGCAGACTGGACCCTCTTTTCAGGGAAGTTTGCCACCTCTCTTGGGCACAAATTTATGATGTTACCACATGACTGAAGAACGTAGTACAACTTTCTGACTACTATCTGTTCCTGCTCTTTCATGTGGGTACTTATGATGTCACAACAAAAAACCTGAGGTGAATCAAAGGAGATTTCAGACCCCTGGGAAGAATGTTAAAAAACGTGGGAGCACAGGTAGCGCTTTCCTCAATCCTCCCAGGAATGGGAGGAAACTTCGGAAGAAACAGGAGAGCCCAGGATATGAATATTTGGCTCCAGGAGTGGTGCTTCTGACAAAACTTTGTGTTTTCAAATGATGGAAGAACCTTCAAGACACAATGTCCTGATAGGGGAAAAGTGTATTTGGGCATTAGCTGGCAGGACTGATCAAGGGAGCTTTAAACTAGAATCGATGAAGGAAAGGGATACCACCAAGTTTGCAGTAAGTAAGCCAAGGGTTGGCATGGCATTGCCTGTGTGTGGCAATGGTAGTGGAAAGATTTACACTGCTCCAGGGAGTGTGGAATGCTCAGGAGCGTATCTGAAATGCCTGTATACCAATGCACACAGTATGAGGAAAAAAAATGGGATTACCTTTAAGTCCTGGTCAGCTCCCAGAGCTACAATATCATTGGTATTAGTGAGACCTGGTGGAATGAATTACGCAACTGCAGTGCTGGGATGGAGGAATACAAGTTCTTTAGGAGTGATAGGCATGGCAGGCGAGGTGGAGGTGTCACACTATAAGTAAAGGAGAAGCTTGATTGTACAGCCCTTACAGTTAGTGATGATGTGGTTGAGAGCCTCTGAGTGAGGATTAAGGGGATGAAAAACAGAGTAGATGTTATACTGCGTTATCCCAGTTATCCAGCAAGGGTAAAAGTACTCATGAGTTACTTTATAGGCTATAAGGAGAAATATCTGGATTGGTAGCCCTTGTCCTTACGGGAGATTTCAACTTCATAGACATCAACTGGGAATAGCATAATGATGTGATAAGCATGTCTTGGAAATTCTTGAAGTTTGTAGGAGATAACTCCTTGTCACAAGTACTCAGTGAGCCAGCTAGGAAAGGTGCCCTCCTAGACTTGTTATTTGTAAACAGAAAGAAACTCACAGGAGATGTGATGGAAGGTGTCTGTCTTGGCCACAGTGATCATGAAATGGTTGAGTTTAAAATTTTTGGTTTGATGGAAAAAAGGTCAACAGAGATGCAACCCCAGACTTAGGTTTAGACTGGAAATTAGGAAGCACTTTTTACCAAGGGGGTGGTCAAACACTGCAACTGGCGTCTTAGAGAGGTGGTTGATGCCTCATGTCTGTCAGTGCTTAAGAGGCATTTGGTCAATGCCCTTAGTAACATATTTAAATCTTTTGTCAGCCTTGACTTACTCAGGCAGTTGAACAGATGATCATTGTAAGTCCCTTCCAACTGAAATTGTCTATCCTATTCTATTTAATAGAAAAGCCTTAGCTTTTTCCTCTTTTCTTTTTTTTTTGTTTCTTTTTTTCTTCTTTTTTCTTTCTTTTTTATTGCTTTTTCTTTTTTCTTGTTTAATTTTATTATCTTTTATTACCTTTTATCATTGTATCTTTGCTAGATTAGTATCAAGGTGTTATATAGACCAATTGGGGTTTTTCAAAATCAGTTTTACTGAATAAAATGTAAGATCATCGTCACAAGGCATGAAACAATGGAATAATGTCTCTTTTGAAGTCTAGGGAAGCAAAAGACTCTTTTAGCTTTTAAAGTAAGGTGGAATGAATCAAAATATTTTACTGTTCCAATATCAGTCTTATAAGGTTTTGGGCATCCTAGCTTGTATTAGAAATAGTGTGGCCAGCAGAAGTAGGGAGGTGATTGTCCCCCTGTGTTCAGCACTGGTGAGGCCACACCTCCAGTATTATGTCCAGTTTTGGGCACCTCAATACAAGAAAGATATCGAGGTACTGGAGCGAGTACAGAGGAGGGCAATGAAGCTGGTGAAGGGCCTGGAAAACAAATCATATGAAGAGCGGCTGAAGGAGTTGGGACTGTTTAGTATGAGGAAGAGAAGACTGAGGGGAGACCTCATCACTCTCTACAACTACTTGAAAGGACACTGTAGAGAGGTTGGTGCTGGTCTCTTCTCCCAGGTAATTAGTGATAGAACAAGAGGGAATGGTTTCAAGCTACAGCAAGGTAGATTTAAACTGAACATTAGAAAAGAGTTTTTCACAGAAAGAGTAGTTAGGCATTGGAATAGGCTGCCCAGGGAAGTGGTTGAGTCACCATCCCTGGATGTGTTTGAGTCGTTTAGATGTGGTGTTGGGGGATATGGTGTAGGGGAGAACTTTGTAGAGTAGGGTAGATGGTTAAACTCAATGATCCCAGGGGTCTTTTCCAACCTAAATGATTCTATGATTCTGTGACATACTTAAGATCATATGGTCTTCTAGTCATGTATAGTTTATGTTAAAGAATTCACTTGTTGCCTGAACATTTTTTTCCTCTAAGAAATTCAGAGTAATAATATATATTGACAGGGTTTCAAAAATTTGTAGAAGATATTTTTTTAGTTCCAGGAGGAACCACTTTACAACAAAATAATAGTTTTGAAAAGTGGATGGGGAACACAAAGTGAAACATAAATTCAGCTCTATCTGCTTAGGTGTTTATCTTCTGTCAACAAAATAAGATCAATGTCTTCAGAACAAACCTGAAAAAATAATATGGAACTAAAATCTAATGGATATGTTTATTTTCATTATGTTGTGACCAAGTCTTCTCTTGATGTATTTTTTTCATATTTATGTGTGTTAAATTCATATTATCCTGTCTTTACTGCTGAACACTGGCTATATCTTGGCAAGATGCAGGTAAGCATGAAAAAGGATGTAACTTATTCAAAGGAAAAAAAAGAAATACAAGGAAGAGGTACAGGAACACAGGAAATACAGGAACATAAGCAATACAGGAACAAAAGGAAAGTTTACAGCCTTTGGAAAAGGGGGCTGGCAACTTATGAGGAATACCAAGATGTAGTGAAGCTATGAAGGGGGAAAATTAGAAGGGCCAAAGCTCAAGCAGAACTCAACTTGGCTGCTCCAGTTAAAGATAACAAGAAGAGGTTCTTTCAGTACATCAGTAGAAAAAGGAAGACTAAGGAAAATGTAGGCTCACTGATGAATGAGATGGGCACCCTACTGGTGGAAGACACAGAGAAGGTGGAATTACCGAATGCTTTCTTTGCTTCGGTCTTCACTACTAAAGCTGCACTTATCCCAGATCCTGGAGACAAGAGGGAGGGTCTGAAGACAGAAAGTTTCCCTTAGTAGAGGAGGACTGGGTCAGAGACTACTTGGCCAAAATGGACATCCATAAGTCCATGGGCCCTGATGGGATGCATCCACGAGTGCTGAGAGAGCTGGCAGATGTTATTGCTGGGCCATTCCCCATCATCTTTGAAAGCTCATGGAGACCAGGAGAGGTGCCTGAGGACTTGGAAGGCAAGAAGGAGGATTCAGGGAACTACAGGCCGACTCGTCTCACCTCCATCCCTGGGAAAGTAATGGAGCAACTCGTGCTGGATGTCATCTCAAATACATCAAAGAACAGGAAGTTATTAGAAGTGGTCAACATGGATTTACCAGAAGTAAATCATGCTTGACCAGTCTGATAGCCTTCCATAATGTTATAACTGGATGGCTGGATGAGGGGAGAGAAGCAGATGTCATCTACCTTGACTTCAACAAGGCTTTTGCCATTGTCTCCCATAACCTCCTTGTTAGGAAATTGAGGAAGTGTAGGCTAGATGAGAGGACAGTGAGGTGGATTGAGAGCTGGCTGTGTGACAAAACTGAGAGGGTTGTGATTAATGGAGCAGGGCTGAGTTGGAGGCCTGTAACCAGTGGGGTCCTCCAGGCATCAATGCTTGGTCCAGTCTTGTTCAACATATTCATCAATGCCCTGGACAAGGGGACAGAGTGTATCCTCAGGTTGTGGGGTCCCCTTCTCTGGAGATTTTCAAGACCCACCTTGATGCAGTCCTGAGGGATAAGCTCTATGCAATCCCGCTTTAGCAGGGGAGTTTGAGTAGGTGTTCTCTAGAGGTCCCTTCCAACTCTGTCAATTCCATGATTCTGTGAAGTAAGAAAACAATAAATGGATATAGAAGAGATCTGATGTGATGGGAATTAACATAAGATCAGTTTGGCATTTGATTAGTAATATTCAGTGCAGTCAATACAGAAGCCACTTTGGGAAGGTGTAGAATAGTAACAAACAAAATACAAACAAAATTTGCTTTACACAGCAAAGCACTAGATGCCAAAAGACAGAGGTTTAGAGTTTATATGGTTTTAGCTCTATAGAAAATAGGTGTTAGTGAGGATGATAAAAAATACTACTTTTTTTAGTATGTTCATCTCTTTTTTCCTATTTTCTGATTTAATTTAAAAGACATAAATAGGAGAAACTTTAGCTGAACCATTTCCCTGACATAACCTGACACTGATGAGGTTCAATTACTGAAAGCTAGAATTAGGTTATTGAATTAGGCTAATTTTACACTATTTTAATTTGACAGAAAATGAATTTAAAGGATTTGACACCGCTGAGACGTCAGTATTTTGACAGACAAACTGTTTAAATTTATAGTGACTAGTTCTTGTGATTTTTTTTTTTTTTTTTTTTTTTTAGGAATTTTTAAATATATCAATGAAGAGTAACTAAAGTAGACTCACTTGACATATTTTACTTAGGTTTTGAACATGTTTCATGCAGGACATAACCAATATAGACAAAGCCTATGTCTAGACATAGACAGGCCTTCATCTAGAACCTTGAGGTCTAGGCAGGGGAGAAAAAAAGGAACATCTCATATTCAGTTGCAAAATCTGATAAAACAACTTTTGTTACTTTATTACGTATTATATGGGTGTTTGGCAAGATTCTGATGTTCAGAACATTACCAAAATGCCTCAGGAATGAAAAAATAACATCTGTGTGTTATAGTTGCATCTTCCTTTTAACTAGTATGCTGGATTGCAGGAAATGAAATCTGTGTAGATGGGGTTTCCATACTTCTATACTTTTAGTATATTTTGATCATCTTGCAGGTTCTACCCATTCAGATGGAAGGAATAATTCAGCCATGAGAAAGCTCAGAGCTGAATTTACACTTCAGTTCATACTGCAGTCTTATTTGCTTGCCTGAACAACCAGGACAGGTGCAAGGCAGGGCAGAAGGATAGCAGAGTCAGAGTGGGGGCTGGTCTTCAGAGGGCTTAAAACACAGAGAAAGGAATATATGTCACTCATCTCAGACAGAATTAGAGTCTCTATGCTTATTTAAAAAAATAATGTGAAGACATGGTTGTGCTTAGTATAGTAAAATATGAGCTGTGATACATCAGTATTTGTAATGTATTCACTTCTAAAATTATAAAAACTGGCAAGTTCCTTAGCCTGTATATGTTATCGCACTTCCCTACTTCTTTTCATAGCCTTCAATTCTATTTAATACAGAGAGGGAGCAAAATGGCAAATATTTTTGTGCAATTCCATGGCATTTATAGTTTTGTTCACCTGTCTGCCTGTGCATTAGATTCCATATATGCTGCTGAATACTTACTAACTTAAATCCAAAACACCCTTGTGATTGATTACTTTAATCTTGTACTCTCGACTGCTCTATTTGTTGAAACTATTTCTAATTCTCCGAACCTCTATCTAATTTCCAAAGTCTTCTTTTCTTTCCAGAAAGCAATCTCATACAAAAACACACTCTAGCAATTTTGTTAAAAAACATACTCTGGCATTAACATCTTCTTAAATTTAATATATGGATTTCCCCACAAATATAGTTTTATATCAAAAGCTTTAGTAATGAGGTCCATCTTTTTTACAAAAAGACAAAATTCAACAATGTACATATGCAAATATATCTATGAACAGTATTTCCATTCTTTGTGTGTTTATTCTAAAATAAAACAAAAGGACAATAATATTTTTTCTTAATTGCTTATCACTAATCTCTAGTCTCTGTTGAGGTAACAATATTCTTTGCTGTTCGGCTCTTCAAACATGTTTCTTAACTTCTCATTGATGAAATCTCAAGTCTAATCCTCCATACTGTTTTCACACGTGAGCCAACTACAGATCATTAAAAATATTCCCTTTTTCTTGCCAATCATTTTGTCCCTTCAGTGATCTCTGTGCCCACCATAGTGCAGTCTAAGTGTCTCAACAGTAATACATATTAAACTCTCAAATAATCTTTCCTTTTGCTCCCATAAACATATTCTCGTTTATTCACATATTTTTACATGCATCCAGGTACTAATTAGACATTTACCAAAGACCAAAAAATATTTTTTAGAACTGCTGTTTTGACTTGTGAGGAATTGTCTCTTATGACATCTTCAGTCTCAATTTTCTGTATAAAGCTCTTTTGAAAAGGTCGGAGAGAGCAAAATGAACCATCACATCTCCTGTGGGCACAACAGCAATATGAATTAATATTGCCAGTAGGCTTTAATGGCTCCATTAACACGTAATCAGTTTAGCCTGTTGCTTAATGGTTAGGTATTCATTTGGGAGACAGAAGCTGAAAGTCTGAACCTTGTCAGGCTAAAAAGAAATCTGAAGCCTCTGGTATCTTAAGTGAGTACTAAAAACATGGGCTATTAAAGAAAACAAGAACAATAACACACTTTCCTTGCCTTTAATAGTAAGGCTACCATTGTATTTTATAATAACGAGTTGTCCATCATATTAGAGTCAGATTTTACAACCAGGTAATTTAAATCATGCCATCCACTGAGGTAAATCTCTGGTGACTTTGCTGAGATGCCGTGGCAGCTCAAGGTCAATTCTTAATTGTTAATTATTGAACAAGATCTTAGATTTGCAAACATTTTGGATAGGGAAATATATTTTATTTGGTGTTTGGTGTGACAAGACTATGATCCTTCAGACAAGATAAAAGTATGACAGTAATTAATTTATTCAAAATTAAATCAGTAAAAAATCTATTTACAAACACGATTTTTAAATTAAATTCTCCTTAATAAAGATCTGATTGTGTAAAGCAAACTTTAAGGAATTGTTTTTATTAAATCCCTTACATAAATGGCAGCTAGTCTTCCATGAGTTGCACAGAAAGTATATTCACACTTTGTATTTTGCACAAGCTGTTTAACAATTATTCTTCCATTTCAGGAAAATAATTAGTATTTTAGCTGCTGAATTTAATGACTTTCCTAACACAAATATGACTGCAAATTTTGTAGGTATCATATCTGAAGCAAATACAAAATATTAAGCTATTTATTTCTATTTTGGCACAGACTAATAAATGATATTTTCATAATAAATAAATAATTTAAAAGTTAACTAAAAAAGCAGTTGAGAAATGCATAGTAAAACTGTGAATAGTAATGTCTGAACTTAATATTATATTATTGTCTTTCATGGTCTGGCCAGAACCATGCAAAAAAAATTAATTTTTTGGTTCACTGTTCAACTTAGAAAAAAAAAGTTAAGGTCAAATCTGAAGAAGTTTTTAATTAAACCATACATTTCATTTGACACATCTCTGCAGCGCTCATTTCTGTTTCTTCTGCCCTTCTACCAGATTAAAGAAAGAAATCATGGTATTTTAAACAAAAAGTATCAGACTTCTGTTTTACTTCATCCAAATGCATTTCAAAATATAGTTCACTTCAATACATTAAATTTCTTGCTTGTCCTGTGATTTACATGTGACTGCACCAGTTCAGTACTCACCTGTGAGTGAAAGAGGTTGTATTACTAGTATTATGAGTAATGTTAGTATTTGAATATTCTGTTTTATTTAATAGCTTGCTTTTAATAGTTTGCTTTCATTGCCATTATCTTGATTGTCACCTTTCTGTTTTCTGTCAAAGGTAGAAGTCAGGCATTCCAGAGACAGACATACTTCTTAAGAAGTAGGAACCTGACATGGGTTGTCTACAGTTCCTATGCCACAGTAGGAACACAAAGCAGAAGGAAGAAGGAAGAAGATTTTGCACCATTAAACAGCTACAGGAATGGCATACTTATCACGTCTGATAAAAGCTCTATCACTGCACATAGAAGAGATGAGATGTCCAGATTTTAAGACCAGAGGAGAGGAGACTAGAGGGAGGAATAAGTCTTCCTAAAACTATCCAGTGTATTGGATGATTGAATACATTTTGATTTGTGGCATGAGAAGGGTATGTACCTCATGTAAGACTGGGCTGTGGAGCATTTGTATCATTTACTTGGCACTGAGGAAGTCCTACCTGGTTTCAGTCAGTTTTTTTCTCTCTGAGGAACCTCTCATTCATTAGATTAAAGTGGCTCCTTACGTTTGTGCAAGTAGAGAAAAGGTCTTCAAATAACAAGTCATCCACCTGTAAGCTTATCTAGGAGTAGTATGCATTCTCCCCTTCTCAAAGAGTACAGAGCTGTGGTCTTATGTGCCTCAAGATGCCTAAGTCAACCAGTTCCTCAGAGCCTCAAAAATGTTGAGGTAGTCATTACACAGCTGAGTAAAACAGATTGTGAGGCATATGTGGTCACATCCACTGGTTCGCTAACTTTTAACTAGGGAACTGAGGGACAACAAATGTATCCTGAGCGAATGATAAGGTCTGTGGGGAGGTACTGGGAGAACTATGAGCACTGATCGGTTCAGCCTTTGTTCTAGCAGAAAAGCAGTCCACTTACCAGTACATCTGAAAATAGCAGCCAGCCTGAATGTAGAGCACCAGAAAGCTGCTAAAGAGCATTTCATGTGTTTATTGGCAAGTTGTTGAGAGTATCCAAATAAAATCATACATTGAATAAAACCTTATCCAGTTGATCCTGGTCAAAGTAAATTTGCATAAGACAAAACAGCTGGAAGGGTTATTAACATATCAGACAATTATTAACTGTCTGATATTTTCTTCTAAGAAATTTAAAGTATAAACTATTAATTTTTTATATGGAAGGATGTCTTGTCCTCAGCTCCATTCATCAGATAGTTACTTAGGAACTCAGTTTCCAAAGGGGTCATTAAAGTTTTCAATGAATTCCCATTTAGTAAATGGGTTTGGTTTTCGACTTTCTATGAAGTTAGGCAAGTTATTTCAGTATATGTTATGGGAATACGTTCAGTCAGAGTACTTTATACCTGGCAGTTTCTTCATGTAGAAACTGAAAGGAATAGTACTGCTATTTGGGTCATCATAATGAGAAGTTAATTAGAGAGGCTGCGGCAATGTTATCTCATATCATCAGTACTGATTGAGTATATAGTTCTTTAAATTAAATATAAGATTGGAAAAGTGATCAATTTAAAACTGATGAAGGAATTAAGAGGATCAATCCCATATGAAAGATTTTCATATTTACAGTCTATCTCTTTGCAGCTGATTAAAGGATCTTATAAATGAAGTCATGAACACAAGGGTTAGGCACAGTGCCCCTGGGTTTCCCAGCCAGAGTATGATGTCAAGTTTGCATTATCTCCTGTCCTGCAGAGAGTCACAAGTATCTTGGAAAAAAACAAACAAACTGTACGTGCAAAATAAATCCTCAACTTTACTCTGGTTAAAATGAAATTGTGCCTTCAATCAGATAGTGATGCCACTACATAGATAAGCAACCACAGGTTAATTACACTTGCAAATTCTTTTGCAAAAAGGATGGGCACTCACCTGAAAATGTACTGGGATAGTTTTATCTGGCAATTATAACCTCCTCAGTTCATCATGACAATTTATTACATTAAATGTCATAGTTTTCTAAGTAGGACAGTCTCTATATTAAAGTTCCCTAACACTTACAAATATAGAGAAACGTGAAACAGCTTTATTGTTTTTTTTTTTTCCTCTGAACGAGTATTGACATCAAATATGACACCAGAACTTCAAACTGGAAATTTTTAAGGGAAAGGTGACTTCTCCTATGTCACAAAAATTCATTTAAGTTTTGTGGAGTTACAAACTGAAAGAAACTGTCATTTCATGCCTGTGGTTTGGTAATGCAAGTTCTTGGGTTTTAGCTTTGGAAGTGAGCCAGAACCCCCACAGCTGCACCTAGGCTGTGCCCATAGTATCTCACATCAATATTTTAGACAAGTCAAACTCTGGACAAAAGCAGGTATTCTCATCAAAGAGGAGAAGAGATTAGACCTATGAATAGACCTCTGGCCCAAGGTTCCTTGAACGTTTCCAGGCAACCATGGTTTTCTCACTGCATACATGTTAAATTAATTGTTTCGTCTCTCAGAACCTACAATCCTCAGCTCTAATGGGAAATCACTTGTATCACTGCCATGTTCCACATTTTATGGTCATCTTTCCATCAGTTAGAGGAAAGCTCTGTGTAGATATCAAATGTTTTTAATAAAAGACCTACTGAATAGACAGAAAGTGGCCCTCATGGAATAAAGCAACACTGACTTTTTCTACAGATAGGCATTTCAAAGACTCAAGAAACAGCTGAAAAATTCTGTAACACAGGGATCAAAAAATGACTCTCAGTGGGGAAAACTATCAGCTCTACCAGTGATTTCTCAAAAAGATCTACTGTACTTTCGTCTTTCCCAGTTTGGGCTCTACAGAGATGCTCCTCAGTTTTAATATAAGTGCTTTAGTGTGCACTGTAGACCTTTCTAAGAACAGATTCACAGGGGACAAATAATAAAAGACTGCTTTAGAAGTTCAGAGATAGAGCTGACAAAGCAAAGTTTTTAATGTAAATGTATGTAAACAATAATTAGATAGTCTACTTTTAATGAAACCTCAGAAATGTTGTATTCAAGCAAATTAGTATATAAGGCTTAAGTTACCCCATTAGTTATCTATCCATAATAGAAAGTATATTGCTAGTGCTTTGCTCATGTGTAATACTAGGCAGGTAAAACGACATGATTATTTGCTTTATTCACATTTTCCCTGCCTCATCTAGTGCATAGGATGAACTGTATTAAATGAGTAAGATTTTTTTTAATAAATGAAACTTCCACTTGCCGAAGACGTACACCATAGCACTGGAAGCTGTGAAGAGTGAAGCCAAAATAGGGAAATGAACAGAAGAAAAAGAATGGATAGCATAATCAAGTAAATATTCCTATTTTACTCCATATTTATTCTCAGCTTTGCTAAAAGTTCCTTTTTAATGTAAGTCATATAAATCCAGATTTTTGCAGATGGCAATTAACTACTTTTTGCTTTCAAAAACACTAATTAGAACTAAGTAAAAAATGGAATAGGTTTCCTAAGAGACTTCAAGATTATGAATTTTTGTTTTTTTTCATTCACATTTGGAGTGAAACAAGCTTATCAAATTCCCAAAAGAAATTTTGAAGAGAGGATTGGAGCTGAAGGAAAACTAGCAATTTTCTTAACATTTTTTTTTTTCTTAATATGCTGTATCTGAAAAGAATTATACAGATGTTTTTATACCAGAAAAATAACTTTCAGGAATTTTCACTTTTTGCTACAAAATAATAGCTGAAGCCCGGGAAAGCTGTCTTATCCGACCCTTTAGTAAAAGAGACAATGCAGTATAGAAAATGAAGACATCCGTAGGGAAAAAAGAATAAAGCTGTGTGAATATTAGCTTGATTGTAACTATTAAATTAAATAGTTAAAAATAAATAAGAAAAATGAGAGAGGAATGGGGAGTGGTGGTTTGAGAAGAAATTTATTTATCTACGCACTTGGGGTAAGGGAGAGATTGGAAATGCAATTACTCTGTTTTCTTTTCCAGTTGTCTGATCTGAAAAATAAATGAAAAATCTGTTATCATGCATTTGTGTTGCAAAGATAAAATATCTGTTACTTATTTTGAACAAATAAGAGTTTTTTAATGGATACTTTATTTTTTTCTTACATAGTACAATGACTCGATAGCGTGTTTTGATTTATGATGACATGCTTTGAAATACCCAAGAATATATTGTATCATGAAGATATGTATTTTTAAGTATCATTGTTTTCAAATCTTTGCAAATATGGTTTATTTTCCTAATTTCTGTCCATCCTAAAGATTCCACTGAGTTACAGTCATTCATGTAGAAAATTTTATGTATGCACATGATTTGGGTGGAGTTATATTTCCCAACTAAAATTGAGAATTAAAGTTATTGAGTACTATGCATATTTTTAACTCCAAAACTTTGCAAGAGTGCATGTTTTTTAAGAAAGTGTTATATGAGTGTACTATTCTGTTACACCATATCAGACATTTTATTAATATGTTCCATTTATTAAATATAAGTATAAATCATTAGCATCAATTATTAATAATGTATAATTTAATAATGAAATTGGAAACATGATTAAGCAAAAGTTCTAAACCTTCAGCCTTTTTCACATGAAAAATTCACTGAGTTCAGTTGAACTCCATTTCTGAAGAACATTCTGTAAAAGTTTTGACGCTTAGACTCATTCTTTCTTCTTTCTTACATTTTTTTTCAGCTATACAAAAATTAAAGATATGCCTGACTAATCAAGTGGTCTATGACAGAGTGACTGCATCTATGAACAGAGCAACAACTACGCATGTGATCTACCTGGAATTTTGTAAGGGCTTTGTTACGGTCACCCACAACATTCTTACATCTAAATCGGAGAGATATGGGTTTGACAGATGGACTGGATAAATAAATGATTGGAAGACCACATCCAAACAGTTGCAGTCAATGGCTGAGTGTCCAGGAGGAAACCAGTAACAAGTGATGTCCCTCAAAGGTCCATAATGGGACCCATGCTATTTAATATGTTCATCAATGACATAGGCAGTGGGATTGAGTGCACCGTCTGCAAATTTGCAGATTGCACCAAGCTAGATGGTGCAGTTGATTTGCTAGAGGGAAGGAATGCCATCCAGAGAAAGGCTTGAGGAATGAGCCCATGCAAACCTCATCAAGTTCGACAAGACCAAGTGCAAGGTCCTGCATGTGGGTCAAGGCAATCCTTAGTATCAGTATACACTGAGGAGTGAATGAATTGAGAGCAGCCCTGTGGAGAAGGACTTGGGGATACAAGTGGACGAAAATTTTATAGGACCCAACAATGTACACTTACAGCCCAGAAAGTCAATCACATCTTGGTCTGCATCAAAAGAAGCATAGCCACAAGGTTGAGGGAGGTGATTCTCCTCCTTTACCCCACTCTTGTGAGACCCCACCTGGAGTACTGCATTCAGCTCTGGAGTCCCCAGAACAAGAATGACATGGACCTGTTGTAGCAAGTCCAGAGGATTGGCACAAAAATGGTCAGAAGGCTGGAACACCTCTCCTATGAAGGTAGGCTGAGAGTTGATGTTGTCCAGCCTGGAGAAGAGAAGGCTCCAGGAAGACCTTACTGCAGTCTATCAATGTTTAAAGGGGGCTTATAAGAAAAATGGAGAGGGCCTTTTTATCAGGGCCTGTAGTGACAGGACAAGGGGTTGGAACTAGATTATTTTTAAGGTCCCTTCCAACTCTAATCCTTCTATGATTCGATGATCTTGGTCTGCATCAAAAGAAGCATAGCCACAAGGTTGAGGGAGGTGATTCTCCTCCTTTACCCCACTCTTGTGAGACCCCACCTGGAGTACTGCATTCAGCTCTGGAGTCCCCAGAACAAGAATGACATGGACCTGTTGTAGCAAGTCCAGAGGATTGGCACAAAAATGTTCAGAAGGCTGGAACACCTCTCCTATGAAGATAGGCTGAGAGTTGATGTTGTCCAGCCTGGAGAAGAGAAGGCTCCAGGAAGACCTTACTGCAGTCTATCAATGTTTAAAGGGGGCTTATAAGAAAAATGGAGAGGGCCTTTTTATCAGGGCCTGTAGTGACAGGACAAGGGGTTGGAACTAGATTATTTTTAAGGTCCCTTCCAACTCTAATCCTTCTATGATTCGATGACAAAGGGCAATGGTATTAAACTGAAAGAGGTTAGATATAGATTGGACATAAGGAATACATTTTTTGTGTTGAGGGTTGCAAGACAGTGGAACAGGTTGCACAGAGAAGACATGGATGTGCCATCATTGGAAGTGTTCAAGGTCAGGTTGGATACCGCTCTGAACAACGTGATTTAGTGGAAGATGTCTCTGTCCATGGTGGGGACTTGGATTACTTGATCTTTGGAGGTTCCTTCCTACACAAACCAGTCTATGATCTCTGTATCCTACTAGATATCCCACTAGATATCTAGATATACCAGACACTGAAAAACTGAAGTTAAACTGGTCATCTGTCTCTTTCTCCTCAGTTGTTATTCTTGCTTTTATGAGACTCTACCCTGCATCTTTCAGATCACTTCAGTTCACTTGTTCTTTTTTCTTTTTGATGTAAAAAATACATCATCATTGTTTGGCTAGTTCAGGTGCTGAAATCCCAAGCCATTCCTTACCTCTTTAGGAAAAGATTATTCTTTTTTTCACTCTTTGGTGCCACCCCTGACAGAATTTTGAAGTAATATTTTTAAGGAGTCTGTAGTCTACCCAATTAGACAGGATTACATTTTCATCTGTTCGGTAGATTCAATATTCTTATATAGTTTCTATTATAAGTACTCAAAAAGTTTTTGTTTCCTTTTAAATGACTATTGAACGGATTGAATACATAGAATTGTTTGTCTCATAATCCTTAGTGAACTAGGAAGTTTAACCAACTATGATAAATTAAGCTTGAAGGCACTGAGTACTTCAACATATCCCATTTAAATTTTTCTGTCAGTATATTAGTGCATCAAAATAGTGACTATTTCAAGTAGGGAAATATGTGAGAGGAATGTCTATGACTCAAAACAACATCTGTGACTAGTACTGTTGTGTGTTTTCACAAACTCTGAACTTCACTGGTACAAATAGTTGTGTGGGAGAGAGACATACATTAGTCTATCAGTTTCTGGGAATATACCTTAAATATGAACTGTAATAATGAACAAGTACATTTATTTGATGTCAGACCTAGGGAAATTTAAACAAAATTTCCAATATCAATGTTCAATTCAGATCTAATTTGTAGCTATTTGGTAGTGAGACTAGATGATCTTTGGAGGTCTCTTCCATCCCAAACTAGTCTGTGATTCTATGATTTTGTTCAGAAATAAATTTATGACAGTACATTTAACTGTTACTATACACTTTAAATTTGTATGGGCTAGAAGTCAGCCTAACCTGTGTGTTGTAAGCTCTCAAGGTACTCAGTAAAAATGAAATTCCATCAAAACCATGTGTGCTTCATAGCCACTCATACTCTGGAGCGTGTAGAACTTTCTGCCTCAGTCATCTGTAAAAATTTCCCGGAGCAAAGCTGCTAAAGTGAAACAGCTAAATCTTTCACCTGTGTGAATGAGTGAGTCCATTTCAGTCTCCAGGAGATTTAAAAAAAAAAATAAAAATGCTAACAACAGCTGTTACAAATATGAAGCCAGTCTTTCATAGATGGATTACACACATATTTGGAGCCTGAGTGTTTCTATTCAGAAAAGATAAAATCTCTGCTAGGAATTTGTATTAAGTTACTGAGGGAGAAGAGGAGGAAAGATAAACCTGCACAAAAACAATCTGAAAAATATATGGTGCACAAGTATTCAAAAGTTTATTTTTTAACCTCATTCAAGATCCTACAGATCTCACACCCCAGCACTGAACAACTTTAAACCAAATAATAATACATATTTTCTTTTTTCTCTATTGTTTTTAAATGGTAATTATGAAGAGATTATATTGAAAAATAAGGTAGTATATGAGTACCTATATATATGGCTGAAAAAAATCTGAATTTAAATCATATTTTTAACACACTACACCTTAAATGCGAGTATAGTTAGTGCATATTTAGAAGGTAGCCAGAATGTCTGTTCCATTCTATCTGGATGCTTGCTTGATGGATTTCTATTAACATATTTTTCATACTTCCCTTCTGTGACTCTGGGGTCCTTTTTCTCCTACATAGTGCAAAAGTAATCAGGGAAAGGCTGTACAGAGAATATTTCTTTTTTATTTTTTTAAGATCAACTTTGATCAACCTTTATGGTACAAAAAACATAGAAATAACACTGAGATCTAACTGTTGACTTTTTTTAATACTTGGCCTCAAAAATATGTGAGGTTCAAGAATGATTTTCTAATGATACATTTCTAGGTATGTTCCCAGATATTGAATATTGTTTTCATACCATAAAAATGTAGTATTGTCCTTTAGCAAACAAAAGAAATATAACCATATGGAGTTGAGTAAAATGCTAAAATACAAGTAATGCATATTAAAGAAAATTTTTCAGAAAAAGGAAACAAAATTATAAGCATCCTATCATTAGGGTTTGTAACTGGTGTCTCTAGGCTGGTCTGTGATGACACATGAACCTGAATTGAGCAGAAACAGAAACTAACTTTGCTGAAGATAGCTAAAGGTATTGCCAATGTAAAATTAACCACTTCATAAGAATATAAAAACCAAGGAAACACTACTTTCCCTTCCTGCCTTGTCTTCTGTGCATTAAAAAAACAAGGAAATAAAAGAAATAAAAGAGAAAGAAAAAAAAAAGAAACATAGAACAAATATCATCCCAGTCTTCAAAAAGGGCAAGAAGAAGGACTTGGGAAACTACATGCTGATCACCCTCACCTCCATCCCTGGAAAGATCATGGAATGGCTCTTTCTGGGCATCATCTAAAAGCATATGGAGGAAAAGAAAGCTGTCAGAGGTAGTCAACATGGATTCATGAAGGGGAAATCATGTCTGATGAACCTGATAACCTTCTATGATGGTATGACTGGATGGAGAGATGAGAGGAGGGCGGTGGATGCTGTCTACCTCGACTTCATCAAGGCTTTTGATGCTATCTCCCACAGCTACAGTCTGATGAACCTGATAACCTTCTATGATGGTATGACTGGATGGAGAGATGAGAGGAGGGCGGTGGATGCTGTCTACCTCGACTTCATCAAGGCTATTGATGCTATTAATAGGATTATTTGACATAGTGAAAGTTCATGTTCTAGTCTTCTTCAAGTGCCCATATTTTTAATCTGGACACTAACGTAGCTGAATACACAGAAATATGCAGAAATCCTTAATTGTGTAATGTCATTACTGGCATGCACTGAGTAGTTTATTATATTACAATCCAACCTTTTTAATTATGTCATGAAATAAACGTTGCTCTACTGTGTTATTAAACAAATTACACAAAATCTGCCCACTCACTAAATAAATCAGTCAGTATAATTGAATGTAGATATCTTCTGGTACCAACCTAATCTGTTTAGATAGCAAAAACATGCTTTTCATTCCTCTTGCTAAGTAGAGAGCTCTGGCAAGTCAAGAAAGGGTTTACCACCTTCTTTCTTTCCTTTGGAATTGAATACTGTATCCTCTGTTATTTGAACAGGGAAAAGATAATAGATGCTGCCCTTTAATAAACAACTGGTTAGTTTAAAATCACCTCTTAGAACATCTTGGCAAGGTGTGAGTTGCTTTCAATGAAATTTAACTACTAATTAATTTATATATGTATTGAGTTTAAAAATGCTATTCAGATTCCCATTAAATTATCAAAAAAAAAAGGTTGTGATGCTTCACAGAAATTTAACAACAAATTTTCTTGAAAGGCTTGTATTTTAACAGAATTTTTTTGCTGAAATTTGCTACTAGAGTAGCATAAATATGCTGCATTTCTACACAGAAATAAAGATTACAAGAGAGGATGAGATCACACTTGATTATTTTTTTTTCTGGGAAGCTATGTAAAGTAAGATCAAATTAAATACTTTGCATGATTCTGAGACCAAGATAAAGTATAAAAACTTAAAATATGGACTGCTTAGCATTACAAAATTTTCTTTGACTTCCCCAATTAATATATAAAAGAGTTTATTCACAGACTGATCTCATATATTGTATTGGAAGCTTGGTGTGATTTATCTGAAAAAATAATATAGACACAAAGGTTATTGACATTTACAAATTATCCTGATAAAAGTCCTAGCAATTTTAAAACTATTACAGTGGAAAAAATATTATAATATTTATAATAAAGACAAATTTTCATTTATCACAGTGCTAACTTACCCAAGTTAAAATTATACCATGGCAATTTGTAGGAAATTTTAGTATTTATATTATGAATATGCAGGCTGAATATTTCTCTCTTTGGAAAAAATACCAATAAGCTTTCTCAGAAAGAGAAAACAGTAAATCTTTTCATACTATTATAGAATATAAAATCCGTAATCTCATGAAGTTTCTTTCAAATATGTATCATGGAGAACTTCCTCCTCCCAAACAAGGACTTTGCATCTTCCCTTGACTGTGCCTAGGACACCTCCCTGTACATGAAGTTGCATCCTCTCTTACTGAAGCGAGAATTATTTTTCTGTATGAAATTTTTATCCTGTGGTTTTCAAACAAACAGACAGATACATACATCCCTTCTTGGTTTCTATTAAACCCTTCTTTCTACCCTTTCAAGTATCTTCCTTCTGGGTTTATTGCTGTCTTAATTCAGGGAAAATACTTCTCCTCCATGAACAATGATTCCTGTTGTCCCAGCTTCCATTTATCTGCAGGCAATATTTCTTTCTCAAACTTTTCAAAGTGTCAAAGCCCAACCACTCAAGCCCAACCACTATCCCCTCCCAAGGTCTCTAGGGAGCTTGAAATTACATGGCATAAAGTAACAAAGAAATAGAGATAATGTGGTTTCTCAGACCTGAGTATAAAATAGTAAGGCTAAAAAGTTGTTAGTTGCCACCCAGAGCAGTAAGTATTAAGGCAACTGCTAGTCTTAGTAATGACTGAATCCTTGAGTTCAGCTATGAATCTGTTAATACAGTAATATTTTGCATAACACAGCTGGCAAAACCACTTTCCTTTCTGACAATATGTTTTATGAGGCATTTGCAAATTATTAGTGATATCTCAAATGTTGTTGCTTCAAACAACAAATTAAACTTCTGATGTAGCATGTTCATGGCCCCTAATTTGATGGGTCAATGTGCAGTATTTCTGCTTTTTTCCCACAGTTGTTTTCTGTTTGCCTTTCAGTCTGAAACCACATTATGAAAAAAGGCCTTGTACTATTAGGAGGTGAGAATAATTTCAGTGTGAAATCACCCTGATAAGACTTCTATGCTGGCATTAATTTTTATTTAATCTTTAAAATAAATGTCTTTGGAAAACTCTCATAAAGAAGAGAAGACAACTATCCAAAATCTATCTCATGAGGCCCAATGTCATGCTGAATAATTACATTTCTCTACAATTTATCAGTCTTATCTTTTGTAAACTTTTTCCCAGATTCACACAAATATTCACATCTCAAAGGCTACCCTGACTTTCTAAAATCCTCCAGGAACTTTATATGTTGTTTGTGTTCTAAAATTACTTAGGTGCATCTTTGTCCACATTTATAATTTAACATTTATTAAGGAGAAGCAAAGCACCTTTTAACATTCCTAATGATTAATGATATTAATATATGAGAAGGCCCAAGCACAGTAAAAGCTGAGATAATTGCCCCCAAAAAAGTTCAAATGAGGGAATGAAGACCAAAAGTTAGCTTTAATATTAAGCTGTTCACGTACAACAACTAATTAACAGTCATAAAAGTCAGAGGCACAGTCAGTGAGCACTGTAGTCAGTTGCAGAGTAAACTTAACATAGTGATCCCATATTGTGACCCAGAAAATCTGCAAACTTTACTAACAGCCACAGAAAAAACAATAACAACAACAACAAAAAAATGCTTTTCAGTAAGGATTGGAAAACATGATTTTGCTCATAATGCATTACCAATTGTTATTTGCTGCATTGGAGTTGTGAAAAAAATTGGCATCGTTGACTTACTATGTTGTTAATAATATTTGCTCACATGCAGTAAAATTGTTTGACTATCTGAGTTTTCATTTAAATTTTTGCTAGGTCTTATCTCACTGTTTAAGACATGAAAATCTTAAGTTCCAAGGCGACCCACATAACTCAACAGTGTAGACATTAACCCTTCCTTTCATATGAAATGAAAATCTCTAAAATCCCACAAAAATGAATGCCCCAAGCACAGATGAGCAGAAGTGTGAAGCATGAGAGAGAAAAGAGCAGTGCAGCTCTTACTATTGCTTCACAGCTGGACCGTGTGTTAGTTTGTGATGGTGTGCTTTCCACAAGATGCCAACCTGAGCTTTACGTCCTGTACCCTTGCCCAAGCGATAACCACCCATGGTGGTCATAATGGGTGCATGCACTCATGATGGCTGCACCTGTGGTTTCAGGGAGGCAGATAACACCACGATAGCCAAGTGCTAACTTGAGCGATACTGTGGTCAATATGCAAATATGACTGTAGGTCAATCACCTCATACGCATAAATAGTAAACAGCCCAAGAGCCCTTTGAGGTCTCCTGCATGGCAGTGGGCTGCATGCCAGAATCTCCCCTTGAGGAAGGACACCTCTCAAGGCTTCGCAAGATGTAGAGATTCCTTGCCACAACAGATTCACAGTAAGTGACTAATAGCATGCTAAACTTTGAAATCTTGCCTAAGTGATATAAAGGATTAATTTTGCATATATAATCCTTTAGACATAAACTGTTGACAGAGTCTGGGAATAGAATTTGATCCAGCTACACCTAGACTGGTTTCTGAGAAGGAGTTTAGAAAGCAAGGAGGTCCTGTCTGAACCTCATGACTCAATGGGAGGATCTCCCTGACAGTTCTGTCTGATCCTGTCCTCTATGCAGAAAATAACTGAGTGTGCCTTGCCATCTCAAATCGTGCTAAAATGTTTCTTTATTTACTGTCAAAGTTTGTTATATCCTGATTTTATATCAATAAATATACTGCTGTTCCTCTCTACGAATGAAGTGCATCACTCCATACATGACACAGTTTAATATTGAGGACCTGCGCATGGCCTGTCTTCTGTTCCAATGAATGAGACATTACATATTTTACTTGCTTGTCTGGAAGTTCTGAAGGATTTATCCAAACACGTAGATATATGTGAATTCACATATGTGCATCTAAATATCTGAATTTCATTCATAGTAAGAGATCAGAAACAGAAAATTCTAGGATATGATTTATTTCTATGTCACATGAGCAACTCTCTTAGAATGCCTATTTCTCTGTATTGACTACAAACTTCAATACTAGTGTGACTAGTACTTGCTCGTATTTTAGATATATGTAATCAGAATCTCTTGTCTGTTTGCTTAGCTAGATCTTGTTCCCTTGCAATGAGCATCAAAAATGTCAGTGGGCTGGGACAAGAAAAATCAAGATAGAACCTAGAGAAATTTTGACAAACATAATTTTGACATAATTTTGGTCGGGGGTTTTTTTGTGTTGGTGTATTATTTATTTTGTTATTTTTTTTAAATCTGTAGAGAACTCTCTTTTTAAAGTGAAAACTTATTCTATGTGAAGCTAAATTCTCATGAGTCTTGCTGAAGTCTTGCAAATGATCTTGAAATCAGAAAGACATTATTTAGAGACCAGGGCAAACTGAAATCAGTTGGTGCTTATTAACTTGATTTAAAGGAGTGTTATGCTTCAATCCTAAAACCCAATTGTCTGGGATATAAAAAGCTTCCCAATGAAATCTAAACTTATCACAAAAAATATGAAAATGGAAATAACAAGTAATTTTATTTTGAGTCTCTCTTTCTACTACATATTTTTCTGTATATTTTGCTTGACTTTACAAAGTCATAGCAGTATCCCTGTATATAATAAATACAACTTTCTAAAAGGAAAATAAAATTAGTGTTGAAAATCACTAATCTTTAAAAAGAACTTCACAAATTTTCATGAGCATTTCATTACTTGTAGTATAACAGAAGTTCTGTAGCCAAGCAAACACATTCCTAGCAAATCCTGCTAACAGCCAAAATGGTTCTTAATTACTTTTAAGGACAGCAAGCCTGAGGACAAACAAAAAAATTGCCTAAGTATCCAGGTGATAGGGCTTATAGGGAAGGACACTGACATAATTCAGGTAATACTGCAAGCCAAGCAGTTTTCTGAGAAGAGACATTTCTTACCTTCGGTCCTAGTACCTCCTCTGCATAAGAAGAAGTTTAATTTATCTTCTGCGCTGTAGTTTTCCACAATTTTTTTTAAAGGTCATAAAATGATAGCTTTAATCTGGATTGTGTGTGATAAATGTAGTGTTACTGACTGAGGAGTAGCATCACCTCGAAAACTTGAAAGTATACTCTACTGTTTTTCTTTCACATTCCGATTAGTTCTGATTGTCCAAATTTCAACACTATATAAAAATCCCATAATTCCTATAGAATAGAAGTCCTTATGAGATAGATAATTTATTTAAGTGTGCATAATCTTTATTAATAATTTCACACTCAAAATGCATTTTATTAAAATACTTACACTCCGTATTTTTATTCCAATACATATAGTTTATCACTACAAAATATTCTTATATTCATGTATGTGTATATTCTTTGTATTCTTCATATATTATTTCCATGTTTATTTATATCCTTGTAATACAGAAGGGCTTATACAGTTTGAAGCATTTTAAATATGTCCAAGTTAACTTTCCCTTCCCTGTTTCCTTATACTCTTTTTTTTTTACATGATATATCATGCTTATGCAAAGGATTTGTGTCATGTAAACAGAAAGAGTAAGAGCTGAAGAAGCTCTGTATCAGCTTAAACAGCTTAAATTCAATGCGATATGTCTGTTGGAAATATCTGTGATATATTCACGGATATTCAAGTTTTCCAGACAAAAATATTCTTGTAAAGAATAACTTGAATCTCATCTCTGTACAGCAATCTGCATACCATTCGGCAAACCCACCAAAATCTTAAATTTCATTTTCCATGGGAGTGAAATCTACTCCCTGTGGTGCCAATTTTTCAGTTGTTTAAGCACTGGTTTCCCTGAGGAACCAATGCCTGCAAATTCTCCCTGCAGCACCAAATGCAACTGGCCAACGAGAAATAGTGTGTGTTCATTTTAAAGGTTATAGATTTGCACTGAACCTGAAATCAAGAAGCTGTTTTGAAACTGAAAATATGAATGCCAAGTGGACAAAGAAAATCACAGTGTTCTGAGAGATTAAAAAAAATTGAAAATCAATGTCCCTAAGCTTGGAAGAACAAGACAAAAAAAAAAAAAATGTACATACCCATGTAACTATTTCTCCCTCTGTACTTACTATTTTTTCTTCTTTTATGGTAATGTCCTACACAAGGGTATATAACACCTACAGCCATCACGAATTTGTCAACAAGAAACTGTGTCAAACCAATCTAATTTCTTTCCATGACAAAGGAAAAAGCCTTGTGGCAAGAGACAAAAAAGATGTCATATCTTGGCTCCGGTGGGGTTTTTGATGTTGTCTCACATGACATTCTCTTAATCAAGTTCAGAAAACATGGTCTGGAGGAAGCTGTTGTAACAGATGTAAAAATGGTTCCAAAAAGATAATACTACCACTGTTTCTGTAACACAAAGAAAGGGTGACTAAATCAAGAAACTGTATTTGCAGTCATAAAATATCATCAAGGTTGACCTGATAATGTAGGAAATAGAATATTTATTAAATTTTCAGATGATACTCAGCTGGAAGAGGTTGTCAGGGAGTTGGAAGGATAAGAATTCAGAAGAGTCTTAATGAATTGGGAAAAAAGGTGGGAAAATAGGAAGCAATTTGTAGGATATGCAAAAGACTAAGAGTAGAAAAGAATTGCATATCAATTGAAACGATTTATTAAAAAAAAAAATGAAGAAGAATCAAAAAAGACAAATTGTATGTGTTAGTTGTACTTCCCTCAACAGGCTTCAAGGTAAATCTGTACATCGAGGCAAAAGCAGGTCCATCAGCAAGATGGGTCATCATTAGACCAGTCACCATCTCTGTGGTTTTAGGGTTATCTTAATTACTTTTTTTTTTTTTTTTTTGCTTCAGGCCATCAGAAGTCATCATGTGCAAGCCTGCAAAGTGCAAGGCACCCTTTGCCCTGTGTGCTTCTTTAGTACCATATTCCGGACAGTGTTGTGTTCTCAAACTGATCCAGACCTTTTATGGTTTGCCTCTCCATATGTAACCACTCTGATGGTCTACAATATAGTCCTAACGTTATTCCAGACACTGCTCATAAAAATAGTTTCAAAGGGTGTACAAAGAGCTTCAAAGAAGGGTTTTTAGAAGAACACATATGAACACAGAGTAAAGTGCCATCAAACAAACTATGATAAAATCAATTTGGTTACAGCCAAATATTAATTATCTGCAGCTTCAATTCCCCAGGCTGCAAATTTTCTATGTACAGGCTAAGAGGAAAGGAATGACAATGAAAAGACTAGGAGAAAGAGATAACCTATACAGGGAAAAGGAAGTTGTCCTCTTTTTATTCTGCCTATGAGAATAGATTATGGGAAAAGGACTATATTGCTATATTATTATCTGTTTAGGCATCACTGTTGAAAGTTAGTTAAATTAAGCAAAACACAAGAAAAAAAGAAAAGGAAATAAATCCTGACAAAAACAGTTACAGAATTAACTTCAAAACTTGATTTATATATATATATATATACACACACACAAGAATGACTATTTCATCTATGAAAAATTCAAAACAAAAATAGATTATTTCTCTAGGAGCTAATATGCTTTAAGTAATTAATTCCCTCTGCATGTATAATAGCAGGCAGTTCCAGAGCATCAGTTAAATTGATGCATGGATGAAAGAAGGATGCTGGTATGCTTTCTTCATCTGAAATAATTCTTAGTAGAAGGAAAGTGAAAATATAACAGTAGGAGATTAAAAAATTAAAGTTCTTGGCACTGATGCTAACATCCAGTGTCAGCCTTGCTAAAACAGCAAACGGTAGATCTGAGGCATAAATATTCTAGTTCATGGTAAAGTAAAAGTAAAAATACATTTATCAACGATGCACTTACAGAATCATGGAATCACAGAATAGTCTATGTCCTTAGTCCATATTCCCTACAGAAGGGAAGTTTAAGATCACCGAGTCCAAACATTAAACAAACACTACCAAAACCACCACTAAATGATGTTCCTCAGCACCATGTTTTCCTTTTAAATACTTGTGGATTTTTCTAACATAATGTGGTTTATATGCTTTCTAGAGTGTTCTCACTGAATCCAGTATTTGTTCAATGGGATGTAAATTACTCATACATAAACTCAAAAAGTGAAATCCTTGGCGTTACTCAAACAGATGCAGGAATGAGACAAATTTAGCAAAACACTTCAAGATCGCTGTGCCAAAATGAATAAAGTCTTTTAAATTCTTTTCTAATGCACTTATGGAAATGTCCACCAAATATCAGTCCTCTGACTAAAAGTTCACACCTTACATAGCAGAGCTTAGTTGATTTAACATAGGCAACTTGCTATAGAATAGCACTTTGTCATGCAAACTTTATTCAAGGAAGACAAAACAACCAGAGGAAATAATTTTAGTCAAATAAACTAAAATTGGTTAATAACTATATCCTGACTTCTTTACGATTTGCTAAAGAAACATGTTCTACTCTTTAGTCACTGGGTTGTCTAACAAAGCTTTACGTGAGATGTAATTTAAAGGGTATACTTATAACTATCAATATGTACCCTGTGTTTATGTATGTAAGTAAGTATGTGTTTGTTTATTTGGCTTTCTAAAGGAGAAAGAACATATTGGGTCCTTCATTGAAATATGAGCTTCCAGCCTAGAAAGACAAGTGCATTCTGGGCTGTGTCAAAATAATTGTAGCCAGCAGGTTTCCCTCTCTGCTCCACTCTTGTGAGACCTGGCCTGGAGTACTGCATCCAGCTCTGGCATCCCCAGCACAAGAATGACATCGACCTGTTGGGGCGAGTCCAGAGGACTGGCACAGAGATGATCAGAGAGCTGGAATACCTCTCCTGTGAAGACAGGCTAAGAGAGCTGGTGTTGTCCAGCCTGGAGAAGAGAAGGCTCCAGGAAGACCTTATCACAGCCTATTAATGCTTAAAGGGGGCTTATAAGAAAGATGGAGAGAGCCTTTTTTACCAGGGCCTGTAGTGACAATACAAAGGGCAATGGTATTAAACTGAAAGAGGGTAGGTTTAGAGGGACATACAGAATACATTTTTTGTGTTGAGGGTGGTGACATACTCAAACAGTTTGCACAGAGAAGGTGTGGATGCCCCATTATTGGAAGTTGTCATAGTTTCATCTGGGATGGAGTTGACTTGGTAAAACCATGAGAGAAGTGTTCAAGGTGAGGTTGGACAGGACTTTGAGCAACCTGATACAGTGAAAGATTTCCCTGCCTGTGGTTTGGGGGTTGTACTAGCTGATCTTTGAAGATCCATTCCTACTCAAACCATTCTATGATTCTATGTTTCTATGACTCTATGAATATATATAAAAAGTTTAGGATCTTACTCATTAATCTCCTAACATTATCAATACAGTAATTATTCCCTGAGGGCTATTGCCTTCAAGAGTTTCATGTTAGAGTTGGAAGGGACCTTAAAGATTACCTAGTTCCAACCCTCCTGCCATGGGCAGGGACATTTCCCACTAGACCAGGTTGCTCAAGGTCCCATCCAGCCCCAGTCTGGTCTTGAACACCTTCAGGGATGGGGCATCCGCAATTTCTCTGGGCGACCTGTTCCAGTGTCTCACCACTCTCATAGTAAAGAATTTCTTTCTAGTGTCTAATTTTAATTTCCCCTCTTTCACTTTAAAAACATTAACCCCTGTCCTATTGCTACACTCCCTCACAAAGAGTCCCTGCCCATCTCTCCTATAGGCCCCCCTTCAGGTATTGGAAGGCCGCTATAAGGTCTCCCTGGAACCTTCTCTTCTCCAGGCTGAACAACCCCAGATGTCTCAGCCTGTCTTCATAGGAGAGGTGGTCCAACCCTCTGATCATTTTTGTGTCCCTCTGCTGGACCCGTTCCAACAGGTTTATGTCCTTTCTGCATTGAGTTCTCCAGAGCTGGACACAGTACTCCAGGTGGGGTGTCACAAGAGCAGAGTAGAGGGGCAGAATGACCTTCCTGGACCTGCTGACCACGCTTCTGATGCAGCCCAGGATGCAGTTGGCTTTCTGGGCTGTGAGCACATGTTGCCAGCTCATGTCAAGCATCTCTTCCACCAGTGCTCCCAAGTCCTTCTACTACTCCTCAGGGCTGCTCTCCAGCCATTCTCTGCCCAACCTGTATTTGTGCCTGACATCTTAGTCTTCTCTAGCATTTGGTCTATCCAGGAACTGAAAAATTACCTTACTTGTTCTTTATTCTTCAAAATGGCTACACTGCTGCAAAGCATACCATTGTATCTCAGTTTCATGATTAGAGTTCACAAGGATCACTTAATCCTTGAGATTAAAAAGCAAGAAAGGATTGTTTTTTTGCTGTTGCTTTCAGAACCTCAAACCCATCATTCCCTTTGTGTTTCATTGCCACCACTATAATGGAATATAGCTATATCTAGAAACCACCGTAGTAATAAACTAGGTATGTTGGAAAGCTCGTGACTAAAATATAACTTATTGCCTAGTTAGACTAATGATATAAAAGATGTCACTTCTTGTTTCTTCTATGGCTATAACCAGCCTAAGTTAAAATTGCATAGTTTAATAATTTCTCACAAAGTGTTAGCTCATTTAATAAAACTGGTTAGAAGAAATTCAACAAAAAAAAGGAAGAAAGAGAACATAATAATAAACACTGGAGTTTTTTTCTCATCTTTTGAATTATTTTTTTTTGTCTTCAGTGTTGAAGTATTTTATAAATTAATATTTTTTAACACAAGATCTTCATACATATTAGCGTGGGGAGGAAGCATCAGCTTTTCTAATTTATCTGTGATTCACCTCAAAGGCCAGCTGCTATTGTAAATCTGATTATGTGAAACAGTTATTTGCCTCTCTGGGGTCAGAAATCCTCTCCTGTAACCAGACACAAGCCATAGATTGCCTGAATTTAAATAAAACCGTAGAAGAATGAGTCAGCATAGCAGCCACTTCCAAACATTAAGTGCTCTTGATCTGAATTATTCTTTCATGAAAGCTTATTTCCTATCTCTGTTTCTTGGGGTATCATATCACTAATTTACATACCTTTGCTTGTCCTGACATTCACTGTTCTCATATCTCCATTTAGCTGATCAGTTCTTGGCAGCTATCTTATGATGTTCATGATCCCAGGGATATCGTCAACACTAAAACCAGAATTCAATCAAGCAGCAAATTTACAGTCTGGATCAGGCTAAGCAGATTAGGTGCCTGCTCCATAATAAGGATGTGAAGGGTTGCCACAGACAAACACCACCAAATGCAGTTTCGGCCAATGAATTTTTATTCAGATTCAGTGGTTCTCAGCAGTAAAAGCTGACTAAATAGCATGTCTCTATTTAAATTCTGTAATGGGAATTTTAGGAAAGCATTCAATGTGTATTATATGGGCTAAAATACATTTTGTCTTTGTCTTCATAATCTAGGATCTAACTATGCAATGTAATCAGAGTGCAGTAAAAGTTTAAAGGTAAATTCAGAGAAGATGATTGAAGGAAGAAAAATCTTTTTCTGAGAAGCTTTGAAATGCTCTAATCTGGCATCATTACAATCAGAGCATACAGCACATGATGGGTTTGTGGTAAAGGCGTGATAGTATGATGAGGACAAGGTTTGGAAGGAAGTTGTTTACATTAGTAAAGGATACAATGTTGTAAGCAGAAGTATGGGAGTGGGTTTTGTGGCAAAAAAAGAACAGTTTTGTGAAGCAGATACTGCCATGGCCACCCTAGCATCATTTGCAGACTGTAAAGATATGTCTGCTGCTCACTTGCTTCCAGGTGGAGCTAATGCTTTTGAAATGGTGTTAATTCTAATACGAGGATGATGTTGTGATGCACAGAAACATGTGAACAGAGCATTTTTCTAGCAGCAATACACTGCATCTTTTACAAAGGGTGGTGAATCAAATTTCTGAAGCACAGTGGTCATTTACTGTCTGGTTGGTGGTGGCAGTCTCTGTTACAAGTGTTGACACAAAGGAGTCTGGCTAAGTCTAAAGACAGTCCCTGAACTGCTGCTCTGGTGAATTGAGCAATACTAACTGTGACTACTCTGGTTTATGCATGATCTGTTTCTTTTGACTAGCTTAAACTACATGCAAACCATATCCCAAATACTTCATAGCCTAACTAACATATATTAAATACTGCAACAGACACTTGTCTATGTGTACATGCCTATGTGTCCACTCCTGACTATTCACAAATATTTAATCAATGCACAGTTTTGTCAATTCTGCAGCAGAAACAGTTTCCAGGACAGCCAGATTATTCTCCCAAGACATTTAAGCATACAAAGAACATCTATCCATCAGTCTATCCAGAGCAGCGATTGCCTTGAGGCTGACTCAAATTCTCACCTTGAGAACTTCTGCAAAAGTCGAAGTCAAATCCTTTACTGTGAAGATGGTTAGGACTTCAGTTAATCACTTCTTTCAAAGCACTTTATTGTGCCAGAGAAGTTTCTAGACCACCCAGGGAAATCATTACTAACTGTGCTAGGTACACATACAAGGACAACCCTGATCCTCAGCTATGCTATGGTTGTAACCATACAGAAAATTTGAATTCTGTGCTTATATTAGAATTATGAATTAAAACCCATAGAGATTTTATGAGAAAGGACATGAGGAAGGAGAGAAGAGGTTATGAGAAAGAGTCTCTCATATCTTTGCCTCTAACCTGCCCCATGCAATGTTTCTGTTGCACATTGTCCCCTACTATCACCCCACTCCTTTAACCAGTCATTGTGCTACATCACTTTACCTGAGCAATGTTGTAACCCAGCTGAACTAACCTCACTGTTACATCTAAAACTTAGTGTCATTCACACACAATCAAATATTGCCTAAATGACTAGGAGGATGCAACTGCGAAAAATGTTGCTCCACTGTGGGCCAGGGTGACACTGGTGCCAAAGCTACTGGTTTTAAAGTCAGCAGAATATAAAAAGCTATTTTGTATGCTGTGTAAACATTCTTTCAGCTTGCTATCAAAATATTTTTCAAGAGCTTGGTGCAGACACTGTTTTCTATAGCTTGTGCTATACTGTTATTTGAAAATTAAAAGGCTGAAAAAAAATAAATTATTAGGTACGTTCTTCTGCCATAAGGAGAGTTAGTCAGGACTTGTCGAAAAATATGATAATTTTCCTGAAGCTAGCTAATTGCCAAATTAGATGACAATTAATTAACTCAGTATACTCCCTACAGCTAGTTTAGACAACCTCTAAATCTTGGTCCCCATTTCATATGTGTGTAGTTTACACTAGAATATCTCTGTCATGGTTCGGTCGGGGGTAGGATTTATCTTCTCAAGGAGTTGGCACAGGAAACAGGTACTCCATGCCATGTGATGCCTTGTTAAAGCCAGGGAGCTGGCAAGACAGGGGGCATGAAGTCACAGCTTGGGAATGGGCTGGGGCGTCTTGGGTCCTGTTGGTGAGTGGTGGCACTGTAATCATGTTTGTATATTCCTCTATCAGTATTATTGTTTTTGTTTTCCTCTTTCCTTCACTGTTCTATTAAACTGCCTTTATCTCAACCCATGAGTTTTGCCTTTTTCTTCCAATTCTTCCCCCTGTGTGGGGGTAAGCGAGCGTCTGTGTGCTTCTTGTTGCTGGCAGAAGTTAAACCACAACAATCTCTAACAGTACAGCTCAAACTTCTGCAAGCCTCCAAAGTTGAAACTTTAAAAAGTTTTAAACTGCTTCAAGGGATCTGATAGCCTTCTATGATGGCATGAGCGGCTGGGTAGATGACAGGAGAGCAGTGGACATGGTCTACCTCGACTTCAACAAGTCTTTTGACGCTGTCTCCCATAACGTCCCCATAGGTAAGCTGAGGAAGTGTGGTTTAGATGAATGGACAGTGAACTGGTTTGAGAACTGGCTGAATGGCAGAACTCAGAAGGCTGTGAGCAATGGTGCAGAGTCCAGTTGGAGGCCAGTAAAAGGAGGTGTTCCCCAGGGGTCAGGACTGAGTCCAGTCTTATTCAGCATATTCATCAATGACCTGGATGAAGGAATGGAATGTACCCTCAGCAAGTTTGCTGATGACACAAAACTGGGAGGGGTGGTGGCTGACACACCAGAAGGCTGTGCCACCATACAGCAAGGCCTGGACAGGCTGGAGAGTTGGGCAGAGAGGAACCTGATGGAATTCAACAAGGGCAAGTGTAGGGTGCTGCACCTGGGGAGGAATAACCCCATGCACCAGTACAGGTTGGGGGCTGACCTGATGGAGAGCAGCTCTGAGGAAAACCTGGTGGACAACAGGATGGCCACAATCCAGCAATGTGCCCTTGTGGCCAAGAAGGCCAATGGCATCCTGATCCTGGGGTGCATCAAGAAGAGTGTGACCAGCAGGTGGAGGGAGGTTATCTTGCTCCTCTACTCTGCACTGGTGAGTCCTCATCTGGAGTTCGTCTGTGTCCCGTCCTGGTCTCCCCAGTTCAAGGAAGACAGGGAACTGCTGGAGAGGGTACAGCAGAGGACTACAAAGATGATCAAGGGAAAATGGCACCTCTCTTACAAGGAAACGCTGAGACACCTGGGTCTGTTTAGCCTGGAGAAGAGAAGGCTCAAGGGAGATCTCATCAATGCTTATAAATGTCTAAAGGGTAGCCTTTAGATAAAGAGGACGGGGCCAGTGTTTTTTTGGTGATGCCCAGTGATGGGATAAGAGGTAATGGGCACAAACTTGAACATAAGAAGTTCCATCTAAACATAAGGAGGAACTTCTTTACTTTGAGAGGGGCAGAACACTGGAACAGGCTGCCCAGAGAGGTGGTGGATTCTCTTTTTCTGGAGATATTCAAAACCTGCCTGGACATGTTCCTGTGCAACGTGTTCTAGGTGGATCTGCTTTGGTAGTGGGATTGGACTACATGATCTCCGATGGTCCCTTCCAATCCCTACCATTCTGTGATTCTGCAATCTCACTTTGAATTATATTACTTTAAATCCACTGATCTTGGGAAGTAAAAGACAGATCTTTGGTGAGTAAGAAAAAGTAGAAATATTATTTGGTATAAAGTGGCTTAAGCTATCCTGTCACATGAACATCTACTTCTTATCTCATATAACTTTTATAGCCTCTTAACTTACTAGAGTTACTCAACAGAGTTCAGAGGTTCAGATTCTGGCAGATGCCACAAGATAAAATTAACTGTAATGTGTAAGTGCCATTTTACTTCCTTGACTAGAAAACCAAGCTAGAAATTAGCTCTGAGCTAAATGCATGCAATATTGATGTCTAAAGTTAACTCAAATGGACCCACCTTTGGTGGTGAGAATATATGTAGACTGAAAATAGACAGTTTACCATTAGAACTCAATTCATGTAAAATCTGCTCTAATAAATTGGTTAAATTAGTAGAATTGTCTCATGTAGGTTTGCTGCATCCACTAAGGTGGTGATTCCTGCTTCAAATGTTGGAAAGCTGTTATTCAGCAGCTCTTAAAAGAAAAGAAACAAACAACAAAACAACTACAAAAACTGTTCTTTCAAAAATGATTTGTTTTTTGAAGCAATTTTGATACCTAAAGGATCTTCTTTATTAACTTGTCGCCAAGAGGGCCAATGAAATCCTGGGCTGCATAAGGAGAAGTGTGGCCAACAGGTCGAGGGAGGTCATTCTCCCCCTCTACTCTGCACTGGTGAGGCCACAACTGGAATACTGTGTCCAGTTCTGGGCTCCCCAGTTCAAGAGGCACAGGGAACTACTGGAGAGAGTGCAACGTAGGGCAACCAAGATGATTAAGGGATTAGAGCACCTCCCTCCCAAGGAAAGGCTCAAAGAGCTGGGGCTCTTTAACCTCGAGAAGGGAAGACTGAGGGGAGACCTCATCTATGTTTACAAGTTTCTAAAGGGTGGGTTGAAGGATGATGGAGCCGGACTCTTTTCAGTGGTTTCCAGCGATAGGACGAGGGGCAATGGGCACAAGCTGGAACGTAGGAAGTTCCACTCAAAAATGAGGAAGAACTTCTTTACAGTGAGGGTGACAGAGCACTGGAACAGGCTGCTGAAAGAGGTCATGGAGTCCCTTCTCTGGAGATTTTCAAGACCTGCCTTGATGAAGTCCTGAGTGATGTGCTCTAGGCAATCCTGCTTAGCAGGGGAGTTGGACTAGATGGTCTCTAGAGGTCCCTTCCAACTCTGTCAAATACTTTAATCTGTGAACTTATTTATATAATTATTTATAATATTCCCTCTGAAGAGGTGTGTTGCAATGAGGATGATGTTATTTCATTTTGTGATGTTTAGAGAAAAAAAACCAACACAACAAAATCCAACAGATACTATGAGAAGATATGAATCTTTCTTTCTTATGTACTCAAAATACTATTTCCAAAGTTTGATAGACTAATTTTGTCATGATGTTTGATTCCATTTCAGAAAACATTTAGGCACCAACATTCTCTACTGGTCCCAACTCAAAGGCCAGCAAACTTTGCTATATTATTTTCTTTTGCCCTGTCTTTTCAATTCTTTTATGAGAACATTTGATAAAAAGAACAGAAAGATATATAAGAGTTGGAAGGAAAAAGAAAGAACAACAATTATTTAAAAATAAATGGGGACCACCTCTCTTTTACTTTTGTTTCTATTACTTTATCATAACCTTCATGAAAATAATTCTCTAATACATTTAAATCTTTAACTATGACCCGAACTATTATCACATAATTCACTTACTGTGCTAATTCTTGTTAACAGTCTTGAAAACTGTCTTCATTCATCTCAAAAGATAAGTCTTCAACAGTTATTTATGCCCACTACTTAATCTATACACTAATATTAACAATATTAGTAATAATAAAAAAAGCCTTGTAACACTTATCTCTACTTGTCACAATGTCAATAAAATTATGCAAAGACAAAAGTTAACTTAGGTCAAGTCATTATATATCTTACTGGCCTCTCTGTCATGTGTAGGAGTAGAATCCAGCAACGATGAATACGGCCATGGGTTATGGTCATTACAAAACTGTCTGCTCAACACTTCCTAAAGTATTTATGGAAAGGCCACATTTGAACTACCCAGCCAAAATCTTGTAATCTCCTGAGTTACTTTAAAATTATGCTAAAGGGTATTTTAAAACTGTAAGAAAGAAGAAAAAGGAAGACTCGAATCTCAGTGTTTGATAGAAGAAAGTTTGATCGTTTTTCTTTTAAACTGTATCTCCATTATAGCATTGCATTATGTGTTTCAGAATTTTTATTATTATACAGGTGAAATAGGAAATACTTACCAGAGGGGAAAAAAAAGAGATCAGAGATCACAGTTTTGGCATTATAGTAGTGAACATGAACAAATTTCTCTCCATAATATTTTTAAGATCAGTTTTATGCTTTGAAAAAAACCCACAAAAAAACCCAACTTGTTGCCTAAATACTGTCTTCTGGATTTGATACAACAGATTTCTATTCCATTGCTAGATAGAAATATTCTATTAAAGTTTACTGTAGTGGTATATTAGGTAATGATATTTACCATTTAATTTTATTGGAGCAGCAAGAAAATAATTTGCCTCTCACAAAAAAAGGTCATATCTATTGAGACAGTCTGCAGTACAAAATATGGAAAGATAAAGATCAATGTGAACAATTTATTTTTTCAAAGTCACTGGTAAGACTAACTTAGGAGAAAGCAGAAATTTGTCTGACAAACTTCAATGAAGGAAATTCTTCTGAATTGCTTATAAAAATTTAACTCTTATATATAAAACAGTGTCCTCTGACTTGTCCTCCTCAGTCTTTCTGCAGTCTTTCATTCAGAATTTTATGCTACATATCTATCAGAAAAAAAAAAAAACAAAAAACACCAGTATTAAGGAATGGAAAGTAATTGTGCTCCTTAGAAATATCAAACTGGTGATATTTTTCAAAGTATTGCATTAGACAACAGAACTAAGAGGAGTTTTCTGTAATTCATTTGAAATACAGAGCAGAATGAAAGAGTAATTTGATACAAAATATCACCAAGACAGACTCAGAAAAAGTTGAAATTTGTCTAAATATTTTTGTACTCCTTTTAGTATGATTAGAGTTTCCCTCAAAGCATATAATGAAAAATAATCATGCTGACCACTTCTGGTCCCCACTATATCCTTGAGAGATCAGTGAATATGAAGGCAAATCAAAGAATCATAGAATCATAAAATTATAGAAGGGTTCGTGTTGGAAGGGACCTTTGAAAATCATCTAGTCCAACCTCCCTGCAATGAGCAGGGACATCAGCTAGCTCTGATTGCTCAAAGCCCTGTCCATCCTGACCTTGAATGTTTCCAGGGATGGGGAGTCTACCACCTCTCTGGACAACCTGTTCTTGTATCCCACCCCACTCATCATAAAAAAATTCTTCCTTATATCTATCCTAAATTTACCCTCTTTTAGTTTAAAACCATTAGCCCTTGTCTGACTTCAGGAAGCCCTGTTAAAAATTTGTTCTTATCTTTTTTATAAGCCCTCTTGAAGTATTGAAAGGCCACAATAAGGTCTCCCCGGAGCCTTCTCTTCTCCAGGCTGAATAATCCCAACTCTCTCAGCCTTTACTCCTAGAATAGGTGCTCCATCCCTCTGATCATCTTCATGGCCCTCCTCTGGACCTGCTCCAACAGGTCCATGGACGTCTTGTGATGGAGTCTTCAGAGCTGGATGCAGTGCTCCAGATGGGGTCTCACCAGAGCAGAATAGAGGGGCAAAATCACCTCCCTTAACCTGCTGGCCACACGTTTTGTTGGAGCCCAGGATATAGTTGGCCTTTTGGGCCACAAGCACACAAAGTCGGCTCATATCCAATTTTTTATCTACCAGTACCCCAAGTCCTTCTTCTCAGGGCTTGTCTCAGTCCGTTCATCCCCCAGTCCCTATTGTTATTAGGGTTTGCTCAGTTCATTCTGAGAGCAGACAAATTTCACCCTTTTGAAGAATAGACCAAGATTCACAAAGAGGGCTTTAGGTCTTATTTAGCTTGGATAGGAATTAAATCAGTCAAAAGCTCTTGAGAAAAGCTTAAAGGAGGTAGTCTTAACTTTCCCACATGTTGATAATATAGTCTTGGTATACTCAGCTTAACATTGTTGAGTTAAACCAAGAGTCAACTCTATAGAACCTGGGAAGTTTTTATAATCAGCAATAGAGCAAGCGCTCACCTTCCTTCCTTCCTTCCTTCCTTTGAACAAATCCTTCCAGAAATGTAGTGGAGAAATGAGAAAAATGTTATCTACCAGCTGTCCCAAAAGCTTTGAGAAGCAGATGAGTTAAATACGGTCAGTCACAGGATCACTGTTGATCTACTTCTTAAGTTTAAGATAAATAATTGATAAATAGAGAATCAGACAAGAATGTAAGATAAAAGGTTGTTGAAGGGTTGTAGAACTGTGGCATGACCCTGTCAGATGCCTAGATAGGTCTTGTACTCTTATAATGGGAGAAAAAATTATTTTTTGCTTGTTGCTTAGGGCCAGAAGGACAGGATACAGTCTATTTAATATGGGCATATAACATGTGTGTAAAATAAAGCACTTAAAAAACACGACCCTCTTGAAGTAAATGTCTGAATCATTGACTGAGGTGGGAGGGGACAAGTGTCTTTGAGAGACTCCATAAGAAGATTTTACCAATCTACCCTGGGTTAATCTCAGTGCAGATGAAAATAACAGTCAAATTTAGTACCTATATTTGAGCAGTCCAGTTCATGTCCTGAATCTGTTACTTTTAATAAATAAAGATTTTTTTCTAATAATAAAGCTCTTGTTGAAAACCGTAAGACTCTTACTTCTTTGTTTGTAACAGTAGAGAAAACCCCTCTGTATCAAAAGACAGATCTGCATTGCATTCAATGGGGCCGATGTTCTTGGAGTTGTAAAGCACGGTGGTATGTAAAGATTCATACATTATAAAAGATAAGAAAAATGTAAGGTAACCTCCCATTAAGACGACTACATGAGAAGTAAGGCAAAATAAGAAGACTTCAAAATCAACAAACATTTTACTCAACTCCTACAAAACAGTGCATTGGGGTTTTTTTAACAAAACTGAAATATTAGGTAACATTTTTCAGCTTTAAGTTGTCTTCTGTGGAAAATAAAATAGGCTGTCACCATGGCATATGGTTCCAGCATAGATAGTGGTAAATTGTATACAGCTGTAGTCTTCAGCCTTTCTTAGTATTATGCAAAAAGTATCAAAGCTAAACCAGACTGTTATTTTTGTTTTCTCGTCTTTTTTTTTTTTTTTGTATGCCCATTATTAAAGGTTTCTTATGGTGTGGTGGTTTTTTTTTGCAAACTTAGCATAGATCAGGAATTTTTTTAAGAAAAAAACCATATTATACTTAAATTTATTCCTCTGAAATTTAATATAAATTTAAACAGAAACAATTACTGACTAAAAAGTGGAACACAATGGGTGGTTTTTTTTCAATATAAGCACTGACTGCTTTCTTTGAAGCACTGAATGGCTATGTAAAATGAAAAAAAAAAAATCCAGATAACAGTGTTAATTAAAATTTTAATTGTATCTATATGAATTACCAAGGGCAGAAGAAAAAATCACATAAAGAACACTGCTTGATGTTTTGGGTTTCTTTTTTTTTTTTTTCCTTATTTTTTCTTTTCTATTTTTTTCTCTTCTGTCTATTTTTAACAGTTTCTGGAAGCTCATTCAGCTAAACTGGAGAGTGCAAGAGCATCCCCTGCAGGAATATTTTAGCTCACACTGATTTTCTCTTTTTTACAGTGTTTTTGCTTCTGTTAATTTGTATTCATCTTGCATGGTGCACAGTAATTGTGTCTAGAGAATTAGAGAGGGATGGCTATTGCAGTGGTAATAGAATTACTATCAGTGTTCTAAGCTGGTAAAAGGATTGTGAGTTTCAGTCAGAGGATTTAAAAACACATGCTGAAATGTATATCAGGATCTTTTTTCTGCTGCAGTATTTATGGATGTATTTTTCTTTGGGTTTATAAATTGGATCATTTAAAGCCAGCAAATGTTGTTAAGAAAGCTAACAGTAGAACCCTCTGAAAAACCACCTTTAGGTTTGTACATGATAACATAGAAATGCACACACATGCATATGTGCATTCTGAAGTAATCTAGCAGTCTGCTCATGTGTCCTTGAATTAGATGGGAACTGGGATTCACTGCCTGCAACAATGGTTAATACTTGTTATTTTATACCGAACTTTTTTTTTCTTTCCCCCAGCATGTGCTTTCCGACTTAATCTCCCCACCTTTATTTAAATAAAAGGGAAAGAAGAAAGGTATCATCATTAAATGTCAACATATTACAGATATGTCCAAAAAGTCTGACTCGTACTGCTTCGGTGGGTGATTGTATGAAAATGCAGTGAATGTGGAGGGCAATTTCCAAGTTCTGATACAAGTGTTATTTTTTTATAATATTCTGAGGGTAAAATTTTAATAAGCACAGATATAGTATTTTTTAGTAATCTATTTATATTATAAGATATTATAAAATCCAGCAATAAAAATCAGAGAAATGATATCTTTTGTTCTCTAATGATATTTATATCAGCTGTACATATTCTACCAATAAGAACTAAACCCAGCTTCAGCATAAGATGTGAGAAAGAAATTAGTACTATTTCACTATTTCACCTTATTTCAGCAGAAAGATCCATTCTCCCAATCTAACTGAAATTACAGGTTATTTGAAACATGTACGCATGCAAACAACATGAATCAAATTCCAATGTTGAAAGTGACTTCATATTGGTTTAATCAGGGGGAATTTTTGTCTCATTTCCCTGAACACATTAGAAATCTAAGGTCCCATATACAGAAGAATGTTTGCATTTAATATTCCACGATATAGCAATGCCTGACAATCACTGGGGACTTGAAATGAAATCCAATGAAATCTACATAATATTTTTTTTTATATAGAAAGTAGAATAAGGACCTTGGTATGTCCTGCAGTTTTTATTTTTTGTTCTGTTAACCTGACCTTTTATCAGTCTTCATTTCAAAATCTAGAAGACACCCATTTGTATCATTTATTAAAGAAGCAAAGCAGTTTTCTTTCCCTCACAGACAGCTGGTAGCAATCAGGGAAAGACTACCACTTGTCTCTTTTTGGTTCATTAACAGTCCCTGTACAGAGATTTGAAACCCTAATGGAAGAAGAGCTGTTTAAACCCCAGCTTCCTATGATAAACAAAGAAGTGTGTACTACTTTACTGAAGAGCGTTCGTTATTTGTGTTTAAAAGAAAGTATTAGTTTTCAGACCCCTTTGAACCAGTCCATAATAAGTTTCTCCTGTCTATGAGATATAGCAAATGATGCATAGGTCTTTAAGAAACTGAAAAGATTATAACAGTTCTGAATCCCCACATTATTCTCATTATTCTCACCTTATTCCCATGTGGATGAGAAGCTTAATATGAGCTGGCAATGTGCACTGGCAGCCCAGTGCAACTGCATCCTGGGCTGCATCAAGAGAAGCCTGGCCAGCATGTCCAGAAAGGTGATTCTGCCCCTCTACTCTGTGTTTGTGAGACCCCACCTGGAGTACTGTGTCCAGCTTTGGAGTCCTCAACACAGGAAGGACATGGATCTGCTGGAACACGTCCAGCGGAGGGCCACAAAGATGATCAGAGGGATGGAGCACTTCCCCTATGAGGACAGGTTGAGAGAGCTGGGGTTGTTCAGCCTGGAGAAGAGAAGGCTCCGCGGAGACCTTATAGTGGCCTTTCAATATCTGAAGGGAGCCTACAGGAGAGCCGGAGAGGGACTCTTTGTCAGGAAGCGTAGTGAAAGGACAAGGGGCAATGTTTTTAAATGGAAGAGGGGAGATTTAGATTAGATACTAGAAAGAAATTCTTTACAGTGAGGGTGGTGAGGCACTGGAACAGGTTGCCCAGGGAAGTCATGGATACCCCATCCCTGGAAGTGTTCAAGGCCAGGCTGGATGGGGCTTTGAGCAACCTGGTCTAGTGGGAGTTGTCCCTGCCCATGGCAGGGGGGTTGGAACTCCATGATCTTTAAGGTCCCTTCCAACCCAAACCATTCTATGATTCTATGATTAGTTTTGCCTTAGATGTCATATCTTTTTGTAGATTTTGCCAAACACTTTACACACAAAATTTTATTCAAAATTTTTCTTGAGTTTTCTCACTAATCTGATGAGATTTTACACAGAATCATGCTATAAGAAGTAGTTTGAGGTTAACATAAAATGCTTAGTTCATCACTTGTCATCTCCAGGCAGTAATCTCGAGTCTTTGGTCCATTATTGAACCAAAGAATATTGTCCTTTTGCACTCAGAATTTTGTGGTATTGTCACATTGGGACCTATTTCCATCATTCATCTTATTACAGACTGTTTTGGAACTTCAGGCTCATGGGAAAAATCTATCTCATTTCCTGATTAAGTTTCTTCTCTGACAATCTACAGTGCTTTCCTGATGTGGTCATGCTGTTCTTTGGACTATGGTGTTCATTTTCCCTCTTGCGTTTCTTCCCCTGTTATATCTGAGAAGAAAACAAAACTATTTGCAAGCTTATTTTTAAGACTTATCTTGATATTTGATCATTATAATATCTCTTCATTGTATCTTTCCCAGGTATATTTGAATTTTTTTTGAATGTAGATAGTCAGAGCTGCACACAAAAGGACACTTGAAATAACTCCATCAGATTTTTAATTTCTCCCTTACTATATGTCCTTCGTGTTTATGTCCCAATTTTGTCAAGCATTTTTCAGTCACGTACAATTTGTTTCCATTTACTAGCCTCTTCCATTAACAAAATTTTCAAGTAACATTATTTGATCTATGTATTATAAGGATTTTAAATAATTTAGCAGTAACACACTTACCTGCCAAATGTATTTAAATGTTAATCTATTTAACTGTCTCAGAGGTTTTTCCCTTCAAAAATTAAAATGGAATTTTCTAGCTTGCAATGTATTTATTAGGCTTTCATATTCTATGTAACATTTACATCTTTTCCTTTTACTTTTTAATTTTTATTTTGGCATGAATTGTGAAATATGATTGTTCATTGTGCTGCATTAGTAGCAGAGGATTTCAGATGCCCAAATGTAAGTGACTAGAGCAATTGGAATGCCCTAGAGTATCTGAAAGACAGTCTATGTAAGGATATTTCACAAAACACAAAACAGGACACAAAATAGATAGGAGCCCCATGTTTCTTTAGCAGCGTCTGAAAGCCACCTGGGATAACCTAGTACACTTCATGTGTACATGAATGAATCATTCGATAGTTCTACACGAGCCCTAACAGAAGCTTAGACACTTAGCTCACTTGCTTATTTTGACCTGTAAATTTAGCCGTTTATAGTCCAGGGATAAATTCCATTAAAAATGCTAAAACACTTATTATTAAATTACTTATTTACAGAAGTAATTATTGCTTATTGCATTTAAACTGTCTCTTTAATCTTTAGAAGTGTCTTAAGGAACGGGTTTGAATCTTAAAGATGTCATCCTAATCTTAACTTGTCAGGTGGACTTTGGATTCCCAAAAGCAATGTGTTTTCTGGAAGAGACTTTTGAAGCTCTGCTTCTTCCTCCTCAAGCCTCTAAACCAGAAAACTTAAAAATGTCCCTACAAAATGGCAAAAATATCTGTTATCTTGGCTCTGGCAGTGACTGACAGTGGATGAACAGTAAAGATAAAAAAGGAAAGGTAATAGTTTCTTCCTCAGTCTACCCTCAGTACACATCAGTGATTTGCAAACCAAGGACCTTTTCAGCAAAAAGTGAAATCTTTTTATTCGGTAGGCACTGATACATTTTTCTTCCATGGATGTGATTGTTTACCTGGAAACAACTAACATCCACAAAAAGATCTCTTTACAAATCTTAGTAGGGACTGCTGCAATGGTTTTCTGCGGCAGACAAGTTCAACAGGAAAATGATATCTATATATGACTGAAATTGGACAAGTCACTTTGGAGAATATGACAGGTTATAGTCTTTTTCTAAGCAGTGTTTAGCACGAAGGCCAGGTGGTTTTACCATTTTGGACCGCCTCAGAGAAAAAGCTGTAGTATTATCATTTAGAGAGGTAGATTCTGGTTGAGAGACAGCTAGTCCCAGCCATATGACAGATACAAGTTGTTATTTCTGAAGCTCTTAGGGATTACAGAGCCCTGTAGTGCATTAGAAATCCAGGGTGTAATTCACTACTGTTTCTAGTAGTGAATTGACAGGATCAGATATCTGTCACTGATCCAGACAATATTGTCAGTTTCAGGCCTCAAAAAAGCATATTTGTTCTTCTGAAGAAGAGAAGAAGTTGTTCCATGCTGGAAAAATGTGAAACATTTCTTTTTCTGACAGAGTTTTGTTGTGCTTTGTTTTCTCTTGCTTAAAAATATTCAGAAGCTTAGAATCTTCACAGTGATTTCAGGGTGGAAGGATTAGTGCACTGGAGGAGTGGTGCTGAAATACACTGTCAGTTTCCTATTGGTTTTTTCCTTTTTTCTATAGCTATCACCACCACACAAGTGTAAGCACCACTAATAAAGAACATCATTTTTAATAAAGAACATATTTTCTTCATAACTCCCTCTTTAACTTTGCAAACTGGATAAAACCAAACAAAAACACAGCAAAAAATGCACCCAAAACCAAACCAAAAACAAAACCAAAGCAAGCCCACAAAACAAAACAAAATAAACCCAAAACAACAAAAAACCACCAAGATCCACCGAACCACAGAAACACCCTCCTCTCTAAACCCGCCCCCAATCTATTACAGAAATGGGTGGCCAAGAAACTATTCTATCCTAATTTTTGTTGATTTTGTATTTTTAACAGCAATTAAGTCCATATTTTCCTATCTGAGCTTCAAAATATGATGTCTAATTTCACTGTTTTTAAATGAAGAAGATATATATATATATATTTGTTTTGAGCCTTCAGGAACAGTGACAAGACTTTTAGAAGTCTTTGTGTCAGTATAATTCAGGATAGCACTCTCTTGAATTCTGGGTTTAGATGATTAGCCCAGTGCAGGCCCTAAACATCTATCAGCTGTTAAATTTATTGGTTGAATGTAATGAGTAAGTGGTTCGTAGGCTAAAATGCTGATGCCACTAAAATTCATGTTGGCAGCCACATAAACTAGGAAGTCACTTGGTTCTAGTAGCTTTCTCTTAAATATCGAGCTACTGGGGAGGTCATTATCTCCTGTGATAAGAAGAATATACAGTAGCAGACTGACCTAGCTTTGCATTTAATTGCAAGGCAGTATAAATGATTTATTTCTGTCATTTTAGAAATAGAAAAGCTAGCATATTTTAATATAAATTATCAAGTCTCTTTTTTTTTTTTCTCTGTCAGTAAAATCATATTAGTTACTGAGTAGGCTTCTGAGTGCACTAAAAAAAATACTAATTTTAAATGTTGCTCATTAGAATTCACCTTCCAAATTCCAGGACAAGAATACCTTGGGAAAAGCAGAAAATTCAGATAGGATGTCTGGTCCAAATAATACTTCAGCATTGATACATATAGAATCCATAAACTTATACTCAAGTAAAAATAGAAATAAATAAATACATATATATATATACACATACATATGTGAAAGAAGACACTGCAGTATATGTCTTCCAGTTCCTCAATATCCTAGAACCAGTTCTCACTGTGTGCTCTATATGTATGACATACCAAGTCTTGTGCATAGAGACCTACTCTACTGGACCATGTCAGAGGTTTGATATCTTTTGCTCTCTCAGTGCTCTATGGCAGCTTCACACTCACTCTTGCACTCCTTTTGTTGATACCAGAAATGCTTCAGGTTTCAGCAACGAGGTAAATCATGTGTTTAAATTTCCTTTTGCTCTGGTCAGATATACCTTAATGCTGCTGCTGTGCTGCAGATAATGAGGCTAGCTCCAAGCAAGCTGGAATATTTATACAGCACATTGAAATGCAGGAAAGAAATACTCACTGAATCCTTAGGAAAAAAAGACTCTTGTGTTAACACACAAGGTGAACAGCCTTATATGTTAACTTGTGCTGTTTGTACACAAGTAATACAGCTAGCAGAGTTACTTTGTATCTGATTCCTGGTCTGGTTTATTCATATTTCCTAACCATTCTATATGGTAGACCAGCATTAGCATCATGCCTATCTTTGAGAGGGATCAATAGACAAGGTCTTAACACATCTCACCTAGACATTATAGCTTATAGTCATAAAGCAAACTGTGAACATACTGAAGTGAAAGTTAGCATTCTTATTAAAAGACTGTTGATAAAATAGGCCTCCTGGTACAGAAAGGCACTAAAAGTAAAGAATCAGTGGTACACTTTTTTTGTAATCTTAACTTCTTAAGTTTAAAAATGAGTTTTACAAAGAGTCATATTTAAAATATAATTTAAAACTGTGATCACAGAATAACTTGAAATATATTAATATTAAATAAAATTTACTGATGTATTGGTTTTCATTTTTAAGTTCTTGCCATTATTGGAACAGAGAGTTAGCTTTTTTACATCACTTATTGGTAATAAAGCCTAGTACAAGAAATAAAGGCAATTGTAGAAATAAATTAACTGGAGGCAATACTGGTATTGTAAGGTAACTGACGGTATAGTAGCTCAAAATGGCAAAGTATTTAAAAATAAAATAGGTTTTATTAACATACATTGGAAATCCAAGGACAGAATCATTTAGTGTATATTGAGAGATGGTTAATAAATTATAACATATTTATTTATGTCTAGTTCTTGATGCTTCCAGAATAATGTCTGTATTATATGTCTGATTTGTATGTTGTTTAATTAAGTAGTCGGTTTTAAGTCACTAGGACTATATCATGTGAGCTTGAGTACTGTAAATTATCTACAGGTAATCATATCCTATGTGTGTCTAATGTATATACATGTCATACCAAGTGGCAGAGTAACAAGTATTTTACACAAGGAAGAAAAAATCCCACATCTTCATCAACCACTGGGTAAATTGATTTTTGTTCTTGAAATATTTCTGTTCCATAATGATCATAGCATAAGAGCATTATGAGCTGAACAGTCTTTGCTTGATCATCTATTCTAAACATCTTAATTCATTTGAGAAGGTCTAATAGAAGATGTCTAGAAAACATTGCCCTTTTAGGGATATTCTTATCAACCTCCTATGTCTACTTTGACTGTTTCTTTTTAGGTATGTAACTTTGTTTCTCACATGTTGAAACACATTATTGACAACTGTAATTATGCTATCTAATGAGAATCTTCAAGAATTGAAAATTGTCCCGCTATCTTTCAACTGTGTGTCGGGATGTTTTCATTTGGGGAGCTGCTATGTGGCTTTCCTGTTTACTTTTCAAACAGTCCCCACTGAATTGAAATCAAAGCAGTGTATTAAAATATTTTGCTTTCAAAAAACCCATATTATACTATATCTCATTAACTACAATAAAATTGTATAAAATACAGTCTACAATAATCTGTAGATCATTAAGTAGCTGCTCAAGTCAAGTCAGATGCAGTAAGCATGCAAACCACATGTTGTCTTGAGAAACCGGTTTTCTAAAGCAAGAGAATGGCAGGTTGAAGACTTTAATTTCTGAGATTCAAAAAAAGTACAATCGGAGTACTGTGGTTTAGGCCAAATTAACCAATCACGACTTGACAGATGCCCTCCCTCACCTCTTGCTCCAAGCAGAAGAGGAGGAGGGATAAAGAGATTAACGAGTTTAGAAGGAACTCAACTACTTTAATTAAATATTAATAATAAAATAAACAGAAAATAAAGAAATAGACACAATATATATATAAAAAAAAAACGTATCAAGCTCCCAGGATGATATCACAAGCTGCTACTGGGGAAGTCCCAGACTGAAATCAGTGGTGGGTGGGAAGTGGATTTCAGCTCTAGAGTCAGGAACGCACAGATCAAGATCAAAGGCAGATGAAGGCAGATGAACAAACAAGGTCCTCCTTGTATGTCAGCCATTGAAGAAAGAGGACCTGACCCCTACTTTAATTAAATATTAATAATAAAATAAACAGAAAATAAAGAAATAGACACAATATATATATAAAAAAAAAACGTATCAAGCTCCCAGGATGATATCACAAGCTGCTACTGGGGAAGTCCCAGACTGAAATCAGTGGTGGGTGGGAAGTGGATTTCAGCTCTAGAGTCAGGAACGCACAGATCAAGATCAAAGGCAGATGAAGGCAGATGAACAAACAAGGTCCTCCTTGTATGTCAGCCATTGAAGAAAGAGGACCTGACCCCTTGATCTCTCAGCTTTTATACTGAGCATGAGGCAGACAGAGTGGAATACCCCTGTTGGTCAGTTCTGGGTCACCTGTCCTGTACACTCCCTGTAAGCAGGACCCCTCTCTGCTTTTCCATTTCGGACCCTCCAACGGGGCAAAACAAAATTAGATGACCTTGACCAGTAAGTATAAGCAAGAGCCTCTCTGCATACCATTCCTTGGCATCAACTATAAACAGAGGTGTCACCACTCTGAGAATATACAGTTTTCTGCACAATAAGCTCTTAATTCCAGAGAGTTAGAAGAGGCCTAGCTAAGAAACAAAATTACTAAACAGAAAGTTGGTTCTGTTTTACCTCAAACCAGGACAAGGAGTTTGGAAATAAGCTGTCTGCCTCAGAATCCAGCAAACAGATTTCTCTGTATGCAGACATGTTTCTGTACATTGCCTCAAGTCTTTTAATTCAATAATTCAAATTTTAAAAAATGAAGATCAAACAGATCTTCAGTTTAAATATTAATTAACACTGTTCCTCCTATTCCAAATTGAAATATTTGCCATAGGATAAAGCAAAAGAAATCTTTAAAGATATCGATATTTTCAATAAGTCACAGAATCCTCATGGTTGGAAAGGACCTCTGAAATCACTGAGTCCAACCATACACACACAAAAAAACCCAAACCCTACAGTCTTGACCAGTAGAGCCTGCCCTACAGTGTCACATCTACATGTTTCTTAAATACCTCCAGGGATGGTGACTCCACCACCTCCCTGGGCAGGCTGTTCCAGTGCCTGACCACCCTCTCAGTAAAGTAGTTCTTCCTAAGATCTAATCCCCACCACAACTTCAGACCATTTCCTCTAGTACTGTCATTATTCCCTTGAGAGAAGAGGCCAACACCCACCTCTCTACAACCTCCTTTCAGATAGTTGTAGAGGCCAATGAGGTCTCCCCTCAGCCTCCTCCAAACTAAACATGCCCAGTTCCCTCAGCCTCTCCTCATATGACTTGTTCTCTAGACCCCTCATCAGCTTGGTAGCTCTCCTCTGGACAAGCTTCAGCACTTCAATGTCCTTCTTGTAGTGAGGGGCCCAGAACTGAACACAGTACTCAAGGTGAGGCCTCTCCAGTGCCGAGTACAGAGGCACCATGACTTCCCTACTCCTGCTGGCCACATTATTATAGAAGGAGTTTGGAAATAAGCTGTCTGCCTCAGAATCCAGCAAACAGATTTCTCTGTATGCAGACATGTTTCTGTACATTGCCTCAAGTCTTTTAATTCAATAATTCAAATTTTAAAAAATGAAGATCAAACAGATCTTCAGTTTAAATATTAATTAACACTGTTCCTCCTATTCCAAATTGAAATATTTGCCATAGGATAAAGCAAAAGAAATCTTTAAAGATATCGATATTTTCAATAAGTCACAGAATCCTCATGGTTGGAAAGGACCTCTGAAATCACTGAGTCCAACCATACACACACAAAAAAACCCAAACCCTACAGTCTTGACCAGTAGAGCCTGCCCTACAGTGTCACATCTACATGTTTCTTAAATACCTCCAGGGATGGTGACTCCACCACCTCCCTGGGCAGGCTGTTCCAGTGCCTGACCACCCTCTCAGTAAAGTAGTTCTTCCTAAGATCTAATCCCCACCACAACTTCAGACCATTTCCTCTAGTACTGTCATTATTCCCTTGAGAGAAGAGGCCAACACCCACCTCTCTACAACCTCCTTTCAGATAGTTGTAGAGGCCAATGAGGTCTCCCCTCAGCCTCCTCCAAACTAAACATGCCCAGTTCCCTCAGCCTCTCCTCATATGACTTGTTCTCTAGACCCCTCATCAGCTTGGTAGCTCTCCTCTGGACAAGCTTCAGCACTTCAATGTCCTTCTTGTAGTGAGGGGCCCAGAACTGAACACAGTACTCAAGGTGAGGCCTCTCCAGTGCCGAGTACAGAGGCACCATGACTTCCCTACTCCTGCTGGCCACATTATTATAGCCAGGATGCTGTTTGTCTTCTTGGCCACCTGGGCACACTGCTGGCTCATGTTGAGCCAGCTGTGTCCACCAACACCCCCAGGTCCTTTTCTGCTGGGCAGCTTTCCAGCCACTCTTCCCCAAGCCTGTAGCATTGCCTGGGGTTGTTGTGACCAAAATGCAGGACCCAGCACTTGGCCTTATTAAACCTCATCCCATTGGGCTTGGCCCATTGATCCAATCTGTCCAGGTCCCTCTGTAGAGCCTTCCGACCCTCAAGCAGATCAACACTCCCACCTAGTTTGCTGTCATCTGCAAACTTACTGAAGGTGCACTCAATCCCCTCATCCAGATCATCAATAAAGATATTAAACAAGACAGGCCCCAAAACTGAACCCTGAGGGACACCACTGGTGACCGGCCACTGACGAGATTTCATCCCATTAATCAAAACTCTCTGGGCATGGCCATCCAGCCAGTTTTTTATCCAGTGAAGAGTACACTGGTCTATGGCATGATATGCCAGCTTCTCCAGGAGAATGCTGTGGGAGACGGTATGAAAGGCCTTACCAAAGGAGACAATTACCAGGTAGACAATGTCCACAGCCTTCCCCCCATCCAGAAGGCAGGTCACATGGTTATAGAAAGAGATCAGGTTGGTTAAGCCAGACCTCCCTTTCATAAACCCATGCTGGCTGGCCCTGATCCCTTGGCTGCCCTGAACTTGCCATGAGAGCTCACTCAGGATGATCCTCTTCATGATCTTTCCTGGTACTGAGGTCAGTCAGAGAAGAGGCCAACACCCACCTCTCTACAACCTCCTTTCAGATAGTTGTAGAGGCCAATGAGGTCTCCCCTCAGCCTCCTCCAAACTAAACATGCCCAGTTCCCTCAGCCTCTCCTCATATGACTTGTTCTCTAGACCCCTCATCAGCTTGGTAGCTCTCCTCTGGACAAAGTACTCTTGGGTGAATCCCATCTGGCCCCATAAACTTATCCATGTCTAAGTGCAGAAGCAGACCATTAACTACTTCCTCCTGGATTATGGCGGGGTTGTTCTTCTCTCCATCCTTATCTTCCAACCCAGGAGGCTGGTCTGACTATTAAAAAATATTTTTAAATCAGGTTTTCAAAAAAAAAAAAAATATGTAAAAAGTCATGTAACCGTACCTGGAAAGTACACAGGCTTTGAGACAGTTAACACTTTTATAATAACTTCTGCCAAATAAATATGACAGTGGATTACATTATCATGGATCTTGCTTTCCAAAATAAAGGAGATAAATTGCAATTAAATAGCAATAACTGTGATACAGTTTAGTGCATTGTATATAAAACTTTGCTTATCTAGTCAGCAGGTGGAATCACGTAGATATGTTAAACTAACACTATGAAACTATTAAAATAAAATGGGAGTAATGAAAAACTCACTTTTGTGTACATTTTTTTTTGCTAGGGGAAGAGGGAATTTGGTTCATCTTAAATACAGTTTACAGCACGGGCATACCCTTAACTAGCCATTTAGAGCTGGTTTATAACAAAAGAAAAGAAACAACTCCTTTCAGGCCATGATTTATCTTACCCTAAGATTCAGGCCTAAAATAGGTTATATAAATTGAACAGTAGATACTCTTATTTCCTTCTATTGATCACTCGCTGAGCCAGATAACATGGTTAGGTATATGTTTATTTTATAGATATCTTAAGTCATCTTTAAGGCAGACTATTTCCATCACATGTTTCTCTGGTAATTCTTCCCCCCCAGCTCCCTGCCAAAACAAGGAATTAATGAAAAAAACATTTTTCAAAGACTTCAGGATAGAACTGTATATACAAATATATATGTAACTATCTGTATATATATTTATAATTATGTTTTTTATATTGTATCACAATGAAATGTCAGTGTCATTTAAATAGCCAAACGTCTGTTTCCTCACCCATGAGCCATAATAAGCATCTGCACAACATTATACAACAGATAATTGCATACAAACTGGAGAAGGCTATATCCGCAATAGCCGTACAGTAAAGTTCCACTTTTCTGAATATTTTTGTAGTGATGTTAGACCATTTTTCTTGACTGGTTATGAGTAGAGCATTTTTAGTAATTAGCATACATCCACTTTTAATATATATTTTTTTTTTAAATTAAATATTCACATAATGAATAAAGGACTCAAAGAACATTCTTGTAATGAAAAAATATTTCTCCAAGCCAGTATTAACTACAACTTTTTTAAAGCAATGTTAGGACAGAGATCAAATAAAGTTTAATGAAAGATTTAATTTCATTTTATTTCTGTATCTTTTGGAAATTGCTTTAACACATATTACTTTGGTTAATGTAGCCAAGAAGTAGTGACTCCTCCCTCTCTCACAATACGGCCAATTGCCTCTGGGTTACAAGACACATAGTGTAAATATATTCCTTATTAGCCTGATTTAGAATTGGGATTCAAGTACATCTAAGCAACATGCAACCTACCTAAGCTGCTGACAGTTAAAGGACAGGCTGGAGCTGTTCCACTTTGTATAAATAACAATGAGAGCCACAACTTCAATCTGACTCATATTTCCCAAGCAAGTGCCTTAATCACTGGTGTATAGAGGCAATCACTCATTTGTTCTGGCCCAGTGAATATTTATTTATTTAAAATGGAACAGCTCCAAGAAGAGAGACAAAGACTGATGCTGTGTGTTTTAGTAGCAGGGTAATTACATAACAGAATTTATGTTAGTCAATAAATCCCTGCAACAGGGAATCACAAGATAAAACTATTACAAAAAGTCTCGGTCATATATTTAGACAGTTGGCGGTTCTGAGAAATGGCACTCTAGCTGGAAGATATTTCTCATTAGAAACAGACTCCATCTGAAATGAAAAACCAGCTCTGTTCATACTGGTATTTTAGGCACAGAAGTACTGTAATGTTTCTTTCCATTATTCCTACTCCACCAAGGGAAGACATAGGATGGGACTTTGAACACTTGGACAGTAGTCTTGATTCTAACAGCGATGTGGTGCCTAATCCTGAAAAGAAATAAAAAGCAAAAAAGCAAAAAAGCAAAAAAGCAAAAAAGCAAAAGCAAAAGCAAAAGCAAAAGCAAAAGCAAAAGCAAAAGCAAAAGCAAAAGAAAAAGAAAAAGAAAAAGAAAAAGAAAAAGAAAAAGAAAAAGAAAAGAATTCACTCTTCTGTTATTCACAGTTTGTCCTCTATATTAGATCATTAGCTCCTGAGGAGATAAATCTGTCTTTTTCTACTTTAATAAACACACACCAGATAAATGGATGTTGGTTGAGGCTTTATATACTATGGCATCATAAATAATGTATTTTCCCAATCCACAGCAATAAAAGACTGTTATGAAGCATTACAGTATTTGTAAGTGTCATAGCCCTGTCCACTTACGTTGCTGACATTCATTTTATTCTAAGAATTAAAATTTGTCTACATTAAAAAAAAAAGTAGAGCAAAACCAAATTTTGATTTATAGGTATTAACATCCTAACTATAGTTTTTTTATTATTGTTTATTCCTGTTGCCTTTTCTGCAAGCAAAAGACGTTTTGTATAAGAGGAGGTAAATAAAGTTGTCCACTATATATCATTCGCTTAACTTACAATTTCACCATTTTTTGCCAAGTAACATATCATTTTTATAGCAAAAGCAGTTTTCTGCAAAAAAAAAGATAGTAGAATTTTCCACAGTTAGTTGTTTTATAGTTATATGAAATATAAAGCAAAAAATTGAAAAAAGCACATAATAATTTCAGATAATTCCATGCAAACATGAATTGTCATGAATTTTGTGAACAAGAAATGCTTTTATTCCCTACTCCTACGCTTACTGCCTATTTCACATGTCTGGGCTTTCAAAATATTCCATTTTCCTCTTTTTTTTTGGAAAAAAATTGATAATAGAGATGACCACCAGATATAACAAAAGTATGTTTTTATTCCTCCTCCCAAATACCTTTAAATTTTACAAAAAATCCCAAAAACATTATTTTATCTTAAAATTACTTTTTCAGATTTTTACTTCTAATTAGTAGGGTTCCAGACAGACACTCAAGTTTAATGTGGCTATGGTGACACATATTTCTTTATGTAGGACTGTTGTAGACACCTATAATACAAACAAAGTCCATTAACTACACACTTGTATAACTGAGAAAGCACTAAAGAATCAGTCAATTACAATGAAAAATTTCACAGAGGTCAACACTGATAAATAATCATATACATTTCACAAAGGAGGGGACCCCACAAAACAAAATTTAGAGATTTTGGCTCACTTTGAAAAACAAATAGACTTTACCATATTATACATGATCTAATGTGTGATTAGATCTTTCTTCCAAATATTTTGACACATTTCATTTGTATTAGGAAAGTCAGTTTGGAGGATGATTAAATGATTCCCATTTTAAGATCTCCTAATCAGACCAGTAAATTCACACAAAATGTAAAGTATTTGATCCTCTGGTGAGAGCATAAAGAGGCCAGAGGAAAGATTAAATGCATCAAGTTATGATAGAGATGTACTTCTGCCAACAGCAAGATTCTCGGACGTTGTAGAAGCACATGGTTTATGAAGGGGGTTCAAGACCACAAGATGAATCTCGTGAATAAGAGATTAAGCTAATGGTTGTGAAGGAAGCATTTAGAGATACCTCAGATAATGATCGCATATGTGACCTGGAATCTAGGTAACTGAACAATAATATGAAATCGAAGCAATTGATGCAATGATACTATGGGCAGTACAAGACAATATTAGTGTTAGAACTGATCTACAATTTCATCTTCCAATTCCTCTTTTATAGTTAATTAGAATGTGTATTTATGACTATATTAGTAGGTTTAATGACATCACCAATAGTTTATTTCTCCTTTTCAGTGCCAAAGATCCAATGTTCTTGTTATGTATGCTGACAGTGACCCAACACCAACTCCTAACTTTCCATCAAACTTTGGCAATTGAGGGCAATGACCTAGTCTGAGCACTCAGATGCACTTTACATTCCTATAAAGAAGCTTTAAAGGAGCTTGATCATTTTAGAGTACAAATCAATCTGAAAGGAGGATGGAAGCTGTTGCAGACTGGAAGGCTGCAGATATGAGTCACTTAACTGAGGTGATTTTTACAAAAGTTGCTGTCATTCAAGGAATGGCATTTGAGGAGCTACTAACACTCACAGGTCATTAATCCAGTGCACAGGTTCATCTGCCAGAGCCTCTCTACACCGCTCCAAGTAATTTTCTGGCAGCCAGCATTTCTCTGAAAGATTTTTTTCACTTTCCTAATACGGTAATTTCTAAGACACTGAGGTTTTCTTCCAGTCAGCTCTCTAAAGGAAACCCTGCTAGCTGGGGGCAGGTGCAGCATTCATGTGCTTATGATAAGGGTAAGAATATAACTAAAATAAAAGCAAATGAAAAGCATTAAACTGTCAAGCTTTAGGACTGCTCTTAATTGAGTTTTAGGTAGCTAAGCCTGGTTGCACACTCTCTAACTTCAGGCAACTTTATGAGAGTTGTAATTTTAAAACAGGCAAAGAGAGAGACAAAGGAAATAAAAGGGCAGTGTCAGCAGGTGAACCAGATCTCTAGAGTTCACTATACAATCCTGAATGTTGAAGGAATTCATGGATTCATGGATTTGACAGAGTTGGAAGGGACCTCTAGAGATCATCTAGTCCAGCTCCCTTGCTAAGCAGGATTGCCTAGAGCACATTACTCAGGACTGCATCAAGGCAGAGAAGGGGACTCCATGACCTCTTTCAGCAGCCTGTTCCAGTGCTCTGTCACCCTCACTGTAAAGAAGTTCTTCCTCATTTTTGAGTGGAACTTCCTATGTTCCAGCTTATGCCCGTTGCCCTTCGTCCTATCGCTGGACACCACTGAAAAGAGTCCGGCTCCAACATCCTTCAACCCACCCTTTAGGAACTTGTAAAGTTGGCCACACTTCTTATGCAGCCCAGAATTCCATTGGCCCTCTTGGCAACAAAGGCACATTGCTGGCTCATGGAAAGCCTGCCATCCACCAGGACTCCCAGATCCTTTTCCTCAGCAGTGCTTCCCAAAAGATAGATCCCTAACCTATATTGGTGCCTGGAGTTCTTCCTTCCCAGGTGCAGGACCTTACATTTGCCCTTGTTGAACCTCATTAGGTTCTTCTCTGCCCAGCTCTCCAGACTGTCCATGTCATGCTGAATGGCAGCACAGCCCTCTGGGGTGTCAGCCAGCCCTCCCAGCTTGGTATCATCAGCAAACTTGCAGAGGATACACTCTGTCCCCTTGTCCAGGTCATTTATGAATATGTTGAACAGGACTGGGCCGAGTATTGACCCCTGGGGGACACTGCCAGTTACAGGCCTCCAACTTGACCCTGCTCCATCTATGACAACCCTCTGAGTTCTGTCACACAGCCAGGACTCAATCCACCTCACTGCCCCCTCATCTAGCCCACACTTCCTCAGTTTCCTAATGAGGGTGTTATGGGAGACAGTGACAAAAGCCTTGCTGAAGTCAAAGTAGATGACCTCTGCTGCTCTCCCCTCATCCAGCCATCTAGTTACAACATCATAGAAGGCTATCAGATTGGTCAAGCATGATTTACCCTTGGTAAATCCGTGTTGGCCACTTCCAATAACTTCTTTATCTTCCTTGTGTCTGGAGATGACATCCAGAACAAGTCGTTCCATTATTTCCCAGGGACAGAGGTGAGACTAATTGGCCTGCAGTTCCCCGGCTCCTCCTTCTTGCCCTTTTTGTAGACTGGTGTGACATTTGCCTTCCTCCAGTCCTCAGGCACTGCTCCTGTTCTCCAAGACCTCACATAAATGATGGAAAGTGGCTCAGTGACTCTGAAGAAAGGCAAAAGAAGATGGGCTATTACAGTCCTAACTTAAGCCCAGCAGTCTTACACCTCAACGTGTGATGAATCTGTGCCACATTGCATCTGTGTGAAAAAAAATGTAGCCCTTTCTTTCTTCTTTTTCCTCTGCTTCTGTGAAAATTTGAAAAGCAGAAGGGAAAGGGGAGACATATTAGTTACATACATCTTTCATCTTTGGATATGGGTATCCAGAACATTTACCTTTGAAAAGTGTTCTACTGTTGTTCCAGTCTGCTTTACATCATCTGACTTTTCATGAGTTTCCTCTGCCTGGTTCTGGAGCATTTATGTGTGAATTAAAGAGTGCCTGTAGAAAAAAAAAAAAAAAAAAAAAAAAAAGAAAAAGAATGTGCTCAGAGGCAGGAATACATAGAAGATGACATATACATATATCAAATATCCCTATTGATGTGGCCTTTGAGAAACACTCATGCTACCTTTACACAGAACTTCTTGTCGACACAGCTTATGACTGCATATGGCAAACATTACATCCTAAATCTACTTGATTCCTGTAGGCCTATCCTACCATGGAAAAACTGATTGAAGAAGGCATTGAGTACTTCAAACTTCTTCATGTCATGTGCCACCAGGTCCCCTTCTTCCTTCAGCATCTGGCCATCATTTTCCTTTATCTTCCATTTACTACTGCTGTACCTGAAGAAGACCTTCACATCCCTCAGCAGATTCAAGCCAAGATGAGCTTTGGCTTCCCTAACCCCATCCCTGCATGCTTAGACTGTGTCTCTATATTCATCTTGGGTCATCTGTCCCTGCGTGCATCTCTTGTATGTTTCCTTTTTATGTTTCAGTTTAATTGGGAGCTTCTTGCCCTTCGGGTTTTTCCCTTTTAAATTTTTCTTTCATCCTTTCATCAAGGCAAAGCAGAAGCTGGGAAATGAATCGGAATGACATCTCATCTCAATTCACTTTCATTTACATTACTACATATAGAAGTTTGGAAAGCATTTAAAACCAAGAAATTATTGACTAACTGACAAGTCAAGGGAAGGACATTAGTTCAGAACACATTGACTACTCAGTGCTAAAAATCAGAAACGAAATTTATAGGGAGTCAGTGAATAGTAAAAGCTATCTCTTGTCATATATTACCTCCCATTTTAGCTCTTGCTTTCTTTCCCCTCAAATGAACAGCATATTTCCAGCACCCTTTCCATTTTCTTTCCCAGTCTCAATTATTTTTTTTCTTCTTTTTTAAAATAACCAATTCCTTTTCTATTTCATCTCTCCCCCTTCTTTTTATAATGTGCCATATATAAGATAGGCAAAGAAATATTTTCCCAACATTACAAATCTACTTTCCAATTAGTTTGCATACTACTGGTCATCTCAAATTAACATTAGATAAATTAGTTAAAAGTTTTGAAATATAGGATTAAAATAGTAAAGAAAATTATTTAATATGAATGTTCAAGAAAACCCTGAAGAAACATTTTAATCAGTTAGCACTGGTCATGCATGGCCAATTAAAATACTGCAAATTAAACATCTTCAGTCTTTCGAAGTGAGATGAAAACTTGGTCTTCTGAATTTTCACCCATGGAGTAATAAGCTGAAGATCTGTAGAAAGAGACAGAAACCTGAGGACATCTACCACTGATATTGGATAATGAATCTACTGTCACCAGAAGTGAGATTCTGATGATTTGATGCCAGAAAGTTGATCCAGTAGGAACAAAAAAAACCTTTAATTCTTCTGTTGAGCGAAAGAATCAGCAGTTCAAACAACCTTTTGTGGCCAAGTTTAAGCTGTTTTTTCATATTAAAAAAAAAAAAAAAGAAAGAAAAAAGAAAAATGAGAAAAAAAGGGAGAGGTTATTCATTTGCAGAAAGGACAAGAGAGGAAATAGATACCTATTGCAGATTTAGATTTATCCTGGGTTGTCTCTAGCTGGTTGGATTTAGCCTTTAAGGTTCACAGTGTTTAATATAAAAGTTCAGAGGATTTTTTTTTTTTCTTTTCCATACAATTTAGGGAAAAAATGAGCAAAATGAAAAACGTTTTTACATTTTATAGTGACTCTAGGCAAACAGTCACTGATGAGAGGCAGGCATTTCTAAAGAGCTATTCAGCCTGCCAGGGTATGAGTTTTTCCCTAAGGCCATTTATCTCTTATCCCTAACTGCTACAGGCTGAGACTTGGCAAAGAGACTTTTAACTTAGTCTTGTGTCTAATTCAGGTGGGATGAATCAAGACCACTATGTTTCTTTTCAGGTTCTTTGCTTCAAAATTCTTGTAAGTTCGTTCTTTCTTTCTACACATATAGGAACAGTGAACTGTAACACTAGTTATGTATATGATGAGGGAAAGGAAGGTGACCACTGCTGAGCATCTGCTTGCAGATTCCTCAACAAAAAGGGAAAAAGAGGGAAGACACGAGGACCCTCTTTTAACCCAGCTCATATCACTAAGCTGGCTAGGAACATGACTGCTAAATCAACAGAGTAGAGTGACTGCTCAGGGACAGCTGAGTGGATGGGACCACCTTAATGCCACTTGCTGCTGCTGACATTGCACTGAACATTGAATCTGATATTAGCATTACTCAGTATTTCATCTTCAATCTTTGTTGCTAACTTTCATGAATATTTCCAGAATTTTAAGTCTGAAGTTATACCCAGTATTCATGGCATTTTGTTGTAACAGACCACTTCATTAAGACTTTCTGCATTTATTATCTCTTTTTCATCCCCTTATTATTTTTAATTACACCCTCATATTCAAAAAGATTTTTCACTTTTCATATTAAACTTAACAATCTACGGGTATCTTATGCAACCTTCTGAATATTTTTTCACATGAATGTCAGTGATTAACTGCTTGACCATCTGGCAAAACATTAAAAGTAGAGCTTGTAGCAAAAGCTGATTGAAGGCTTATGCCCAGTAGAATTACTACATTGTTCATCAGGTCTATGAAACTATAGAAACTTCATTATTTGTCAGAAAAGTTTCTCTCCACAGCTATGATATGTTGGTATACTCATATATGTACGGTGAATAATGTATATACCAGGAAACATTTAGTGATTTTAAGCAATGTCCTTGCTGTTTAGAAAACAACACAAGGAAAGTGAGAAACCCTTTTTGATAACCCTGTAAAATTATAAAAGTGTCAACTTTTTATTGAAAATTAATACGTGTTGAATCTTCAACATAGTGAGTAAGAGTTTTACATTTATGATACGAACACATAATAATTTTTTCTCTCTAGGCTTACTCAAATTATTCAGGGTTGTGTTTGTAAAAATAAAGACATACATGTTTAAAGGCAGAACGTTAATTCTGGAATGGTACTAGTGTCAAAGTTATCTTTGAAATAAACTGAAAGATAAAATAAAGGATTTTTTTTTTTTTTTTTTTTTTTAATTAACTAGCACTTGCCATGATCATGGTAGAGAGAACAGAAATATGGATTGCTGAGGCTGAGCAGTTGAAATGTGTCAAATTATCATCAAAGTCAATAGAAGTTAACACAGATTCCCTGGCAGTAGTAGTGAGATTTTCTACAAAAATTAAATGTGTACAAGATTGAGACACCAGGAAATGGAAAGTGGCTGTTAAAAGGCTGCATAGGAAAGGCTGGGAGGGGGAACTACATTTGATGAATCAGATCGTTTACACTATACCCCAGTGGAAAGGTTCTGTCAGATGAAACAGAGGGTGAACTGTCAGAGTTCTGTCTGAATTAAAAGCCCTATTCAAAAACTGAAAAGAAGATAACTATTTCTTTTCTTTAAGTTTTCAAACCACTGTATGTAATCAAGTTAAAAGAATTATATTCACTAGTTATTCTATTGCAACCAAAAATTCATGCAGGAAAAAAATTATTTTTTTCTATTCCATATTACAGTGTTTTATGATAAAAAGCATAGACAATAAAAAACTGATCCTGTTGTGCCTCATATGTTACTCTTCCTCAGAATCACAGACTTCTGAGGGTGGCTGAAGTGGAAAGCAACTCTTGAATTATCTAGTCCAACCAGCCTGCAAGGAGCAGCATCCGCTACAGCATGTTGCTCAAGGACATACCTATTTAGGGTTTGATTATCTCCAAGGATGTAGGCTCCAGAGAAAACTTGACCGAATTTGACCACTCCCACAGTAATAGATTTTTTTTTCTTATATTTTAGTAGAATTTCCTGTCTTTCAGTTATGCATTGCCTCTCATCCTGACACTGGGCATCGCTGAGAGAAGTCTCAGTGTTCTTTACTCCCTCCCATCAAGTATTTATACACATTGATAAGATACCCCTGAGCTTTCTCTTCTTGAAGCTGAACAATCCTGGTTTTCTCAGTCTCTTCTTATATGAAACGTAGCTTTAGCCACCTTTGTGGCCCTTGGCAGGTCTCCTTCCAGTATGTCCATGCCTCTTTGATATTGGGAAGCCCAGGTCTGGACCAGCAGTCTGGATGTGTGTATAACCAGATGTCATGATTTAACCTCAGCCAAAGGCTAGAATCATGCAGCCTTTCACTAACTCTCTGCGACTGGGATTGGAAAGAGAGTAGGAAAAGTTAAAGTGAGAAAACTCGTGTGTTGAGATAAAGACAGTTTAATAAGTAAAGCAAAAGCTATGCTTAGAAGCAAAGCAAAATAAGGAATTCATTCACTACTTCCCATTGGCAAGCAGGTGTCCAGTCATCTCCAAGAAAGCAGGGTTCCATCACGTGGAACAGTTACTTGGGAAGACAAACACCATCACTCTAAATGTCTCCCCCTTTCTTCTTCTTCCCCCAGCTTTATATACTGAACATGAAGTTGTATGGTATGGAATAGCCCTTTGGTCAGTTGCAGTCAGCTGTCCCAGCTGTATTCCCTCCCAGATTCTTGTGCCCTCCCAGTCAACTCACAGGCAGGACAACATAAGGAGCAGAAAAGCTCTTGACTGCCTATTCACAAATAAAAACACCAATGCTCTGTCAAAAGTATTTCTTATCCTAAATCCAAAACATAGCAGTACACCAGATATTAGCAAAAAACCTAATTCCATCCCAGCTGAAACCGTGACACCAGGTCAGTCACCAGGCTGAGTAGAAAGGAATTAGCTCTATCGACCTGCTAGAAATATTCTGCATAATGCAGCCCATGATAGTATTGGTTGCCTTTGCCTCGAGGATGTTCACTAGGACCCCTGGGACCTTCTGTGCTGTGCTCCTTTCACACCAGTCAGCCCACAGTATGTATGGGTGCATGGGGTTGTTCCTCCCTAGTGGCGGGACTTGTCAATTCTCATTGTTGAACTTCATAAGATTCCTGTTTGCCTATTTCTCCAGCCTGTTGAGGTCCCTCTGAGTGATAGCATAAACTTCTAGGTTGGAAGGGACCTTAAAGACCGTCTTGTCCAACCGTCAACCTAACTTTGACAAAAACAGACACCTGCACACAAAAAAAAAGCAACACCATCACTAGACCATACCTCTCAGCAGTACATCAACCCATCTTTTGAACACCTCCAGGGATGGTGCCTCAACCACTTCCCTGGGCAGCCCATTCCAATGTCTGCTGCTCCTTCTTTAAGTGACCTTTCTCCAGGAATAGGTAGCAAGGATGAAATATAAATAGGGGCAAATATATGGAGGAGTCACCCAAACTTCTACACTATATAAAACTGTATTTGAACTCAGATTAACTCCTTCTGCAGTCAAGCCTTATATCAGATGCACCAGGAGATATCTAGTATAAATTAATTAAAACAATTCTCAAATGTATTCGTAATAACTTTCTCATCTGTTGTGGTTTTGGCCGGATTGACCAATCAGAATGAGAGATGGTCCCTCCCTCCCTCATCTAAGAAGAAGAGAGGAGAGGAAAAGGTGAAGAGATGTATGAGTTCAGAACAAAAAAATCTAAACTACTTTAATGAAAATATGAATAAATAATGAAATAATAAATAATAAGAAGAACAATTTTTAAAGGGGGAAAAAAAGTATACAGTATATACAAAACCATATCAGGTTCCCAGGATGATGATCACATCACCAGCAGGCACAGGGAACAGCCCCAGACTGGCCTCGGTGACAGACCAGGAATGGATTATGGATCTGGAGTCAGGAATGCTCAGATCAAGATCAAAGGCAGATGAACAGACTCCTTCACAGATGTCGGCCACTGAAGAAAGAGAGCTGACCCTTTGATCCCTCAGCTTTTATACTGAGCATGATGCAGATGGGATGGAATACCCTGTTGGTCGGTTTTGGGGCACCTGTCCTGTGTCCTACTCCCCACAAGTTTGACCCCTCTACGCTTTTCCGCTTCCGACCCTCCAACAGGACAAATAACAAAGTTACCTGACCTTGGTTGTTATAGCAATAAATATAAGAAAAGACCTCTGTGCATACCATTCCTTGGTATAATCAGGGCTTATCACTGTGAGAGTGAACACTTTCTGAACAACACGTTGTTAATTTCAGAGTTTAGTTAATTAGAAGAGGCCCAGCTAAAAAAAGTAAAATTACAAAACAGAAAATTGGTTCTGTTTTAACTCAAACCAGGACACCTTCAATTTTAAGGTTAATGAAAAGGTAACAAATAGGAATTTTATGAAACATTTCCGCATTTTTTAAGAAGACTCATAAGAAGCTATATTTTTGGTGCCTGTGAATTAGTCTATGAGTGATTCCTCACATTTATGAGCAGTTGTAAGATTTTTCCTACTGTCTTTCTAGTTTATCTATTTCTGATACTGTTTTTTGATCAGTGTAGTGTAGGATCTTCTCTTAATACTTAAATATTTTTGTGAAACATTGAGGAAAGTTAATACATTCATACTGCCTTTTTAAAATTGGAAAACAGATTAAGAAAAGCCAAAACTAGCTCCACAAAAGATATTTCAGTCCTGTAATGCCAAACACCATGGTATTTTATAAAAAAGGCCTAAAATGCCTGGGAAGAATTAAGTATTCAGAAAAAAAAAAAAAAAAAAAAAAATTCAAACTATA